>NW_024070202.1:7005839-7028848 GCF_014754425.2 Oryx dammah | reverse complement strand
ATATATATATATATATATATATATATATATATATACACACACACATACATACACACACACATACATATATGTGCTGCCCAGGTGGTGGTAGTGGTAAAGAACCCAGCTGCCAATGCAGGAGATATGGGTTCAATCCTTGGGTTTGGAAGATACCCTGGAAAAGGGAATGGCTGTCCACTCCAGTAATCTTGCCTAGAAAATCCCATGGACAGGTGAGCCAGATGGGCTACAGTCCACAGGGTCACAAAGAGTCAGAATATATATAAGTATTCAATGCTTCACTTCTCTTTGAGCATCTTTCCTGATAGACCAAATGCAGAGGTCATCCCCTTCACCTCTGTCTCCAGCAACAAGCATTAGATTCTGAAAGATAAGATAGGTATTGAATAAATGTTAAATGAAAGAACATATTTAGAATGTGTATCACAGGAAAGATAATTTAGGAATTTATGACACTGTCTTCGAATGTTCAAAGGACTTATTTGTGGGAAATAAGAGATCGTTCCATTCTGTAGTAGGATTAGGGCAAGTGGTGGGAATTTCAAAGAAATGATTTGATCTTCAGGTAAGAAAAAACATTTTGAATAATAAGCATTGTCCAGGAATAGTATGTGCCAGTTCCTAGACTTCTGAGCTCCTTATTTCCAGTGCTAAAATGAGGATGAATCAGTGATCTTCCGCAGCTGTTATAAAAGAGAACTCTGCTTCTGTGCAAACTGTTTAGGTGGCCTTTGGGGTCCCATCTAGCTCTTAAGGTCGTGTGAATGGAAAGCAAAAAAGATTTTAAGGTTAAAACTAAAGGTTTTCATAAGCAAGATGACTTTTTCCTTTGCTCCAAAGCTTTTTACTGTGTGTGTGTTTTTTATTTTTTTTCAGGAAGAGAACCTGTATATTACTCTGATATATCAAAAAACATTACATTAAAACCATCTTCTCTCTGAGTGTGGCTAGAGAAAATTTGCTTCTGCCCTTGTTTCCTTTGGCTTTCAAGCATCTCGTCTTTTAAGGGGCAAGACTTTTTGTGACTAATATGCAGACATGGTAGGTTTAAAATGTCAAATAAAAGGATGTGGGAGCAACTTCTCATTCTAAAAACTTCAGGAGCTGGAAAAGAGAGCCATTTTCAATAAGAAGCACACCAAAACCTGCATAGATATTGTACAGCTGGAACAGAGCTGGCAGCTAACATGGTGCCAGGGAGAAAGGAGTCAGACTTTACACATAGCTAAAGAACATGGCATCACTAAATGGCAAGGATAAATATGTATGGAAGAGAAAAAAGGATAATAATTAAAGTTCACTTACACTGACGTGGATATATTTTGCATATGAAAATGTTGATCTTTGAAATGGTGTCATTTCCATGTCCTTTCCATTAGAAGAATATATCAGTCTTGCCAGTTGTCACTTATTTTATGTGTAACTGATTCACCTTGCTATACAGCAGAAACTAGTATAACACTGTAAATCTACTACATTCCAATAAAATATTTTTTTAAATGGATATGGACATATGTTGCTAAATGGAGGATGATTGCCTGGTATGATTGCCTGAAGCGGACACTCTGTGACCTGCAACCAGAAGCTAGGGAGATTGTCCTGGAGGACCAGGCAGCTCTAGGTCCCACTCACAAGCTGGACGGCTAGCATCCCCTCTCTATTTGCTGAGTGTAATATTACTGAGTAGATGTGCAACAGAGTCTGGTGGACTCCATCTCAAAAGGATTCCTGGGAAAATTCACCCATACCAAGACTCCTGTTCCCAGTGACTGATAATGAGGAAACGGTGCTCTGGACAAAGTGAAAAAATAGAACAAGGCCATCTTTGCAATCCCAGGCTCTGTGTCGAAGTATCTCCAATGATGAGCTTTGTGATCTAAGATGAAGTGAAGTTAAAGTCCCTCAGCTGTGTCTGACCCTTTGCCACCCCATGGACTATACAGTCCATGGAATTCTCCAGGCTAGAATAGTGGAGTGGGTAGCCTTTCCCTTCTCCAGGGGATCTTCCCAACCCAGGGATTGAACCCAGGTCTTCTGCATTGCAGGCAGATTCTTTACCAACTGAAATATCACGGAAGCCCTAGCTAAAAATGAGTCCATAGGATTTTGATAAGCGTGGAGATGAGAATGAAGACATTGCATGAGTCAAATGAGAATCACTTTTATTTCTTCTTCCTAAAAGGAAGTTGGTAAGGAGAACAAATATCCTCTACAAGAGGTATGAACATCAGTCACTCAGGAACCCCACCAAGCAGGACAGGATGAAAGGGGTGAGGTCTCCAATGCCCAGGAGCTGGTGCAATAGGCCAGCTGGCATCCCTCCCAGTGGTCCTGCTGGCTCACACACAGCACCTTGCCTGCCTGCATCAGGTGGAGTGATGCCTACCATTGTACTTGGGAGACGAGGCTGGTAACAGAGCCCTTTGGGAAGGTTTTGAAGGGAGAGCATCTTTGAGTAGCAAAGGGGCCCCAGAGTAAGGTCAAATTCTTCCTTCCTCTCTCAGAAGCAGGGATCAGCACCTCGATCCCTTTCCAACCCTCCAGATGTCCTTCTTCTCACACAGCAAACTAAGCTAAGTTCAGTTCAGTTGCTCAGTCATGTTTGACTCTTTCTGACACCATGAACTGCAGCACGCCAGGCCTCCCTGTCCATCACAAACTCCTGGAGTCTACCCAAACCCATGTCCATTGAGTTGGTGATGCCATCCAACCATCTCATCCTCTGTTGTCCCCTTCTCTTCCCCCCTACAATCTTTCCCAGTGTCAGGGTCTTTTCCAATGAGTCAGCTCTTTGCATCAGGTGGCCAAAGTAAAGCTTTCCACAAAATTCCTTCACCACATCCACACCTCTCCTCTCCTGAGACTTCTACATGGTCTGACTGTGCACACAGTACATCCTAGGAACACAAGGAATCCATTTCCCATTCCCTTATCCCTGGTAGCACCTGGCCAGGGCTGCAGTAATCATACTAGGATCCCTTTTTTTTAATAATTATTTTTTAAAATTGTATTTCTTTATTGAAGTATAATTGATGTACAATGTTGTGTTAGTTTTGGGGGTACAGCAAAGTGATTTAGTTATAAATATATAATATATTACAAATATGTATGTTCTTTATCTATCTAACATATATATATATATATATTCTTTTCCCTTATAGGTTACTATAAGATATGGAGTACAGTTCCTGTGCTATACAGTAGGCCCTTGTGGCTTATCTATTTTATATAGGAGTGTGCATATGATATTGCTTATATGTGGAATCTAAAAAATGATACTAATGAACTTATTTACAAAACAGAAATAAGCTCATAAACAGAAAACAAGCATATGGTCATTAAAGCGGAAAGGTGGGAGGGGTAATTTAGGAATTTGGGATTAACTATGGATTCTTGCTTTCCCCTTTCCAAATATCATTAACACTTGTATCCAATCTGGTCTCAGACCCCCACAACAAGCCCCTGACACATTTGCCAATGACCTCACCACTCTACACACACACACACACACACACGCAGAGTTGCTTAGCTGCACTGTGGGACTCACAGGCTGTAGCTGTGCACAGGGAGGGCCTGAATCCCCCACCTTGGAAGGAGGAAACCCAGCCCCAGGCACCTGCTGTCACTACTGTGAGTGAGATATATATGATCCCGGTGGGTTCGGTGAGGGGCACTCACAGTGTGGCGGTGGAGGGAGGACATGGAATCTACTCCTTGCACAAGACACCACTGTATCCCTGAAAAATGCAACTGTGGAGCTAGTGCCCCCTGCCAACACCCACTGCCCACCTGCCAGGACAGGCCAAGTAAGCTGTCTGGACACACAGTCCAAGGCTTTGCTTCCCTCCTGTAAAGGAAAGTAGTGTCATGTATCCAGTCATGTTGAATAATTTACAGGCCCGGCAGACAGGGGTCATGTGGGTTTTCCAGTACCTTTGAGAGGTTTGTTAAGACTCTTCCTAAAGGACAAGGCTCAGACCAACCATTGTTCAACTTGCTTGCACCTGGATGTGGGCCTGAGTGAGGCTCTATGAATGGTTAATTGGATGAATAAGGGGTGACAACCAACCCTTAATTTCAAGGAAAGTTATCTCATTACAAGACTCCATCTTGCTTTGCCCCTAAACAGTACCTGGGCAGCTGACCTCAGTGCATCTCTTGATGATTTTTCCCTTCACTAGTCCTGGCTTCGGACAGCCCTTGATCTTTACATGCACAAAGACTTAGGCCGTCTGCCTGTCTCATGAAGAAATACCCACTCCCAGATCTGAAGCTCACAATCCAGAGGAAGACACGGGGAGCCTTCTGGGAAAGCAAAGATGCTCTGACTTGTGGGAAGTCCCCACCAGCCATCTCTACTGGGAAGAGTGGGAGATTTTAGACCAGGGACTCAGAATAGACGAGCACAAAGCTCTCCTGAGTGCATATCCCACCCCATCAGCATGCTAGTTTACAGACTGTCATTCAGCAATGAGAGTGCTAGTATCCAAGGAATGCAATGCTTCCAGCTTTAAGTAGAGGGGAAGTCTGGTCCTCTTCATCTATGAAAGGAGCCTCCTTGCTCTTGATGGGATGATGTAACCTGCTGTGCCTTCATCACTTTGCAAGCTCCCTCTGTTTTCCACAAGTTGTAGGTCTTTGGGAAAATTATCTGAAATATGGGAAAAATAATAATATCCACATCCATACAGTTGTCCCGAAGCTTTACAAATGTAGATGCCTGCTCTTAATACAATGTCTGACTCAAAATATTTCCTACACATTCTCTACTAGGGTTATCTAAATCCTTTATTCACATAAGTATCTTTCAGCAAAGCAATCTTTTTGTGTAATTAATTAGACATTTTCAAATGTGAAAATTTCTGACCATGTTCCTAGACTTTGGGAAGCAGAACATGTATTTTAGTTCTTAGGTTTTTACTTTATGTTGTAGGATCTGTATGCCCTTGAGAATTATTTTTAATAATTTAATATAATACATCAGAGAAAGCAATGGCACCCCACTCCAGTACTCTTGCCTGGAAAATTCCATGGATGGAGGAGCCTGGTAGGCTGCAGTCCATGGGGTCGCGAAGAGTCGGACACGACTGAGCGACTTCACTAATATAATACATAGAAGTCTAATCAGAGCTTTATTTGCATTTTAAACAATTAGTATGCCAACTATTAAAGCTACAAAACACTAGATCTTCATTAATATTTTGTTTCCAACTTACAAAATATTCTATTTATACTCCTGCACATTTTAGCAATCACTTCAAATGAGCATTTGAATAATATTTGGTCCTATTTACAAAGTTTGTTAAATAGTCACCTTTAAAATCTACTTATCTGTGATGATATATTTAATTTCCAACCCAAATATTTTAATTTCATAGTCAAGAAACAATTTATTCTCAAGAGCTTAAATAAGCTTTCCAAATTTAGCACATGTATAGCTTTATAGTTTGTATCTACTTAAATCTACTTTATGCTAAAAATTTTCTTAGATAATCCAATAACATGCATATTTTAATAATTATTTAATTAAAATTCATAGATAAGAGTTAGTCAATATGCATTTAAAAACTGTAGACACAAGGGTGTCCAGATTCTTTTGAACATCACCACATCAAATGCCAACTATGAATGAATTTTCTAATTTAAAAAATTTTAACTGGTTTTGATTTTTTAACCCCTTCTGCTCCTAATTTATGCTTCTATTGAGGAGATAGTAGTATTAAAGAAAACAGCCCAAATTCAGTTAACTGAGTTGCTAAACACCAAAGGATCCTGCCTAGATGATTTCATGTATCTTAGATGGACACACTGAATCCCTGTGACACTGCTATGTCAGCGACTTAGGAGGGGCGCAAAGCCCTGGGTTCAAGTCAACTGCCTGCGGAGAGTACACTCAGGCGATCACCAGTTGAATCTCACATTGATTAGGCTCCCCAGGGGTAAAGATGTCTTTCATCCTTGGCCTAAGGACTTTCTGGGTGTAATGGAACCTAGTGTCCTTCAGGGCTGTGTAATATGTCACTGAATTTTGTGTAGCGCATGGCTCTGTTCACTTGCAGTCACCATGCATGAATTCATTCTACTGATAACACATCTACTGTGATGAGGTAACAAACAGATGATGTTATGGACACAGGGAGCTGTTTGGCACAGTCACTACCAATTACTGACAGGTATGGCACCCCACTCCAGTACTCTTGCCTGGAGGATCCCATGGACGGAGGAGTCTGGTAGGCTGCAGTCCATGGGGTCGCTAGGAGTCGGACACGACTGAGCGACTTCACTTTGACTTTTCACTTTCATGCATTGGAGAAGGAAATGGCAACCCACTCCAGTATTCTTGCCTAGAGAATCCCAGGGATGGGAGAGTCCAGTGGGCTGCCGTCTCTGGGGTCGCACAGAGTTGGACAAGACTGAAGCGACTTAGCAGCAGCAGCAGCATACAAAGGCCAAGCTCTAGATTACACAAATGATTCATATTTTCTAATAAGTAAAACAACACCTATACTTTTCAATATATACCAAAGAAAGGAAGCAAGAACAGATATAATCTATCTTTTAAGAAGACCTTTGTTATAGGAACAAGACAAAGGAAACCAGTACTTTAATGTTGATTACACAGATGTCTCTCTTCCCTTCCACTTAGTTTGTTTTTCTACATCTGCCCTGACCAAGGTGGACAATTGAAGCAAGAAAAAAGATTTATACATATGGATTTAAAAATTTGCAAAGAAAACTAATTCCAGTTCCTGAGACTGAAATTAACTTCCCTCTTTTCCCAATTTGTCTGCCAATAATAAGTGGAAATTCAATTCTTTATTCCAAAGATTTCTTTATTTTTATTTGCCTATGATTTAGATGAAGTTACTAGTTCAGTCCAATCAAGTCCAATATTAATGTTTGAGAAGAAAATGGCTATAATACAAAAGTTGCATGTAGGTATTCTACATGTAAATAAAGGGAAAGTTACTGGGGCTTCCCTGATAGCTCAGGTGGTAAAGAATCCACTTGCAATGCAGGAGACCCTGTTTGATTCCTGAGTTGGGAAGATCCTTTGAAGAAGGGATAGGCTACCCATTCCAGTGTTCCTGGGCTTCCCTTGTGGCTCAGCTGGTAAAGAATCCACCTACAATGCTGGAGACCTGGGCTCGATCCCTAGGTTGGGACGATCCCCTGGAGAAGAGAAAGGCTATCCACTCCAGTATTCTGGCCTGGAGAATGCCATTGACTGTGTAGTCTGTAGGGTTGCAAAGAATCAGACACGACTGAGCAACTTTCATTTTCACTTGCATAGAATATTCATGGGTACTCAAAATTTCTAAGGTGTCAGTTCTTCCCTCTAAGTTGTTGTAAAGGTCCAATGTCAGTTCAGTTCAGTTCAGTCACTCAGTTGTGTCCAACTCTTTGTGACCCCATGGACTGCAGCACACCAGGCCTCCCTGTCCATCACCAACTCCCAGAGTTTGCACAACCTCATGTCCATCAAATCGGTGATGCCATCCTACCGTTTTATCTTCTGTTGTCCCCTTGTCCTCCTACCTTCAATCTTTCCCAGCATCAAGGTCTTTTCCAATGAGTCAGTTCTTTGCCAAAGAACTGGAGGCTAAAGAATCAGGTGGCCAAAGTATTGGAGTTTCAGCTTCAACATCCGTCCTTCCAAAGAATATTCAGGACTGATCTCCTTTAGTATGGACTTGTTGGATCTCCTTACAGTCCAAGGGACTCTCAAAAGTCTTCTCCAACACCATAGTTAAAAGTATCAATTCTTTGGTGCTCAGCTTTCTTTATAGTCCAACTCTCACATCCATACATGACTACTGGATATAGTTTTGACTAGACAGACATTTGTTAGCAAAGTAATGTCTCTGCTTTTTAATATGCTGTCTAGGTTGGTCATAGCTTTTCTTCCAAAGAATAAGCATCTTTTAATTTCATGGGTGCAATCACCATCTGCAGTGATTTTGGAGCTCCAAAAAATAAAGTCTGTCACTGTTTCCATTGTTTCCCCATTTATTTGCCATGAAGTGATGGGACTGGATCCCATGATCTTAGTTTTCTGAATGTTGAGTTTTAAGGTCCAATGTAATTTCAATCAAAATTCAAACAGGATTTTCATGGATAGTAATGTTGATTTTAGAGGGTATATGGAATGGCAAAAGGACTAGAAGAGCCACAACAATCTTGGAAAAGAGAAAACTTGAACAACTCACCTTCCCTGACTGCTAAGCTCATTACAAAAGTAGAGTATCTAAAACTAATGTAGTATTGGTGAAAGTATAGGAATAGCCATATAGCTCAATGGAACAGAACAGAGAGCTCAGAAATAAACCTATACCACAGATTTCTTCCAAAGTGCAAAAAGCAGTTCAAAGGAGAGAAGATAGACTCTTTCCACTAAATTTATACTTGGATAATTGGGCTTTTGTATGTAAGAAGCAAAAAAGCAAAAAATTCAGCTTATACATTAAACCTATGTAAAAATTAAGATACTGGTACAGACTTAAAGATAAATACAAATGTGTGTGTATTTGTGTATTAAATTAGTATATTTACATATGTTTCTTACTTCCATCTGATAAAAAGGGCTATGACACTACAGTGACTATGAGTATATCTCATGTCCTGACACTGGTTATAAATAACATTCTTTTAAAAGAATTAAGGGTTCAGGTAGAAAGGATTCCAGAATTGAGACAGGGAGAAACAAGATGAGCTTGAAGTATCTTACATGCTTGAAGCATGTAAAGAGAGAAAGCATGTAAAGAAAGAAAGTACAACAACAATAAAGAGACAGGATGAAAAGCCAATCTGAAAGAAATTTCATTGGCTCAAATTGGAATGACTTGGGCAAAAAATTAAATAAATATTGCATTACAAACAAAGGAATAATATAAATATCTACGATTCCTCACTGACATAAATATAAGTTTTACTTATAAATAAGACAGCACGACCAAGTAATAAAGATTAACCTGAACAGAAATATAAACTAAGAACATGTACCCCAGAATTGTGGACTGAGAAGAGTGCTATGGGATCCTTCCTGGTAATGCATAATCCTCCATCTAATAATGAGAACACATCAGACAGATTCAAATTGAGAACATCCACCCAAATAAGATTAAGGTCCTGTTCAAACATGTCAGGGTCATGAAGTAAAAGAAAAGACTGAGGTGCCAACAGATTGGAAGAGAATAAGGAGATTAACAAGTCAATGCAAAAGATGTCCTGGAAGGGATGATGGAGAAACAAAAAGGGTATTAGTAGGGAAATGGTGAAATTGCAGTAGATTCTGTATATTAATATTAACTAAAATCAGTTTCCAGTTTGATAAGTGTTCTATAATCATGTTAGCAAAGAAGTATGGGAATGATCTACAAGAATTCTCTGTACCAGAATTCAATACTCTGTAAATCTAAAATCATACAAGAATTTAAACAATAAGTTAAATATAGTAAGGCAAAGACAAGCAGCATGATGCCACTGTTCTAGAGCAGGTTTCTCAGCCTCAGCACTGCTGGTACTTCAGGCCAGACATTCTCTGTCTTTGGGCCATCTTCTGCATTGTAGTATGTTTCATTGCATCCCTGGATATTGCACCCACTAGACATTACTAGCAGCTCTCCCGCCTCCGGTTATGACATCACAAATATCTCCAGACTTTACCAAATCCCGCCTATGACAAAAATCTGTCCCCAGTGGAGAGCTGTGTTTCCAGAGTATTGAGTTGTAATAACAGGTGAGATCAACATCAGAGGAGAGAGGCTAAAGAATAAGAAAATTAATTAATCCTGTTCTATCATTTGATAAACAGATCATCTACTTGTTAATGAATGCTTTGTTCCAGCATTTGGGTGGCAGTTATAAACATCAGCATAGTTGGGATGAACCCTAAAAGCCCTCAATTTAGGACATCCAGATGAAATGGTAGCAGATGGTCAAGATGCATTGGTATTGACCCTTTAAGGTAAGAAATATGAGTTCAACGATCAGTGCCTTGAAGATCTACTACTCTGTCAGTTGTTTAAAGTGTGGGATAAGGCCATTCCACTTAGCTCAAGATCGGGGTTTCTCTTTTGTCCTTTCAGAAAACCAAAGCTCAGACTTCAGTTTATAAGGAAATCATGTGGTGGAGTCTTCCGGAAATTCAGAATGCACCTACTGGTATTAAACCTGGAATACTGCACGACTCCCAAGCTTGCTATCAGGTGGAACCTAGGATTTGAAGGTTTTTGAAATTTTGAAAGATTTTGAACTTTAATAATTTTGGTTTTATAATTGCCCTAGTTTCTCTCTCTCTCCCTTTCCCACCTGAGCTTGTGGACAAAAGGAGAAATCTGAGCATGAAAGTCAGCTTCTCAGGGCAGCTGGATATAGTATCAGTAAAATATATGCCCTTGGAATGCAGCAATTGGAAAAAGAAGAGTGAGTTTTTGTTAATGTTTATACCTATTATAGTCATTATTTTCTAGCAACAGAAGCAACTCACTTAAAGACTAAACAACAAGAATCAGAATGGAGTCATAGCCCATTTGGAAGTGATCAAAATGGCCCCAGGGCATTAATTTCAGCTTGTGTCCAGTGGGTACAGTAGACAGGACTGTACCATTGGCAGATGGGCCTGTACTGAAAACCACCTCCATCCATACTTTTTAAAATTCGTTGATCAATACTGGATCAATGTCAAGTTCACGTTTTTTTCTGCTACTGCAGGTAAGACAATAAAGCATATTTGCTAACCTCTCCCTTTATTATGGTTATCTCCTTAATTAATAGCAAAGCCTCTCAAGATGTTGTAACTTATGATTCATTTTGGAGCTTCTCAGGTGGTGCTAATGGTAAAGAGCCCACCCACCAATGCAGATAGATTAAGAGACGCAGGGTTGATCCCTGGGTCAGGAAGATCCCCTGGAGGAGGGCATGGCAACTTCCTCCAGTATTCTTGCCTGGAGAATCCCGTGGACACAGAAACGTGGTAGGATACAGTTCATGGGGTCACAAAAAGTTGGACATGACTGAAGTGACAGCAGGCACACGTGACTTATTTGATATGGGTGCCAACAGTGATCAGGAAATGTTTGTTTCTAAAGAAATTCAAATTCATGGAATAATATACCTCCCATTAGTATAAAAGTTGCTCTTTTATCCTTTGTCAGATAAGAGATCTGGGCAAAGTCAATTAATTTAACTGTCTAAACTGATCTACTTTTGTGAAATACTTTTATTTCAAGGACAAATTTAGATCTGCCTATGGTAGTATAACCTCTTTAGCATGCTTTAGTTTTTCTCTATAAGTGTAAACTTTCCATATGTAGAAGTCAGGATTATCCAAAAGAATCTGCATCTGTGGGACATGAATAGTCCCCTGATAGAGGTTAGGGAATCATGCAATTCTCATTTTTCAGGTAAAAAAGAGATGATGACTACTTTTAAAGAAAAATAAGCAATGTGAGTGGAGGTTCAGTTCAGTTCAGTTTCTCAGTCATGTCCGAATCTTTGTGACCCCATGAATCGCAGCATGCCAGGCCTCCCTGTCCATCACCAACTGCTGGAGTTCACTCAAACTCACATCCATCGAGTCAGTGATGCCATCCAGCCATCTCATCCTCTGTCGTCCCCTTCTCCTCCTGCCCCCAATCCCTCCCAGCATCAGAGTCTTTTCCAATGAGTCAACTCTTCACATGAGGTGTCCAAAGTACTGGAGTTTCAGCTTTAGCATCATTCCTTCCAAAGAAATCCCAGGGCTGATCTCCTTCAGAGTGGACTGGTTGGATCTCCTTGCAGTCCAAGGGACTCTCAAGAGTCTTCTCCAAGACCACAGTTCAAAAGCATCAATTCTTCGGCACTCAGCTTTCTTCACAGTCCAACTCTCACATCAATACATGACCACAGGAAAAACCATAGCCTTGACTAGACGGACCAGTGATAGCTTAAAAAAAAAAAAAAAAAGGCTACAGGTATTTACTATGTAAAAAAAGAAAAATAATGCAGAAAGTTTTCTGTCCATAGATGTCCCCTTCACAGGTCCCATCTGCAAAAAAAACTCTTAAGTTTAGTGAAAAATCTCAGACTGAAATCAGAGATTTACACATATTCTTCTCTTGATGCTACAGTTTTGAAACTAGGTGGGCATGTCTTGCTACTGCATCTTGGAGAAGACTGGAGTAAGAAAAATCCCCTGACAATATCCGTGTCTAGAACTTTTGAGAACAGAAGAGGGGAGCTTGTGGATCTGGAATCCTGGAAACAAAGGTTTTGTAGATAGTTGCTGTTCGTGCTTATGTGCTGGTCATTGGTAACCTTCCAAAGTGGCCCTCATCACCTCTGCTCCCCCGGCTTCACAGTTGTGTGGTACCCTGCGCTTCAGTGTGGATGGGCCTGATGTAATCAGTCAAGTCCTCTGAAGAGGATCTAGAGGTCAGTGTTTTCCCCTATTCAGGCTATGGTAATGGAAGGCAACACACCTGGTGGCTTATTGCCAACAGAAAGCTGTTCCTCACACTTCTGGAGTCTGTAAGTCAATGATCCTATATTAGCATGATCAAGTGAGGGCCCTTTTCCAGGTTGCAGATGGCTGACTCCTCGTGTTCTCACACAGAAGAAGGGGTGAATAAGCCCTGAGATGTCTTTTTTGGCTCGGAGATTAAAGCGTCTGCCTGCAATGTGGGAGACCTGGGCTCAATCCCTGGGTCAGGAAGATCCCCTGGAGAAGGAAATGGCAACCCACTCCAGTATTCTTGCATGGAGAATCCCATGGAGGGAGGAGCCTGGTAGGCTACAGTCCATGGGGTCGCAAAGAGTCTGACACGAATGAGCTACTTCACTTCAACCCCAATTATGAGGGCTCCACGCTCATGACTTAGGCACCACCCAATCATCTTGCCTCCTAATACCATTACCTTGTGGGTTAGGCTTCAACTTATGAATTTTTGGAGGGACACATGCAGACCATGGCAGATATAAAAGAAATGAGAGGTTGGGGTTGGTAAGTAGATTCCTTGGTGCAAGAACCTGAAAGTAACTACCAAGGGCCAAAAGGGAACTTCAATCCCTAGCCAGCAGGGAGGCATTTGGTATATGGTTAATCTACTGCCATCTTAAGAAATAAGATGAATTACAATTATATTTAGAAATTAGTGTTTTGTACTTATTTCTTGTTTAGAAAATGTCTATTTGTTCAGAGATTATTTAATTAACTTAATAATTTGTCTAAGTTCTGAAAGTTATCTGTGCTGTGTGCTTAGTTGCTCAGTCATGTCCTACTCTTTGCGACCACATGGACTGTCACCCTCCAGGCTCCCCTCTCCTTGGTTTTTCTCCAAGCAAGAATACTGGAGTGGGTAGCCTATCCCTTATCCAGGGGATCTTCCTGACCCAGGAATTGAACTGGGGTCTCCTGCATTACAGGTGGATTCTTTATCAGCTGAGCTACCAGGGAAGCCCAAAAGTTAACTGAGTATCTGGAAATTAAATTTTAGTTAATACACTAAATTGTTATGGATTTTAAAAAATGTTTCTTGAGTAACTTTCTTTATTCTATTTCATTTATTTTTTTGACCTTCACTCTGTGACACATGGGATCTTAGTTCCTGGACCAGGGATTGAACCTGTGGCCCCTGTACTGAAAGCTCAGAGTCTTAACCACTGGACCATTAGGGAAGTCCCTTATTATGATCTTTTTGTATTGTGAGAATACTATAAAATTAAACTCTGTAAAAATGCATCTATTATCATTGCATTTAGCAGAATCCAATTTTGTGCATATAATATTCATTTCTAAAGAAATTATGGAAAGCATGTTTAACTCATAAAACTTACGTAAGAATTGTAGTAAGTTTGAATCAGGAAAATGCCTAATGGTGGTCTTATATAAACCAAAATATTATATGCACATTATTTTTACATGGCAAACTAATTTTTAAAGACTTTAATTGCATCCCAAACTTATCTTTTATCTTAGAAACGAGGCTATTTTTTAAGCTTATGACTTTAGCAACAAAGGCTATTTTGTAAAAGGACTTTTAAGGGTTCACAAAAAGAAATATAGCTTAATAACTTTTTCCTTCTTTTAGGTATTTTTAACTACTGGCCAAAATGATATACATGAAAGAGTGAATGATTTATTTTTGATCAATCTTTCCCAGGTGGAAAATTTTCTCAAGAGAAGAAAAAAATAAATAAAAAAGGAAGTAATAGAAAATAATATGAAAAGGTGACAAGTGTACAATTATCTTTGCTAAAGGGCTAATTGTGTTCCTGGGAAGAATGTTTAGATGTAGGAAAAAGAAATGGTGATATAAACACACAAGAAAAGTGGGTAATATACAACTGGTTTCAACATAACCTGGGCTTTTGGCAATTTGATCATTCACACCACTAAAAAGCTCTATTATTTCCTCCAAGTAAAGAAAGTGATGGCCCTTTCAGATAAACAAGATGATCATCTCTTGAGGCTCTTCTAGTTTTGCTCTAAGGTGCCTCTTAAAGGAACCTTCTTGTTCATGCCTGAAGCTGCCCTGCTATCTGAAGCAGCCTGGTGAGACTGTACCAGTGAGAGAGGTGTCCAAGCCAGCATCACCTCAAAACTGAAGGAGGTAGGTACTTAGTTCTGAGGTGTTCCAGGGGAACTGGGCCACTTGCAAACAGAGCTCCAGCAACTCTGCATCGCTACAGCTTGGCCAAAGGCCCATCATCCGAGACAAAGGACCTGACCGACCCCAAGTGCAGACAGAGCTCAGGGCAGGTCTCAGGGATACATGAACAGAAAGGGGCCAGCTGGATACAAACACAGCAGACTGGGGCGGCTCTCCCCCGCTCTGGTTTCCTCTAACGGACACACAACACTGACCAGGCTGGACGCAGATGTACAGAAGAGCCAGGAAACAGACGTGTCTGTGACTGAACATTTTAATAAGTCCTGTCCACAAACATACTGGAATGAACTGAAAGTTAAAGCTGTGATAGATAAATAAACAATTGCTCACATTAGCTAGAAAGTAGAAGTTTGGCCATTTTTGTGTGACAGCAGGGTTTATGTTTGTGGACAGGTGATCTGAAAATTGGGAGGTCTTGATTTGGTCCTAGTCTCAGAGTGGCCTGTGAAGGCTGCTTCCAGCCTGAGACAGAACCCATGCGGGAGCACTGTCAGCTCTTGGGTGCCCAGGAAGGCTTTCCTCTCTGCTAAATCTTTGGACCTGTAAGCTCAGCTTATTTGAAGTATTGAAAATGTCTGTAATAAAAGTATTAGTCACTCAGTAGTGTTTGACTCTTTGTAAGCCCATGGACTGTAGCCCTCCAAGCTCTTCTGTCCATGGAATTTTCCAGGCAAGAATACTGGAGTGGGTAGCCATTCATTTCTCCAGGGGATTTTCCCGATCAAAGGATGGAACCCAGGTCTCCTGCATTGCAGGCAGATTCTTTACTGTCTGAGCCATCAGGGATAATAAAATGCAATCTCCAAAGTTTGATCTTATTGATTAAACAATTAGATTAGATCAGAGTTACCTTTGTTTCAAGAAAAGGCTGGTTTTGTTTTCCCATTCATTTGTGCTCCCTTGACAACTGCTTCATCTCTCCTGAAAGCTAGGAAGTCTGACATGACTATAAAATGTGCTCTTGAAAGCCAGTGTGGTGACATGAGTGGTGAGGGTAGTGGAAACAGATTCCTTTACCACTATCTCATGGTTCTGTGGTCCCTGAAAATTCTTGAATAGCTTGAGGAATAGCAAGATGTCACACCGAAGATAACTGGTCTGTTTGCTGGGGAAATTGAAAGCAGAGTCCAAGTTTTAATATTAGGAATTCAGGTTATTCTACATCTCCCAGTCCTCTGTTGTTTTATGAAAATACCTAAGAATCAATTTTGTAAAGTGTAGGTGTGAACAATTTTTTTCCCTGAGCGTATTAATCTTGGACAGCAGATTTCTAACTTGGAAATAGGAATAGTCACGTGTATTGAATGTTGGCTTTGGGAGATTGAGAGGTGACCTCTGGGATACGCCAGGTGGATGCTGCATTATCCACCTCCTGGAAAGTCCATGGGATGAAGACTCTTGGGAACTGAGAGGTCCTCAGGATTTGACTATTTTACTAAGTGAGGAACTATTAATTTTTAAATAAGGATAATTGCTTTACAATGTGACCTTGATTTCTGCTGTACAACAATGTGAACCAGTCATAAATATACACATATCCCTTCCCTCTTGAGCTTCCCTCCTCCCCTGCCCCCACCCCACCACTCTAACTCATCACAGAGCACTGGGCTGAGCTCCCTGTGTTATACAGAAATTTCCCACTAGCTAACTATTTTACACATGATAGTGTACATATGTCAGTGTTACTCTTTCAATTCAGCCCACCATCTCCTTCCCCTGATGCATTATTAAAGGAAACAAATTGTCTGCTAAGAGCTAAAACTGAATGGCCCAACAGCAATGATGTTTTAAAGAGAGGATCATTCTAAACTTACATTTTAATTCAAAAATGTGTCTTCTATAACATATGAGGTACTCTTTTAAAAATATCTGATGTAATTGCATTTTTAGTTCTCTTAACCATTTCTTGAGCCCTGTGATGCAACATTCACAACTGTTCCTTCCTGAATTTCACATATATATTTGTGCAGATGAGAAATGTGTGTTCCTTGCTGGAAATACTGATTCACTTGGCACATTTTATTCTGACCAGCCAACATGATGACTGTATCTCTCAAAGTCACCTTTGGTTTATTATTGGCTTACACTGCATGTAGACCAGGCCACATTTGACCAGTACTGGGTGGGTAGTACTTTTATAACTAGAATTGTTATAAGTAGTGATACCCATTATTCTTGATTAGCTTTTTTCAATGAACACATAAAGTCTGAAGAGGGCTATCACTGACAGTGACAACACTGAAATTTTAGACTCTACCAAGACATGTTCAAGCTGGTAATATCAGCCTTTCTTTCAGGGGATGTGAAACCCTGTTACAAACTAGCCCCCAAATCTTAGTGACATTGAAATGGAGCAGGAGACTATGGTCCTTCCTGCCCATGTCCTCAGCCTGCCTTTTGTCTGTAGAAAAAGTTTAACCAAAGAATAAGTTTAATCATAGGAGTGTGAAAAGGCAGAAGCAAAGGCAAGCAGACAGGAAAAAATAAGGATTGTTTAGTCATTAAGCAAAGTCAAGGACCTTTAGTTCCTCCTCAAGAGTTGCAGATAATATTCTGAGCTATGTCCTTTGAGCGGTCTTACAGATACTAAAACCCCCACCAGGTGGAAGAAGTTAATTACATTATGACCAGACTTTAGCCATGATGTGAGCTGCCACAGTGCTAAGACCTAGACTCTGCATGGCTTAAGTGCCTTCATGGGTTCGTTGATCAAGAGTATTCCATTTAGTGTATTTCCATTCACTTTTCCCACTTCTCTCCTGGGGCTTTGAAGAATAGAGAAAGCTGTAAAAAGACAAGACACAGTGTCAACCTACATGTTAGGGGTACGTTTAACCTCAGAACCACTGGGGCAATTTTCCTCCAGTTGCAAGAATACAAAAAAAAAAAAAAGTGTTCTAGTTTCATTCTTTTACAAGTGGTTGACCAGTTTTCCCAGCACCACTTGTTAAAGAGATTGTCTTTTCTCCATTGTATATTCTTGCTTCCTTTGTCGAAGATAAGGTGTCCATAGGTATGTGGATTTATCTCTGGGCTTTCTATTTTGTTCCATTAATCTATATTTCTCTCTTTGTGCCAGTACCATACTGTCTTGATGACTGTGGCTTTGTAGTAGAGCCTGAAGTCAGGCAGGTTGATTCCTCCAGTTCCATTCTTTCTCAAGATTGCTTTGGCTTTTTGAGATTTTTTGTATTTCCATACAAATTGTGAAATTATTTGTTCTAGCTCTGTGAAAAATAACCGCTGGTAGCTTGATAGGGATTGCATTGAATCTATAGATTGCTTTGGGTAGTATACTCATTTTCACTATATTGATTCTTCTGATCCAGGAATATGGTATATTTCTCCACCTATTAGGGTCCTCTTTGATTTCTTTCACCAGTGTTTTATGGTTTTCTATATATAGGTCTTTAGTTTCTTTAGGTTGATATATTCCTAAGTATTTTATTTTTTTCATTGCAATGGTGAATGGAATTGTTTCCTTAATTTCTTTTTCTACTTTCTCATTATTAGTGTATAGGAATGTAAGGGATTTCTGTGTGTTGATTTTATATCCTGCAACTTTACTATATTCATTGATTAGCTCTAGTAATTTTCTAGAGGAGTCTTTAGGGTTTTCTATGTAGAGGATCATGTCATCTGCAAACAGTGAGAGTTTTACTTCTTTTCCATTTTGGATTCCTTTTATTTCTTTTTCTGCTCTGGTTGCTGTGGACAAAACTTCCACAACTATGTTGAATAGTAGTAGTAAAAGTGGGCACCCTTGTCTTGTTCCTGACTTTAGGGGAAATGCTTTCAATTTTTCATCATTTAGGATAATGTTTGCTGTGGGTTTGTCATATATAGCTTTTATTATGTTGAGGTATGTTCCTTCTATGCCTGCTTTCTGGAGAGTTTTTATTATAAATGGGCGTTGAATTTTGTCAAAAGGCTTTCTCTGCATCTATTGAGATAATCATGACCTTTATTTTTCAGTTTGTTAATGTGGTGTATTACACTGATTGATTTGCAGATATTGAAGAATCCTTGCATCTCTGGGATAAAGCCCTCTCGGTCATGGTGTATGATCTTTTTAATGTGTTGTTGGATTCTGATTGCTAGAATTTTGTTAAGGATTTTTGCATCTATGTTCATCAGTGATATTGGCCTGTAGTTTTCTCTTTTTGTGGCATCTTTGTCAGGTTTTGGTATTAGGGTGATGGTGGCCTCATAGAATGAATTTGGAAGTTTACCTTCCTCTGCAATTTTCTGGAAGAGTTTGAGTAGGATAGGTGTTAGCTCTTCTCTAAATTTTTGGTAGAATTCAGCTGTGAAGCCGTCTGGTCCTGGGCTTTTGTTTGCTGGAAGATTTCTGATTACAGTTTTAATTTCCGTGCTTGTGATGGGGCAGTTAAGATTTTCTATTTCTTCCTGGTTCAGTTTTGGAAAGTTGTACTTTCCTAAGAATTTGTCCATTTCTTCCACATTGTCCATTTTATTGGCATATAATTGCTGATAGTAGTCTCTTATGATCCTTTGTATTTCTGTATTGTCTGTTGTGATCTCTCCATTTTCATTTCTAATTTTATTGACTTTATTTTTCTCCCTTTGTTTCTTGATGAGCCTGGTTAATGGTTTGTCAATTTTATTTATCCTTTCAAAGAACCAGCTTTTGGCTTTGCTGATTTTTGCTATGGTCTCTTTTGTTTCTTTTACATTTATTTCTGCCCTAATTTTTAAGAGTTCTTTCCTTCTACTAACCCTGGGGTTCTTTATTTCTTCCTTTTCTAGTTGCTTTAGGTGTAGAGTTAGGTTATTTATTTGACTTTTTTCTTGTTTCTTGAGGTATGCCTGTATTGCTATGAACTTTCCCCTTAGCACTGCTTTTACAGTGTTCCACAGAGCTGATCAACCACCTGTAAAAGAATGAAACTAGAACACTTTCTAACACCTTACACAAAAATAAACTCAAAATGGATTAAAGATCTAAATGTAAGACCAGAAACTATAAAACTCCTAGAGGAGAACATAGGCAAAACACTCTCTGACAGAAATCACAGCAAGATCTTCTATGACCCACCTCCCAGAATATTGGAAGTAAAAGCAAAAATAAACAAATGGGACCTAATTAAACTTAAAATCTTCTGCACAACAAAGGAAACTATAAGCAAGGTGAAAAGACAGCCTTCAGAATTGGAGAAAATAATAGCAAATGAAGCAACTGACAAACAACTAATCTCAAAAATATATAAGCAATTCCTACAGCTCAATTCCAGAAAAATAAATGACCGAATCAAAAAATGCGCCAAAGAACTAAATAGACATTTCTCCAAAGAAGACATACAGATGGCTAACAAACACATGAAACATCACTCATTATCAGAGAAATGCAAATCAAAACCACACTGAGGTACCATCTCACGCCAGTCAGAATGGCTGCGATCCAAAAGTCTACAAGCAATAAATGCTGGAGACGGTGTGGAGAAAAGGGAACCCTCTTACACTGTTGGTGGGAATGCAAACTAGTACAGCCACTATGGAGAACAGTGTGGAGGTTACTTAAAAAACTGGAAATAGAACTGCCTTATGACCCAGCAATCCTACTGCTGGGCATACACACCAAGGAAACCAGAATTGAAAGAGACACGTGTACCCCAATGTTCATCGCAGCACTGTTTATAATAGCCAGGACATGGAAACGACCTAGATGTCCATCAGCAGATGAATGGATAAGAAAGCTGTGCTACATATACACAATGGAGTATTACTCAGCCATTAAAAATAATACATTTGAATTAGTTCTAATGAGGTGGATGAAACTGGAGCCGATTATACAGAGTGAAATAAGCCAGAAAGAAAAACACCAATACAGTATACTAACACATATATACAGAATTTAGAAAGATGGTAACAATAACCCTGTATGTGAGACAGCAAAAGAGACACAGATGTATAGAACAGTCTTTTGGACTCTGGGAGAGGGAGAGGGTGGGATGATTTGGGAGAATGGCATTGAAACATGTATAATATCATATATGAAATGAATCCCCAGTCTAGGTTCGATGCATGATAGTGGATGCTTGGGGCTGGTGCACTGGGATGACCCAGAGGGATGGTACAGAGAAGGAGGATGGAGGGGGTTTCAGGATGGGGAACACGTGTATACCTGTGGTGGATTCATGTTGATGTATGGCAAAACCAATACAATATTGTAAAGTAATTAACCTCCAATTAAAATAAATAAATTTATATTTTAGAAAAAAGCCACAATGAGCCTCAGCAGCAGTGAAATGAAACAGCACATGAAGGAACAGTTCTCACAGTATAGCCAGCGAGGGACTAGGGTTGGGGTGGGGGCCCAAGGACCACTTCATTGCAGACCAGCTGGGTAAACATTCAGGGGGATGTCTCACTATCTTCTTTAAATTTGCTTTTTGCTAGAAACAAAGAACTCAGAAAAGTGGTGTACCTACAGTCACGATTTTTTGTAGCCAAAGAAAAGAAATTAGAGTAGTAGCCAGAAAGAAAGAAAAGATGCCTAAAATGAAGAGAGTCCAAACTTGCATTATAAATCAGTGTTACACTGTCTAGGGACAAGAGACCCCAAGGAAACAGAACATAAAACCAGGCAGAATATAACAGGGCCAAGAGACCACCCCACAGGGGCTGAGGACAAAGGTTTCTCTTTGAGAAAAACTGTTTGTTTGTTTGTTTTCCATAACACAGGCAGAGCTTACTTCGAGCATAATTCTATACTGTCTCGTAGATGTCTTCATTGTTGTGGTTGTTTAAGTTTTCACTTCTTGTTTTTATTTTTGGATATGGATGACTTCCAGAGCCAACCCACAAAGTGCATCTTCCACAGGATTTGTTAAACGCTGGGTCTATATACTGGGGATTCCATTCCTATCAATATAGAACAAACACGGCAAACCTAGGCTAAAATGCTAGGCCCACAGTTTACCTGGACAAGTTCATAAACTCCTTTCAGACTTTTCTAAGTATAAAATTTGGACAATGTCCTTTTCAAATGACTATGGTCAGGCTCAATCAAATACCTTGTGTGTGTGTGTGTGTGTGTGTGTGCATTCAGTCATTTTAATCATGTCCAACTCTCTGTAACCCTGACCACATGCCATGCCCTTCTCCACGGAATCTCCCCAACCCAGAGATCAAACTCCTGTCTCCTGCGTCTCCTGCACTGTAGGCAGATTCTTTACTGCTGAGCCTCCAGAGAAACTATAGATTTACATATATCAATAACTAATTACTGACTGTCACACAATGATTTGTTAACAAATCTCTCAGCAAACCTCTGTCCATTCCCCTGCCTTGATCTATTTATCTCCGAATACCAGTTTCCAAGGGCAAGCACTGTCTCTCAAGGAAAAGTCCTCAGATCCAGATGCTCAGCTCCTCAACTTAACTCAGTCGAAACAAGGTAACTGCACACACAAAAAAGAACTTCAACTCTGATACCTCTCTTCTGCAATGGTTTCTTCCAGATTTCATGAAAGAAGCAAATGGTAAATTGTTTCCTGATGGTTTCACCACATCCCAGGTTAAAAGTACAGGTAATTTAGAGATGGGACTGTGGAGAAGAGCAAAGAATGAACCTGGAAAAAAATGTGCTAGTTGTAATTCTGAGCCTGACATGATTTGATGCTGGAATAATGACAGTGATTTTTCAGAACTGAATCTTCCCTCCAAGGAGATTATGAATACCCATGACTGTTGAAAGTCAGTGGGACCCATTCCAATAAAAAGAAATGATAATAATCCTGAGAAGAAATGATAGCATAGAATTTTGCACTGAACAGAGATGCAGTTTGCCATTTCATTCCAAAGGGCTTTATTCCTCTTTTGAGTGAAATAGATAAAGGAAGACATAGTATAAAGGAGGAACACTGCTGTTTTTATTTTTATGTGATTCCTACTCAGTTTATAATTTGATGATGTTACTTTTCAAAAGCATCCACAAGTGACTTAAGAAATACAGTTTATGTCTCAGAAGTTCAAAAGAAAGACATCCTTCCAATTATCAGTTTCAGCAGAAGAAATAACAAATTATTTTGGCAGTAGAGGAGTAAAATAAGAACATTGGTAGAGCAGTTTCATAAAAGGATATGTCAGAGCCATTGAAATCACAGAATTTAATTTCAGAAGTTACCTTGAGTTACCAGTATAAGGCACAAGCTTGGGAACACACCCTGGTGTATATACACGCTAAATTACATCTTTTTTTTTTTAACTTTTTATTGAAGTATAGTAGATTTAAAATATTGTGCTACTTTTAGGGATTCATCAAAGTGGTTCAGTTATACATACATGTGTGTGTGTGTGTGTGTGTGTGTGTGTGTGTGTGTGTGTGTGTGT
>NW_024070202.1:6899699-7005829 GCF_014754425.2 Oryx dammah | reverse complement strand
TGTGTGTGTGTGTGTGTGTGTGTGTGTGTGTGTGTGTGTGTGTGTGTGTATATATATATTCTTTTCAGATTCTTTTCCCTTATAGGTTATTATAGAATATTGAGTATAGTTTCCTATGCTATACAGCTATGCTATTACCTTGTTGGTTATCTATTTTATATCAGTTCAGTCATCAGTTTTGTTGCTCAGTTATGTCCGACTCTGTGCAACCCCATGGACTGCAGCATGCCAGGCCTCCCTGTCCATCACCAACTCCCAGAGCTTGCTCAAACTCATGTCCATCTAGTCGGTGATGCCATCCAACCATCTCATCCTCTGTCGTCCCCTTCTCCTCCTGCCTTCAATCTTTCCCAGCATCAGGGTCTTTTCGAATGAGTCAATTCTTCACATCAGGTGGCCAAAGTATTGGAGTTTCAGCTTCAGCATCAATCCTTCCAAAGAGTATTCAGGACTATTTCCTTTAGGATTGACTAGTTGGATCTCCTTGCTGTCCAAGGGACTCTCAAGAGTCTTCTCCGACACCACAGTTCAAAAGCACCAATTCTATTTTATGTAAGTAGTGTGCATTTAATAAATGTTTTCCTTGTTGTGTTTGTTGACAATATGAGTAAAACATGATTCAGACAGCCAAAGTGAATTCTGCAAGATTTTATTAATTTAGTTGAGTGCCTTTCTCTTTCTTTTCTAATCCCACAATTTGTTTGTTGTGACTATAAGATTCACTCCCCATGTCTCACAGAATTCTAAAATTTGGCAGTAACACGAGATAGTCATGCCATTGGCCAACGGAATCTTGGAAAGTTGTAACAAAGATCTGAACTAAGTTGAGAGCTCACCATAGCCACCATCACCTAGATGTCAGGGTAGGGCTGCTATGGTTACTCACAAAACCATCCCCACAACCTGGAGCTTGTCACTCAGGGTGGATGTGGATGAACGTAGCCTCTTCAAGCATCATGCCCTGGAGGTCTGACAGGCAAGTGGCTCCCATCTCTCTTCTTTGAAGATTTCAGATAAGCAGATCTCAGCACAATTGACATTGCATCCAGAGTTCCAGCTCCCAGGGATTTGGGAAAAAATAATTTTTAACCTTTGCAGACATTTTTATATGTACATTTTTTAAAACCAAAGAGGGGGAAACAAGGCTGGGAATGAATGCTGAATTTGAGTAAATAGTATCCTGAACAGCGTATGAATGGGATTATAGACACCTCAACATTGGAAAAGCCCTTATTCCATCCTCATTCTTGAGTCATACTTTAGAAGGGCACAAATTCCAAGATGGTAAATATTTTCCCTTATCACTTTGAAAATATTATATTAATTAGGCATTGTTTTCCTTTGAGAAGAATGTAATCATTTTTGTTGGCTTTGGTGTCCCACTCTTTTTGTTTGCTTAAAGACGTGGATGTCCTTAAGACTTTTATTGCCTGTAGTGGTCCATTGGCAGTCCATGATATTTCTAGGTATAGATTACCTTTACACTAATCTGTTTAGCATTTACTGTGTTTCTTCAAACTTGAGAATCATAATTTTTCAGTCATGTAAAATCAATCACTTTCAGAGTGTCTGTCCCTTTCTCCATTTTCTCATCCCCTAGAACTTCTGTTTTATGTATATTTGACAATTTCATTATATGACATGTCTTTGGAAGTTTCCATGTCTAATCTTCTGATCCATCACACTATTAAACACTTTGCTAGACTTTGGGGTCATTCTCTCTGGGATGCTATGCCTTTCTGGCATAAAGGCATCTCCTCTTTATTAGGGTTCATTTCCATAAATGTACCTGATGTTGGAGTATCTGGAATTTACTGGATCTTCTGTGGGGAGAGTTCTGGTCTGCTTCTGTCCTGGAGGAAACCACAGTGCTTCTTATTCACGATTCAACTTGCTTAAATATCTTCTTCTTCACACAGATCCCACACTGATTACTGATTTGGATGAATATTACTTTTTCTTGGGTAGCTATTTTTTTTAAGTATAATCTAAGGCACAAATAGGAAAGTGCATTTATTTGTAGGCATCTTAGATTTCTTCTCTAAACCTTTCTCACTGATACCAGTTACGTGTCTGTTCTAGGCCAGTTAAGCCCATGTATGGCCACCAGCAAGGCTCGTTAAGTCATTCAGGTAGGGATGTAACATTTATCTCTTTCCAGATGAACAGTATAATGAGCTACAGAACTGATTGTCACCCATCTTTATCTCCCCAACTTTCTCATACTGACAACCTGATTTCTTGCCTTTTAACACATGCCATGACTATCATTTACATCTTCCATCCCAGCTTCCATATCAAAAAAGGTTGAAAGATACCCAGCACCGTCCAAATTGATTTTCCAAACTAGGTACAGCTTGTTGGTGTACAGAGTTTCCTCAATTCACTTTTACAGCCCATCTACAGAGGTTTCATTCATCCTCAGCTTCCCCACCCTCAAAACCATCTCTGAAATGGACAAAAGAACTGGATACATTTTTCCAAAGAGAAAATGCAGATGGCCAACAGGTGTGTGAAAAGATGCTCAACATTACTAATTATCAGAGAAATGCAACTCAACACCACAATGAGTTATCACCTCACATCAGTCAGAACGCCTACCATCAGAAAGTCTACAAATAACAAATGTTGGCTAGGATATGGAGAAAAGGGAACACTCCTACACTGTTGGTGGGAATGTTAATTTAGCACAGTCACTTGGAAAACAGTATGGAAGCTTCTCAAAAAATTAAAAATAGAGTTACCTTATGACTCAGATGTTCCACTGCTGGGTGTATATCTGAAAAAATTCCAGTAATTTGAAAAGATACATGCACCCCAATTTCATAGAAGTATTATTTACAATCATCAAGATATGGAAGCAAAGTAATTGTCCATCAACAGATAAATGGGTAAAGATATGGTTTATATATACCATGGAATATTTCAGCAACATGGATAGACTTGAACATTATGCTTTAGTGCAATAAATCAGACAGAGAAAGACAAATATTGTATAATATCACATATACAGAATCTAAAATATACAAAAAAAAGTAGTGAATGTAATATAAAAGAAGCAGACTCACAGATAAAGAAAACAAACTAGTGATTACAGAGGGCACAGTATAGAGGTGGGGGAGGTAAAAGCTATTAGGTGTAAGATTAACTCAAATATGTATACAACACTGGGAGTATAGCCAGTATTTTTCAATAACTATAAATGGAAAGTAACCTTTAAAGATTGTATAGAAATAAAAGCAATTAAAAAACAGGTCCAACTGTTACAGCCTTAACACCCCCACTTAGTCTCTGTTTTTTACTTTTATTGAACTGGAATTATGCCGATTTTTGGTCTACCTTATTACTGTCGGGTTATTAAGTGAAAGAAAGTGAATAAATTTTGTTTGAAATATTAATAGGAAATGCCACTTTTATTGTTTGGAGAGTTGTTCCTCCAGCTTCCTTTTACAGCTAATATTAAGGTGTGGTTACAGGGCAAATGACTCAAGAGAAAACCCAGGCCTCTTTTGAGATTAGAGGCGAGGTCAGCCTCCATTCAGCAAAAGGACTCCTTTTGCTGATGGTGGTCAATCCTTCTGGGGTGAAATGTGGAAACATTTATGGGGTGGTTAAACTGCCCGGTGGCTCCACACCCTGTCCTGAGTCCAGGACAGAAGTGAGCATCTGCAGCCACAGCATCTTAGCCATGTTCTTGTTTCTTCACCACACACATAACCAACAGTTAGGTTGTTTCATGTACGAAATACATGCATGGAATCTTGAGTTCTGGAAACATTTTAACAAGCTTCAAGTTTCAGGGATACTGTTCTCATGGGAAAGACCTTAGTGAAGAACAACTCTGTTTCACTGGAAAAAACCTAGTGGATAAAACCGGGCTTTGCTGGATAGACATAGGCTTTTGGACTCTCAGCAAGCAGTCTTGAGCTCACGATGCAGACAGAGCTGGGCTTCTTGCTGGCAATGCCCTATGATGGACAACAGCGCTTTGTAGGGAACAGCAGGTTCTTGAAGACATCTCTTTGGGATCACTTCCTCATCCCTCTTTGAAATGATGGTTTTAAAACTCCATGAAGGGGACTTATCTAGTGGTCTAGTGGATACAAATCAGCCTTGCAATTCAGTGGCCATGGGTTCAATCCCTAGTCAGGGAACTAAGATTCCACATGCTGCGGATCAACTAAATCACAACTGCTGAGGCCTGTGTGCCACCACTAGAGTCCCTGAGCTGGGATGAAAGATCCTGCAGGATACAATGGAGATCCCCCATGTCACAAATCAGACTCAATGTAACCAATTGATAATTAACTAGATAGTTTTTTTGAAAAGCTCCACAAAAGGCAAGACAGCCTCCCTCTTAAGTGCCAGACCCACCAAGACAGGAAAATACAGGAAACAGGCTGGACGCTGGGTGGAGGGGATGATACAGGCCAACAAGCGATGCCCTTCAGTCTAGGACAAAGGTGCCTTCTCTCTGAGTGTCCTCACCCCGCCCTCTAACAACAGAGATCTTAACCCTGCTCTTAACCTTGAGGGTCCTCTCCTGAACCTCCCATCTATGCATCCCTTCCTCCCACCCCGTGCAGAAAGAGTTGTTGGAGACCTGAGGAAAAAGTGGCATTAAATATCCTTAATTTGCAATTGGTTCAAAACTATTTTGTGCAGGGATCTAGATATGTAGAAACATGTTTCCATTCTTTTCAAACTAAAATAAGCTTTGTATAAAGCAGGCATAGGGAAGCCTTTGGAGAAGGGAATGGCAGCCCACTCCAGTATTCTTGCCTTGAGAATCCCGTGGACAGAGAAGCCTGGCGGGCTATAGTCCATAGGGTCACAAAAGTCAGACAAGACTGAAGCAACTTAGCATGCATGCACAGCCTTAGAAATCTTCACTATGAATTACTAGTCATGCGCTCAAAAAAACAGTACAAAGGACTCCTCTTCACTTTTCTTCTAGTTGGTTACTTAGGAAAACCTGGAAGTTATCACTATTGAGGAGGCTTCAGTCTGGGAAAATGGAGGAGAGTTCAGCAACTAAAGAGAATAAAGTTCAGTCTACAATCCATGGGCTAAATTCCTAAGGCTCCAGAGAGAAAACATCTTGTCACATGTCTCCTCGGCTGAAATAGTGTTAACCTGCTGAATTTCGGTATCTTCTAGAAGACCATTTAACTCAAAGGGGTATTTCAAAACTAAATTATAAATTTTTCTGAAATGAGCTTAAAAAACTGCAACAAGAAATAGAGCATATTGTAGAAAACTTGAACAGAAGATAAATTCTTAGAAATTCATTTCAAAAAATACTGGTTCGTGAATGAGTTATAATTTGCTCATTTCTTTGGCAAATGGTGCTTTCTTTTATTTTTCTCACCAACTCAATCTTACTGTTAAAAAAACCCAAATTTTTCTAATACAGAAAAATTGAAATACATGTCCACACCAAAATTTACTGTTACCACACTAGAAAAAAAAAAAAAGCTAACATTTTTATTAAAAGATTTTTCTTTCTTTTAACTTTTTATTTTGAAATAATAGTAGAGTCACAAGAAGATACAAAAAAAAAAGTACAAAAAAGTTCTGTAAACTTATTGCTAAAGGCAGTATTTCACATGTCGTTGTTCAGTCGCTAAGTTGTGGCTGATTCTTTGAGACCCCATGAACTGCAGCATTTCAGGCTTCCCTGTCCTTCACTGTCTCCTGGAGTTTGCTCAAATTCATCTCTATTGGGTTGGTGATACTATCTAACCATCTCATCCTCTGTCGTCCCCTTTCCTCCTGCCTTCACTTTCCCAGCATCAGGGTCTTTTCCAAAGAGTGAGCTATTCATATCAGATAGCCAAAATATTGGAGCTTCAGCTTCAGCATCAGTTCTTCCAATGAATATTCAGGGTTGATTTCATTTACAACTGACTGGTTTAAACTCCTCGCAGTCCAAGAGACTCTCAAGAGTCTTCTACAGTACCACAACTTGATAGCATCAATTCTTTGGACTCAGACTTCATTATGGTCCAACTCTCATATTTGTACATGACTACTGGAAAAACGATGGCTTTGACAATATGGACTTTTGTCAACAAAGTGATGTCTCTACTTTTTAAGATGCTGTCTAGATCTGTCACAGCTTTTCTTCCAAGGAGCAAGTATCTCTTAATTTCATGGCTGCAGTCACCATCTTCAGCGATTTTGGAAACCAAGAAAATAAAATTTGCCACTGTTTCCACTTTTTATTCATCTATTTGCCATGAAGTGATGGGACTGGATGTCATGATCTTAGTTTTCTGAATGCTGAATATGAAGCCAGCTTTTTCACTCTCCTTTTTCACCCTCATCAAGAGCTCTTCAGTTTCTCTTCAATTTCTGCCATTAGAGTAGTATCATCTGCATAGCTGAGGCTGTTGATATTTCTCCCAGCAATCTTGACTCTAGCTTGTGATTCATCCAGCCTGGCATTCCACATAAGCTACTCTGCATGTAAGTTAAATAAGCCAGGTGACGATAAACAGCCTTGACATACTTTTTTCCCAATTTTGAGTTAGTCCATTGGTTGTCCCATGTCCGGTTCTAACTGTTGCTTCTTGAACTGCATACAGGTTTCTCATGAGGCAGGAAAACTGAAGTCGCTCAGTTGTGTCTGACTCTTTGCGACACCATGGACTGTAGCCCACCAGGCGCCTCCATCCATGGGATTTTCCAGGCAAGAGTAATGGAGTGGCTTGCCATTTCCTTCTAGGTGGTCTCTAAGAACTTACAACAGTTTGTTGTGATCCACACAGTCAAAGGCTTTATTGTAGTCAATGAAGCAGAAGTAGATTTTTTTTTTAATGGAATTTTCTTGCTTTTTTTAAATGTTCCAGTGGATGTTGGAAATTTGATTTCTGGTTCCTCTGCCTTTTCTAAATTCAGGTTGTCCATCTGGAAGTTCTCAGTTCATGTACTCTTGAAGCCTAGCTTGAAGGGTTTTGAGAATTTCCTTGCTAGCATGTGAAATGAGTGCAATTGTGCAGTAGTTTGAACATATTTTGGCATTGCCTTTCTTGGAAATTGGAATGAAAATTGACTTTTCCAGTATTTTTTTCACTGCTGAGTTTTCCAAATTTGCTGGCATATTGAGTGCAGCAACTTTAACAGCATCATCACTTTACATAACTCTAGTCTATTACGAAAACCAGGAAATTGATAGTGGCATGACACAATTAAGCAGATGACACATTTTATTCAGATTTATCATTTTTTGCACGTGCTCATTTCTTTTGTAGGTCTCTGTGTGTATGTTGTTGTTGTTCAGTCACTCAGTCATGTCTGACTCTTTTGCAGCCCCATGGACTGCAGCATGGCAGGCTTCCCTGTCCTTCACCATCTCCTGAAACTTGCTCAAACGCATGTCCATTGAATCGGTGATGCCATCCAACCATCTCATCCTCTGTTGTCCCCTTCTCCTCCTGCCTTCAATCTTTCCCATCATCAGGGCCTTTTCTCAGGAGATGACTCTTCACATCAGGTGCTCAAAATATTGGAACTTCAGCTTCAGCATCAGTCCTTCCAATGACTATTCAGGATTGATTTCCCTTAGGATTGACTAGAAATTCCATAGAACTCTGTTATGTATTCCTTTGTGGCTTCCCTTGTGGCTCATCTGGTAAAGAATCCACCTGCTATTCGGGAGATATGGGTTCAATCCCTGGGTTGGGAAAATCCCCTGGAGGAGGGAAAGGCTACCCACTCCAGCCTGGCCTGGAGAATTCCTTGGACTGTATAGGCCATGGGGTCACAAAGAGTTGGGCACAACAGAGCAACTTTCATGTCACTGTTGTGTATAGTTCTATGGAGTTTTATTACATTGATGGATTCATGGAAATACCATTATAGCCAAAACAAAACTGTTCAGTCACCACAAAGAAATATTCTGGTGTTACCTGTTATGGCCACATCTTCTACTTCTTTCTCCAATTCCTGACAAAATTACTGCTCTGCTCGGTATACTTTTGTCATTTTTAGAATGTTGTATCAATTGAATCATATAGTATCTAACCTTTTATATTGGTTTTCCTCACTCAGAATAATGCCTCTGAGATCCATAAAAGTTGTCAAGTGTATCATAGCTTGTTCTCTTTTTACTGCGGAGTGGCATTCCATTGTAGGAAGATACCACACTTTCTTTATCCATTCACCCACTGAAAGACATTTAGGTCATTTCCAGTTTTTTATTATTACATATATAGATGCTATAAACATTCAGAGACAGGTTTTTAAAGGATCTTAAGTTTTCATTTCTCTAAAATAAATGCCCAAGAGTATGATTGCTATGTCATATATGAGCTTAGTTTAATTTTGTTTCATAGTAAACTCTAAATTATTTTCTAGAGTGACTATACAATTTGACATTTCTGGAAAACCAGTGGGGTGGACAGGTGGGCATGGAACACCCAGTTCTCTACATTCTCCTTAGGTTTTGTAACTGCTCTTTTGATTTGCTTCTTTGTTTTGTTTGGCCCTTCTAGTGCACATGCATGCTAACTGGCGATGATTTTAAATTACACTTGACCTCATGGCTTGTTATGTTGAGCCTGTTTTCATGTGCTCATCAACTGTTTATATATCTTCTTTGTTCAAGTGTCACTTAAGTGTAGCTAGGGACAATTTTGTAATTGGATTGTTTTCTTACCGTTGAATTTAGCCATGGTCATTACGTATTCTAGGTGAAAATTCCTTGCCTGATGATGTGATTTTCAAATAATTTCTTCTAGTCCATGACTTTCATTTTCTTACAGTGTCTCACAGAGCAAAAGATTTTCATTTTGATGCACCCTAGGTTATAATTTATTTTCCTTTATGGGCTACGTTTTGGGAATCACATCTAAGAAGCCTTTGTCTAAACTTGTTCACAAATATTTTCTCCTCTGTTCTCTTGTAAAGTTTTTGTAGTGTTTCTCACGTAGACCTATAATCCACTTTCAGTCAGTTTTAAGAAAGTTTGAAAATTGCACTGAAATTTGTTTATCCTATTTTGTCCAGTTGCTCCAGCCCCAGTGAGTGACTCTTGCAAGTTTCTCAAAACCAGTTGGATCACATAAGTCTCTTCCTAGATTTTCTGTCTGTTCCTTTGTTCTCTGTGTCCTGCCCTCTGTCAACTCACACTGGTTTACTTGCTGCAGCTGTAGAGTTAAGTGCTGAAATTGGGTGATGTGATTCCTCCAACTATCTTCTTTTTTTATCTCAAAGTTGTCTTCACTATTCCAGTCTCTTAGTCTTCTGTTCTTGGTGTCACAAGTCATTAGGGATGTAAATTCCAACCAAATGAGACACCATGACATGCGAACTAGAAGCTGTTATCAAACAGATCCACCCACCAAGTGTTCTTGATCATGTGCAGAAGCTGAAACCCTTTGCCACATACAATGTTATTTCCACTTTAGGAAACTGTTTGGCAGTTTCTTTAAGAGTTGGGTATATAATATGATCCAGTAATTCCACTTCTAGGTATTTATCGAAGGAAAATGGAAATATGTAACTACATGAAGTCTTCTGTATTCATGACAGTCAAAATGTGGAAAAAAACTCAAATGTCCATCACTTGGAGGATAGATTTTTAAAAAAAGAATGTGGCCTATCCACATAAATGGATTACTATCAAACAACAGAAAAATGATTGCTACTAATAACATAATACAACATGGAAGAGCCTCAAAACATGCAAAGTGAAAGAAGCCAAACAAAAAAGGCCACATATTGCACAATTTCATTTATATCAAATGTCCAGAAAGAGACAAATCTAAAGAGATAGCTCAAGTTCAGGTATGTAAGTCATCTCAATAAAGCTATTAAAATGCATCAGTAACACTCCAAGCAAATAACTATAATTAAATTTCCTTTATCAGTTCATAGTTCCATGAAATTCACTATTTTTCTTGATTTGGGGTCAATAGTCTGCTTTCATGAAGTACCTCTGCTGCTACTGGGACATCCTGGCTAGTTCATTCTGACAATTCTCTAAGCAAATTATATTTAGCAAATTAAGTTAGTAAATAGATTCTACTGTGTGTTTTTTGAAGCAGCATCAAAAGTTCAGAGTCCCTGTCAATTCCCTTCCACAGGGCTCCAGCAATCCTGTCTTTAAATTTTAGTTGATAGCTGGAGTGTCACAAATTTAAGTTTTGGCTTATAATACACAGAAAAGCCCCAGAAAAGCATGAGAGGAGAGCAGAAATCTCTTTAATAACAAGACTGCATAGCTCTTACCAGTTTATTATGATGAAAACCTGAGAGTGAGATTTGCTCAGTCATGCCTCATTCTTTGTAGCCCCATGAACTGTAGCTCACCAGGCTCCTTTGTCAATGGAAATCTCTAGGCAAGGTTACTGGAGTGGGTAGTCATTCCCTTTTCTAGGGGATCTTCCCGATTCAGGGATTGTACTCATGTCTCCTGCACTGCACACAGATTCTTTACTGTCTGGGCCACCAGGGAAGCCTGGTATCAATTTATTACTTTAGTAAAAATTAAAGAGAGTAAAATTATGTACTTTGTACATACAATATAGAACAAGAACTTGATGAATATTTTTGCTATAATAACAGCATACCACAGAAAGTAGGCACACTAACATATCTCTAGGGCCTTTTTATAGGTGCACAATTAAAAAATTTAGAAAACAAAAAAAAATGCAAACATTTCTAACACATTTGATAGTTTATTTTCAGACTCACATATTATAAAACTATGAAAATAAAATTCACTGTCCTCAAAGCTTTTACAACCTGTTAAACTTCCTTACGTTTTTTTCTCTGTATTTCTTGTTTTATATTCTGTAGCAAGCTGCTATTGCATTGGAAAAAGCTATTCTCCTTATTTTAATGGTAAACAAAAGCCCTTACATGATCCTGGATAAGAAACTGTATTTTTCAGTCACAATCATTCTACTTAAAAACTCAGTTCTCTGTATAAATAAAAGTTATTACCCAAAGTAAAATTTTCTCTACCACAGATAAAACCAGATAATAGAGGACAATCTGTCACTTATATGTATTTTATCAAAGTACAAAAGTTTTATGTAGCCACATATATTCCTTTGATGACTACTTAAATAAAAATCATCAACTTGACCCACAAAGACTGTCTATAAAATATAATAAGACTTAAGTTGTGTTAATTGATCAATATGCCAGTATCCAATCATATAGTGAAATAATATAGAGAAATTTAAGTATCCTAAAATATTCATTAATTAACTCAGTTCAATATCACTATAAGGCAGACAGTTCCTAAAGATTTTGAAATTCATAATTAATCAGACATAATAGCTAATATTAATACACTGGTAAAAATTATCATTCAGTTTCAGTTCAGTTCAGTTCAGTTCAGTCACTCAGTCGTGTCTGACTCCCTGAGACCCCATGAATTGCAGCAGGCCAGGCCTCCCTGTCCATCACCATCTCCCGGAGTTTACTCAGACTCACGTCCATCGAGTCAGTGATGCCATCCAGCCATCTCATCCTCTGTCGTCCCCTTCTCCTCCTGCCCCCAAACCCTCCCAGCATCAGAGTCTTTTCCAGAGTCAACTCTTCGCGTGAGGTGGGCAAAGTACTGGAGCTTCAGCTTCAGCATCATTCAGTTTAGTCAAATGTAAATTATAATTTTTAATAATATTAAAACGTATCTAGGCATCTTGTTCTGAAGAGAGTGCCAGAAAAGCATCTACTTCTGCTTTATTGACCACTTCAAAGCATTTGGCTGTGTAAGAAATATCAATAACTTCAGATATGCAGATGACACCACCCTTATGGCAGAAAGCAAAGAACTAAAGAGACTCTTGATGAAAGTTTAAGAAGAGAGTGAAAAAGCTGGACTAAAATTCAACATTCAAAAAATGAAGATTATGGCATCTGGTCCCATCACTTCATGGCAAATAGCTGGGGAAATAAAGGAAACTGAGAGACTTTATTTTTGTGGGCTCCAAAATCACTGCAGATGGTAACTTCAGCCATGAAATTAAAACACACTTGCTCCTTGGAAGAAAAGCTATGACCAACCTAGACAACGTTTTGAAAAGCAGAGACATTGCTTTGCCAACAAAAGGTCCATCTAGTCAAATTATGGTTTTTCCAGTAGTCATGTATGGATGTGAGAGGTGGACTATAAAGAAAGCTGAGTGCTAAAGAATTGTTGCATTGAATTGTGGTACTGAAGACCTTGAGACTCCCTTGGACTGACTGACTCATTGGAAAAGACCCTGATGTTGGGAAAGATTGAAGGCAAGGGGAGAAGAGGACAACAATGGGTGAGATGGTTGGATGACATCACTGACACGATGGACATGAGTTTGAGCAAACTCTAGAAGTTGATGATGGACAGGGAAGCCTGCTGTACTGCAATCCATGGGGTTGCAAAGAGTCAGACATGACTGAGCACCTGAACTGAACTGAACTGAACTGAGGAGTAATGTTATCTCATTTGATTAGTAAACCAACATAAGAAATTTAAGAACTAGTTAATTTAAGATAGTGTTCTTGCCTGGAGAATCCCAGGGACGGGGGAGCCTGGTGGGCTGCTGTCTATGGGGTCACACAGAGTCGGACATGACTGAAGTTACTTAGCAGCATTATCTTTATAGGAAAGCAAACTCAACATAGTAAAATGTATTTGCTGTTTTATCATAGGCAAAGAACAAGAAACTGTTTCTTTTTCTTGTCTTTAATTTAGAGTATTAAACCAGTTGATTTGTGAATGCCTCAACTTAACTATGTAAGTTTGGATTTTTTTTTTCTTTTTTAAAAAATATTTATCCTTTTATTTGGCTGCATCAGTTCCTGGTTGTGGCACACAGGCGTCACTAATAGTGGGGCATAGACTCGGCGGCACTTGCGGTGCAAGGGCTTAGTTGTCTCCTCGGCATGTGGGAACTGACCTCCCTTGACCAGGGGGAAACCCGTGTCTCCTGCCTTGGAAGGCAGATTCTCAAACACCGGACCACCTGTGAAGTACCATAAATTTGGATTTTTAAAATATTTCTGATTTAGAAACATTTTTTTTAAGGCTAGAAATTTTAAAGTGATAGAAGATCAGTTTTCTAACCCTGTAAAATTTGGGAAAATTAGATTTCTATAGGTCCTTCTTTTTCTTTTTTGAAAATTTTAGAGTATAATTGCTTTACAATGTTGTGTTAGTTTCTTTTGTACAGCAAAGTGAATCAGCAGTTTTGTGATTTCCCTCCCGTTTAGGTCACCACAGAGCACTGAATAGAGTCCCCTGTGCTGTGTACTATGTATAAAATGGAAAAAATAATGAGGCTCTTATTTTTCTATACAAACCAATAAGAACAGAGTTCCTATGATTCAATAGACAAAATCTGCTTTATTAATAGCTTCTAGAGTTAAGAAGATATTTCACACTCACCCATGAGAGACAAAGGCTGTTCCTTTTGCAACCACATGGACATCAGATACACCGAGACATCAGATACACCAAGAGCCTCAGGGGCACATCATAGCCACAGCGCAAAAGTAGGCATAGAAAGACAAAAATTCACCAGGTCACGGGACTTCCTGGGTGGTCCAGAGGTTAAGAATCTGCCTGCTACTGCAGGGGACATGGGTTCAATTCCTGGGCCAGGAAGATCCTGCATGTCACGAGGAAACTAAGCCTGTGGGCCACAACCACTGAGCTCATGCTCCAGGGGCTGTTCTCTGCAAAAAGAAAAGCCCTGCAACGAGAAGCCCATGCACTCCAGTTAGAAAGTAGCCACCACTCACTGCATCTAGAGAAAGCCTGAGCTCAGCACCAAAGAGCCTGTGCACTCCAACAAAGATGAAGTACAGCCAATAAATGAATATTCAAAAATTCACAAGTTCAGATCTCAAAAACATGCTGTCCTTTTAACTGAGTATATAACTCTTGATTGATTTGATCTGGTAAATAAACAGTATTAAGCAAGAAAACAAACTAGATTCTCTATCATCTCATGCTTAATAGGTACTAATGATCCATCACCTGGGCTTCCCTGGTAGCTCAGTCAGTAATCTGCCTGCAAAGCAGGAGATCGACAGCACTGCAAAAGATCTGAGTTCAGTGTCTGGGTCAGGAAGAGTCCCCAGAGAAGGAAATGGCAACCCACTGTAGTATTCTTGCTTGGGAAATCCCATAGACAGAGGAGTCTTGCAGGCTACAGTCCATGGGGGTCACAAGAGCAAGACATGACTTAGCGAATAACCACCAACCACCATCCATCACATATCAGACAGCCATCACCAAATGATTAGTCCATAAACATAAGTTCCCAAAGTGCACTTTTAATGGTATAATTTATTGACTGTAAAATCAAAAGCAAAGCAAAAACATAAACATGTAAGGCAAAAAGTTTTAGCTAGTCAGTAAAGTTAAATTTCAATTGCCATTTGGGATTTTCTCTGGGAATCTAAAAATTATATATGTGAGCTTTTACTAACCATGAAGTTCAATTCTCCAACAACAGGTCAGGTGAAAGTGCTTGGACATTTCATAGTACCTCAAAAACTATAAAATTACCATTTTAAGGGGTCAAATTATGATCTCACATAAAATTGTCTCATATAATATCATTTTACATTTTTATATAAAATATAAAATCATACAAAAATATAAAAGGAACATATAAAAATTCTATTCAATCCACTAATTAATGAGGAAACATATAAAAGATTAAAACCAATCCAAAGAGTATTTGAGATTGATAACAAAATTTTAACGTAAGATTCTTGGGTCAAATGCAAAAGAGGTCAATATAATACAAGACAATGAACAGAAATCTTCACAGTTATCTGTTCCCTTGGAATGCGGTTATTTGCTTCTCTAACATTCAAAATCCTGCATAAAAGAAGAAAAACAGAGGGAGGAATTATTTTATGCCTAGACTTACTACCAGGAGATGCTTCTAAGAAAAGGTCACTTTTGAACATGTGGATCATTAAATTCATATTAAACAAATATTAAATGAGAAAAGGTATTCTGTGAACAAAAAAACCCTACATACTGTAAATACTGTGAATTATGAAATTCACAGTATATTTGTTCAAATGTAATAACAGAAGGAATATTAGAAGGAAGTGAGATGAGGTGGGAGAGTTGGGGGAAAATTAAGGGTCAAAGAGTTTGGAAAATCAGGTTGGAAATTAAGCACTTTTTAAAATGGAGGCACTGAAATGGACAATGGAGATTTTAAGGTTTAGAGTGGCTTTAAAAGTTGGCTTCTAGTGACAGCAGCATCACTCAAAATGGCGAAACTGGAAATCCCAGAACTTGGCCTCCATGAAAGCAATGATTAAGCTGGCAACACTGTCAAAGTTTTTGAAACTCGGGAATCTAATATAAATTTGTGGTAGTCAGGAGGACACAAAAAGAAAGCAACTGCTGAAATTCTGTAAGACAGCATTGTGGCATCCTAGCTTTTTCATGTACTATCCCTCACTCCTCAGCTAAGGGGTGGTCATGGAGACGGTGACTGAATTCCTAGTGCAGAGTTCAGATGCCATTGTTTGATAGATGGACCCTGGCCTTGAAGAACTGATGTTTTGAGATTTTACCTGTGTAAGGCCACAGGAAGGATCAGTGCAAGGACTTCCTTCAGAACTTTCTCAGGTTATAATCGCTTCCCAGGTGGTACTGGTTGAAAATATTTAAGAAAGTCACCTGGGTGAAGGACAACACACAAGCAGTAAACAGACCAAAAAGTCATATGGAACAAGCTAGAACACTAGAGACAAGGACTCTAATCAGCTCTTAAAAGAGGATAAGATGGTTGAATGGCATCAGTAACTCAATGGACATGAGTTTGAGCAAGCTCCAGGAGATGGTGAAGGACAGGAAAGCCTGGTGTGCTGCAGTCCATGGGGTCGCAAAGAGTTACACATGATTGAGCAACTGAACAACAACAAATATACACGGGAAGAATGTAGAAGACCAGATGCAAAGCCAAGTCTGGATACATACTCAAAAAAGACACCAACCTTTTATCTCTGGCCAGTGATTGAGCTCTGTACAAGCAACACATGTAGGCTGAAACTGAGCTGTAAGTTGTCAGATCAAAGGCAGAAGGAATGTCCACAGACAGCCGATTTGCAAAGCTGGGATCAGTATTTCACTTTTGGCTTGAGACATTTCTGTCAAAAACTCAACAATCACTTAGCTAATGGAACAGAGACTTCAATGTCCATACCAGACAAAGGATACAGTCTTTATAAGAGTAGTTCAGAAAACCCACCAAACAAGCAAACAACAACCCACATCAAGAAGCATCAGGATAGGGAAAAGCTGATTGCTAGCGTCACCATATGAAGCTGAAAATGTTCACTTTTCAACCAAAAAATACAAGGCATGGAAATAATAAAGTATTACTCAATCACAGGAAAAAAAAAAAAAAAACGAATGGAAACTGCCCACGAGGAAGCTCAGATATTGGAATTACCAGACAAAAACTTTGAAGCAACTGTCTTTAATATGCTCAAAACTTGAGGACAGACTAGAATGATGTCTCACCAAAGAGAATATCAATAAAGAGACAGAAATTACAACAACAAGAACAAAAACAAATGGAAACTGTGGAACTAAAAAGTACAACACCTGAAATTAGAGAAATTTAACAGGAAATTTGAATATGCAGAAGAGTCAGGAAACAGGCAAACTGAGATCATGTAATCTGAGGAGAAGAGGAGAACCAAGAAAAAAGGATGACAAAAAGTGAACTCCCAAGAGATCTGTGGGAACCCATCAAGTTTACCGACATAATGGACTGAACCTTCTTACAAGCTTTCACAGTCTTCCTTTGAGCTCATTTCTCCATCTCATAAAGGAACAGTACAGTTCACAATGACAACTGGGTCCATCACCCTGGTTGCTGTTCCCAAAGTCACTCTGGGATATTGTCTCTTGTTCAGGTCATCTAAAAACATCCATCAGCAGCAATTTTTAGCCAGGTGAACACTAAACATTAATCCAAAGACCTGCACTCCTCTTTTGTCACAGGATAGCCTTGGATGTAATTAAAGTATCATATCAAGACAGGGACAGGAAGATGCTACAGCAACAAACTAACAAAGAGATATAACCCAAAACGCCTAAGAGGAAAAATATGTGTCTTCCTGGAGCATTTTACATCTCATCTTCCCAGTGCATGAAAAAGTGAAAGTCACATAGTCATACAAAACTCTTTGCAACCCCATGGACTGAACCTTGCCAGGCTCCTCTGTCCATGGGATTCTCCAGGCAAGTTGCCATGCCTTCCTCCAGAGGATCTTCCTGACCCAGGGACTGAACCTGGGTCTCCTGCATTGCAGACAGATTCTTTAACATTTGAGCCACCATGGAATCCCAAATGCATTCTGATCTCTAAACAGTTTTCTCCCCTTGACTGAAAAAGCTTCTTCACCTATCCTGTTATCATCTGCTGTCTTTAAATCACTTTTTCTTGTTACCTCAAACTTGAAGTCTTTCTCCAGATCATTGGAACTTAAACTCTTCATTTTTAAGAGTTTAAGTTGAAAATCCCATAGTCTAGTGATTATCAGTTGTGTATCAGACATTGTACTGTAATGATTCATGCACTCATGCCTCACAACAACCATCTGCAGTAGGAACCATTGTCTTCATTTTACAAGGTTTAAAAAAGAGAAAGAAAGAAAGAAACTTTCAGAGATATTAAAACTTATCCAAGGTTATTCAACACATTTGGGATCTACATCTAGGATTCTCTGATTCTAGGGTCCAAGTTGTTCCTGTAAAAGTGTTGCCACCCAAACTGGTTAAAGACAAAATAAAACAAAATATTATGTTAATGCCCATTCAGTTCTTAACACCAGGATAATAAATGTTCTTGAAATTTGGTTTGCTTGAATATTTAATTAACATAAGTTACTTTTTATTACCTGAAATAGATGCTCAAAATAAAATATACTGCATGTTCATAGAAAAGTGCAAAATATACAAAATCATGTGCACTATAAAAGTCTACTTCCCACTTCTCATTATCAGCCATCTACTTGACCCCACATGATGGGTGTCATCATGAGGGGTTAAAACCATCTTGTGGTCAGCATGTGGCTCCCTGCAGCCAGCCCAGCACACTGGGAGATACAGGGATCCAAGGTTCCAGCACAGTGAGGAAGGCTGGGCTCACACGCTGACTAAAGGGGTCCCAGGCTCCTTGAGTGCATTTCATTGGCCCACAGTTGCAACAGTCACATAGTTGCTCTTGTCACTGCACAATTGGGTTTATGACTCATTAAAAAGTATACAAATATTTAGCAATATATTCCAGAAACTGTCTGTATTTTCCAAAGCACATTTATGACAACTTTGAGTTGACTGCTTCAAATAGGGAAAAAAAAAAAAACCATGAATATTCAACCCTGAATATTCATTGGAAGGACTGATGCTGAAGCTCAAGCTCCCATACTTTGGCCACCTGACAGGAAGTTAACTCAATGGAAAAGACCCTGATGCTGGGAAAGATTGAAAGCAAAAGGAGAAGGGGGTGGCAGAAGATGAGATGGTTTGATTGCATCACAAACTCAATGAACATGAATCTGAGCAAACTGCAAGAGATAATAAAGGACAGAGAAACCAGGTATACTACAGTCTATGGGGTCACAAAGAGTCAGACACCACTTAATGACTGCACAACAAAAAAACTACAGAAAAGCATGTTTATCAGCAATGTTACATTTTTAGGGGGGAAAATTCAGTTTTAAATACAACAAATGCATATTTATATATATACATGGGCTTGCCGGGTGGCTCAGAGGTTAAAGAATCTGCCTGGAATTTGGGAGACCTGGGTTCGATCCCTGGGTTGGGAAGATCCCCTGGAAAAAGAAATGGCAACCCACTCCAGTACTCTTGCCTGGAGAATCCCATGGAGGGAGGAGCCTGGTGGGCTACAGTCCATGGGGTCGCAAAGAGTCGGACACGACTGAGAGACTTCACTTCTACTTTCCTATATACATATTTATATATGCAAATTAACATGTAAAGTGAGAGACTATTATGAGATTCAGTTCCACCTAATATAACCCATGCCAGCACATCTCATCCTTAAGTCCTATTATATTATCATACAATGAAAATTATTTACTGGCACATCCTGGGAGCAAGTGTTAGACTCTTCTGTATTGTTAAAGCTTTGGAAGATGTACAGCCTCAAATACACACCTTTAACTGATGCATGGGTAAACAAATTGAGGCATATTCATAGAATGGAATAATTTCAGAAATGAAAAAGATTGGAGAGGTGATACATGCTGCATCATAGATGAGTCTTTAGAATACATTCAAAGTAAAAAAAAAAAGTCAGTGTCAAAGGATCACATACTATGATTTTATTTATATTAAATATCCAGAGTAGGCAAATCCATGGAAGTAAAACAGAGTAATGTTTACCTGGGGCTGAGAGAGGGAATGCAGGGTATAACAAGGGTGAACAGGCAGTGACTGTTAACAGGTAAAAGGTTCTTTAAGGGATGATGAGAATATTCTAAACTTAGATTGTAAGAAGGGTTGCATACTGTCTGCCTGCCTGCTATGTCACTTCAGTCATGTCCAACTCTGTGTAACCCTACGGGCTGTAGTCTGCCATGGGTTCCTCCAGGCAAGAATACTGGAGTGGGTTGCCATACCCTCCTCCAAGGGACCTTCCTCTGACACAGGGATCAAACCCTTGTCTCCCACATCTCCTGCACTGGCATACTGTAAGTATACCTAAAACCACTAAAGGCACTTTAAATGGGTAACTTTGCATATACAAATTAGACTGCATTACAGTTCTTGACAGCACATCTTTAATAGTGGGTCTAGAAAAATAATGCTCAAAATTCCCCAAGCCAGGCTTCAGTAATACTTGAACCATGAACTTCCAGATGTTCAAGCTGGTTTTAGAAAAGGCAAAGGAACCAGAGATCAAATTGCCAACATCCGCTGGATCATCAAAAAAGCAAGAATTCCAGAAAAACATCTATTTCTGCTTTACTGACCATGCCAAAGCCTTTGACTCTGTGGATCACAATAAACTGGAAAATTGTGAAAGAGATGGGAATACCAGACCACCTGACCTGCCTCTTGAGAAATCTGTATGCAGGTCAGGAAGCAACAGTTAGAACTGGACATGGAACAACAGACTGGTTCCAAATAGAAAAAGGAGTGCGACAAGGCTGTATATTGTTACCCTGCTTATTTAACTTATATGCAGAGTACATTGAAGCACAAGCTGGGATGAAGCTTGCTGGGAGAAATATCAATAATCTCAGATATGCAGATGACACCACTCTTATGGCAGAAAATGAAAGAGGAGAGTGAAAAAGTTGGCATAAAGCTTAGAAAATGAAGATCATGGCATCCAGTCCCATCACTTCATGGCAAATAGATGGGGAAACAGTGGAAACAGTGTCAGATTTTAGTTTTTTGAGCTCCAAAATCACTGAAGATGGTGATTGCAGCCATGAAATTAAAAGACACTTACACCTTTGGAAGGAAAGTTATGACCAAGCTAGACAGCATATTCAAAAGTAGAGACATTACTTTGCCAACAAAGGTCCGTCTAGTCAAGGCTATGGTTTTTCCAGTAGTCATGTATGGATGTGAGAGTTGGACTATAAAGAAAGCTGAGTGCAGAAGAATTGATGCTTTTGAACTGTGGTGTTGGAGAAGACTCTTGAGAGTCCCTTGGACTACTAGGAGATCCAACCAGTCCATTCTAAATGAGATCAGTCCTGGTGTTCATTGGAAGGACTGATGTTGAAGCTGAGACTCCAATACTTTGGCCACCTGATGTGAAGAACTGACTCGTTGGAAAAGACCCTGATGCTGGGAGGGATTGGGGGCAGGAGAAGAAGGGGACGACAGAGGATGAGATGGCTCGATAGCATCACTGACTCAATGGACATGGGTTTGGGTGGACTCCGGAGTTGGTGATGGAAAAGGAAGCATGGTGTGCTGAGGTTCATGGGGTCACAAAGAGTTGGACACGACTGAGGGACTGAATTGAACTGAACATGATCATCTCTGTTAGATCAATTCTTCTTTCCGTCTAGATTTGCTAATGGAGCATACACAGCACATGCTTTCCATCTATGGAGTTTAAAAGTTGTCTCTCCTGTTTGTCATTATCAACATTACTGTCATTGTACCTAGAAAAAGAATATATTTGGTTAACCCAGCAATATGAAAATGATTTCAATTTTATCCAGTCTTTCCAATAATCAAAATCAAGGTGAAATAACTTCACCCATTACACTCAGTCTAGATCTTTGTCGGACTCTTTAATCATTTGCATATTCAGTATTCCCTAATGTTTTCTGGGCTTTCCTCCTCTAGGATGCTCATCTTATTATGTACATGTTTATCCTTACTTGATATAAGTGAGGAGGAGGCTATTTCTTTCACTCACCTCATTTCCTCAGAAAAGAGAATTGTCTTATGGTAGAAAAAGATAACTTGAGCACAATTCAGACTTCCTCTTAGTGTTGCCAGTTTGTCTGTTGGGACAATATCACGTTTGCACCTTTTTCATCATATTCATAACTTCATATATACACTTCATGTTGATGCAGGCCAGGAGGTTGCTTTTCATATGGAGAAGTAAGGCTTTCAGTTTCTAAGACCATGTTTGCAGTGGTTTTAAGGCAAGAAATCACTTACAGTAATCCTTCCTCACTGGGTATATCCATAAACCTTCCCTCCAAGTTTAATCCAGTTACTTCTACAGTAGAAGTTACTTCCTATTATCTGAAGTCCAGTGCCGAGTATAATTAGTTCATTATAGTCTAATAGGAATTCCATGTGTGATTGTTTTTACTGTTCTCCAGAGGTTACTTTTGGTTTATTTGATAATTTATCTTAGCATCACAGATTTGCTTTTCTATTTTTTTATTCTGCTTCATTTATGAACTGCATGTGGGTTATATATTCCATTTTATTTCACCTTGTCCAGCCATAGCTTTAATCAATTTCTTTTTCCAGCTGCTTGATGGCATTCTATCTTCATACAATATTCCTTTTGAATGAAGACTTAATTGTTTCATATGATGTATTCCTCTGGTTGTCCATATCTTTAAGGTCCTACTAACAACCTGGGAGTTTGATTTTTCATACCTTCTACATCATGAACAATTTAATTAACTTTATCCTCACTTTCAATTGCATACCCACCGAAGCCCAAGTCTTTCCTTGTAACACACTTCTTCCTTTCCTGGGTTAAATATTTGTTTCTTTAATTTTTTGACACTGAAGTGTAATAACTGGTTTTCTTAAGGGGATCAAGGTGTATTTCTGTGCTCACACAATCAGTCAGATCACTTAAAAATTTGTTTTTGTGCTACCTGGTATTTGAGAAGAATCTACTAACTTTGCCCAACTTCATACATCCCTCCCTACACTTTAGCTTTTATTTATAGACTCTACCTCCTAAAGAACACTGTAATTAGTGATACATAGCCCTCTGTCTGATCCTTATGCTACAGGATCACTGAGGTCCAACTATTTGGCCAAGCAGATCTATGCAGGTTTTTATATCATTCCATATGTCATTTAGGCCAATACCTAATTTTGAAAATCTCTCTCCTGGTGGCAGGATCCCTCCTGCAGGGAGAAAAATGAGAAAGTCAGAGTAGTGTGCCCACAGGTTTCTGATGATCTCTGGCCGTTGCTATTATACACCATTTTATTTTGTATGTAAGCAAAATATTTTGGGTGACCTTGATAATAGGTGCCATTAATAGTTTGGACTCAATTATCTGTTGTCTTGTGCAATTTCTCCTACTTTCAGGTAAAATCTCAACAAGTTGTTTTTGGATGCATGTCCAAAACATTTTGCTGTATGTGTGTGTTTCAAAGTTTTGTTTGTACCACAAACAAATATATATTTGAAATCTGACTTCTAATTATCTCCAAATACATAGATCCACTCTCTTCTAGTGACTTTTTAAGGTAAATATACCATCTATTCTAGATTAGTGGTAATTGACGCTTTTGAGCTGTGGTGTTGGAGAAGACTCTTGAGAGTCCATTGGACTGCAAGGAGATCCAACCAGTCCATTCTGAAGGAGATCAGCCCTGGGATTTCTTTGGAAGGAATGATGCTGAAGCTGAAATTCCAATACTCTGGCCACCTCATGCAAAGAGTTGACTCATTGGAAAGACTCTGATGCTGGGAGGGATTGGGGGCAGGAAAAGAAGGGGACGACCGAGGATGAGATGGCTGGATGGCATCACTGACTCGATGGAGGCGAATCTGAGTGAACTCCGGGAGTTAGTGATGGACAGGGAGGCTTGGCGTGCTGCGATTCATGGGGTCGCAAAGAGTAGGACACGACTGAGCGACTGAACTGAACTGCACTGAAAGATTCTTAGCCAGATGCGTGAGTCATTTACGGTCTGTCTTAAATACATAGGAGTCTGTTTTCCTGGAGTTTTTGTTGAACTCCTACAGCATTGGAAGTCTAGTTTTTTTGGGTTTTTTGTTGTTGCTTTTACCAGTCCTGGAATCCCTGACTGGTACAATTATATCCATTCAGATATTCTATCTGACTTTGCTTGATCAGCACATTTATTCAATACATGGTAGATTTTTGGCAAGTTGACTTTGAATTTCAGGAATTTCATTGTTTCCTGAACTCTGTTAGGTAATATCTTTTCTGCCATCTCTTTTGTCTTTACAAAATCTGTTTTTAATGGGGCTAATTAGCTGAAAAGTTTGAACTCAAGGTAAAAATGTCTCTTCTGGTGGCAAGATTTCACTTATAGGGAGGAAAGTGGGAAAATCAGATCAGTATGCCCACTGGTTTCTGACCATCTCTGGCCATCATTATATTACACCATTGTATTTTGTACATAGCAAAAATATTTTGGATGGCTTTAATAATAGGCATCATTAATATTTTAGTCTCATTCATAATTATTAGCTGAAATCTTTGAATTCATGGCAAAATATGTTACTACTTTTTTTCCTCAAGGCATTGTTCCTGGTGAATAGTTTTCTGTCAACAGTTTGTCCTGCACTTTTGTTATCATTGTATTGCGGTTTTGGCATGCGTTTTGCTTGTCTGTTGCTTTTGATCATCATAATACTGATCTTATATCCTCAATTGTTTTGAAGTGAAATTCATACAACATAAAATTAACCATTTTGAGGTGTACAAGGCCATGGTATTAGTACACTCACAAAGTTGGACAACTGCACCTTTCTCTGATCCCAGAACATCTTCATCACCCTCCAAGGAGACCTCACGCCCAGTCAATGCCCATCAACATATAAAAGGACTAATATATATAACATATAAAAGGACCACGCATCTTCCAGTAAAGACAGAAAAAGGAGTAAAGTGCTAACACATGACACCGTGGGTGCACCTCTTGACTTTTTTTGATCATTATTCACAGAGAATGTGAGGGCTTCCAGGATCCAGCATTTGCAGAGTCTGCGTGGAAGATGGTGTGGCATGGCAGGAACTCTTGGGAGCCCATAAGAATGGCTGTGCGTGTGTAAACCCCGTCCTTCTCGCAGCCCACAGCACCAAACCTAAGGGGAGAGGCTCTCTCTGTAGCCAGCCACCCTGTTTGCTAGAAGAACAGGACTCTGAACTTTGTCCTGCTCTGAGTTTGGCACCTCCCACTGCCCTACCTGAACCTCAGTCCACTTGCCAGTCTATCCTCATAGGTTGTGTTTCAGGATTATGGATTTTCCTAGTACTGTTCAAGATGGAGTCTGAATTCCTCATTCTCATCCTTCTTGGTTTTGAATGATGTTCAACAGGCCAAAATGGCAGCACCATTTTTATTCAGCCGTTTTTCTGTGAATTACTGCCTAATGTTTAAAAAGCACTTTCATATGAATAATCACCTTCTGTCCTGATGACACCTCTGTGAGGTTTTTATATTACTTCCATGGTTATAAATCACCCAGCATCAAATGAGGCAGCAACTTGATTGGAACCAGGTTTTTCTGTTTTCCAAAGGTTTCCTTTTGATATTTTGTAACACAATTTGTGACACTTGGAAAAAATTAACCAAGATATCTGAGCATAAATTCTTGATATGTCAAAAGAAAATGATCGGGTTTTTGTGCAAATCTGATGAAATAATGTATGGCAGATTTTCAACACTTAGCATACATTCAATTAATGCTGAATTCATTTGCATTAAATGAACTGAACAAATTATGTATATGAAATGATATTGTCTTTACTGGAAAATGTGTGATTTCCAAAAGATTGTGCCAGAAATCATCTTAAAGCCTAGTTAGGACTCCACACCTCACCTGGTCTGATGAATACAGAAGAGAATCGCATTAAGTGTCATACCGGAGGTTTGGTGTCTGTGTGCTGACTTGCAGTAGTGCTAAAGGCTGAGAGGCTCTGGCAAGCTATTATCTATAGACTGGGTAAACAACAGAGTCCTTCTGTATAGCACAGAAAACTGTAACTCAATATCCCATGAGAAACCATAGTGAAAGTAATATGAAAAAGAATGTATATTTATGTATAACTGAATCATTTTGTTGTACAGCAGAAATTAACACAACAGTTGTAAATCAACTATACTTCAATAAAACTAATTTTTTAAAAGGCTACGAGTATCTGAAGCCAGACTACATGGAGTAACCCAAGCCTACCACTCACTAGCGAGGTCATTTCTGGGTGAGAAAACCTGTTTTCTCTTTGGGAATCAAGAATAGTAATAGAACCTAACTTATTGGTCATTAGGAGTTTTAATAAGATCTGAAATGTAAAACGTTTATACTACACTCGACATATGGTAGCTACTTGATTAATATAAATACCTGCTATTTGTATTTCTGTGATTCCACATTCATAGGACAAGCAAGTTAGTTTTCTAGACAGGAGAGAAGGTTCTGTCTGATTAGGAGACCCCTGAACCTGGAAAGGGATAACTCCCATCCCCTGGTCTCATTTAACAGATGGGCCTCTGGTTTATAAACCAGACTCTTGGTACTTGCTCAGCATCTGTTTTTCTTCCTGCATGTGATCAACTCTGGGTGTCTTTAAAATGTAAACTGCTGAAACTGCAAAGCTGAGAACCAGAATCCAGATCATGGGGCTGCTATAAATGGCAGAGCCTAGGAAGACAGCTGGCCTCCTCGGGTGACACTTGTACTCTTCGCATAACCCAAATTCTGTCGGAAGGAGTTTGTGTAGAAAGCACATTATGCATAACAATTTGAGCCTCAGCCTGTGTTCTCTGACCTAAGCTCCCCTGGAAGGTTTGAGGCCTTCTCTCTTTGCCTCAACTCCTGCTACTTCCTGAAGACCATAACAGCTCTCCAATTACTCAGAGGAAGTGCTTTATATTTGAAAGTCATTCTGGGAAGCCAGATGAGTTCACATTTTTAAGCTATTTTTTCCCCCCTTAAGAATGCTTATCAACTGAAATTCTGGAATGGATCTGAATTGCTACTCATCACATTAAAACAAAGCATAATGTAGAATTTTCCCATTCAAAAAAAAAAAAAGTTGGTTATCCCTCTATTACTTGTTCTAAAGTAGACAAAAAGACCACAAAAATTTGAATTATGACACTTGAAAGCTGATGACAACATGTGGTAACATGAATCATGCAAGGGAGAGAAAATATGCTTTACTTGGCAACACATGTGTAACTGTTACCATTGTCCATGTGTAAGGAGATAGAGATACCTGCACTTAAATTGGCTGCATGGAAGTGAATGTCAGGCCAGAAGATTTGTGATAGGCAAAGGGGCCAAGAACAACTGTGAATTAAAGAGGCTGAGTGTCCTGTTAGTTTTAAATAAACTCTGTTCTCTACTGGACTCATTCCACTGTTAAAACCCATTCTGCAGCAGTAATGCAAGACAATAAAAGCTAAGGAAAAGAAATAGAAAACACTTGGAGATGAAGAACCTCATTATGATAACGTTTTGACTGTTATTCTCAAGCCACAAGCACCCACCTTTAAGGATATCACTCCTACACTTCTATGTTCACCATGCATACACATGAATTTCAAAAATTACAAACACCAAGACATGTTTGCCATCGACACTAGAGCATCTTCTCTTGTCTTCAAGCAGGAGCCCTTTGCTCTACTTCTTCCCTATTTCTGAATCGTAATTCTACCTTCATTTATATTTCTTTGTGAATTTTGTAAATTACATTTCTCCTTTCTTTGAAGGAGACTTCCTGCTTGTCTCTGGGACCTAGACTTCCAGCTCAGGCCCAAAGACTCTGGATGGTCATTTATTTCTGGATCAATCTCCAGAATCTCCCCATGAAAACTCTGCCTCCTGCCACCTGGTGGAAACAACCACAGTGCCAGATTCCTGGGATCCCCCAAATCTACCTCTTTACCCAAGAGTTCTGACAAACACCACTTTAATGAACTGGACTTTTCATACACAGTCACACACACACACATACACACTCAACAATCAACAAGGTAAAATGAAACACTGATCTTTCAAAGGGATTTAAAGAAAGTAGGAGAACACAGGCTCTGTTCTCTAATGTCACATACGACTTACATAGTAAGTATGGAACATGTCCCAAGGTGACGTCTGACATTACCCCAACAAACCTCTACCTGCTCAGAGGCCCAAGACTGTTTCAGAGCTGTCCTCCTGGCACAGTGTTGAACCCATGGGGTTTAGAAATTTCCCTTTGTCTACATATAAGTGACTTGCAAGCACCCCCATGAGTAACCCCTATCCTCAGCTCCTTAGGTTTTGACTTGGCCTTATCAGCAGATACACACTTCGCTCTAGACTAGCATTCAAGAAAACAACAAGTTGCCTATTTTTATAAGCAAAGAGTTCATGGAGTGACTATTCACATCTGTCTTGTCCACGGCTGCTTCTCCACTACACAGGCAGAGGTGAGCAGTTGCAACAGATACTGTGAACCTGAAAATCTAAAATGTGTGCTCTCTGGGCTCAGCATTAAAAAAAGTACTGATCAAGAGCTGTCCCCTTCCAGATAATGCTGGTATTTATTGTTCTTTGTATAACATTCTTTGTTACCAATGCTTTTTCACTAACATATGATTTTTCTCAGAAATTGATGGAGGCAGATAATGAACCTATTAGTGAGTTCCCCCAGAATGAGAATTATCCCTAATAAAAGTGATTCTTCATGTGAAAATCTTAAACATAACACATGTTATAATTCAATTACAGAGTTTCCCACAAGAACCATAACTTGTTGCACATATCACATCATGTAGCTGAATCAATTTCATATTTTAAACACTTTTCTTGTTAATGTGACTTTTTTTGTGAATTGTTATAAAATGGCAAAGGAAATGAGTAATATGAAGGCTTCTATAATCTAGTCCTTTCCCTTGGAATGAGAGTTACTCCACAAAGGATCCACCCTACATGGTGACCCAGCCTGTGTTGCACAGAGTAGACACCTGCACAGACTACAACTGTAGAGGCCTGTCTAGAGTTGTGCCGTGCCCAACATACACAACTATGTGGACCCACAGATCTCTGAGCCAAATTCATAAGATGATTGAGATCAATGAGGACAGAATTGTCAAATAAGACTCAGACAAACTGCATTCTTTCCCAGCATCAATGTCATTCATAATTTCAAGGGGACAGACAAGTAACCAGGAGGCAAGTGAAGCAGAAATCAGTCTGAGACTGTTACCACAAGTCTCTAAATCTCTTCTCATCAGGTTGGACACACTTGGCCCATTTAACATGTGTTGGTTCTAAATATTATAAGTGGCTCCATTCTTAGGCCAAAGAGAGACATCTGAGTCATGAAACATTTTCAACTTACGCTTAATTTATTTATAGCTAACTATCTAGCTTACATGGTATTTTTCAGGCTGCTATGCCTTAAACATCCATAGTCCCAGGAGCCATGCTAAACAGCTGAACACATCCCATCGATGAAGACTCACCTCCACCTAGCAGACACTATACTGCATTCACCAATATAGCAGTTACAGGGATATGTCCACAGGCCATCTTCCTTTCATTTCTGGAGCAGTTCCATCACCTCTTACTTCCCAAATGATTTCCCTGAGGCAGCAGAGTGAAGGAAGCTTGGGGAGAACACTTGATTTCTCCTCCAGGATAAGCAAAAGCTAAGCGCTAGAGTGTTTAGAAGGCCAGCATCAATTTGAAAAGGAACATAGGCTAAGTACAAAGTAAGGACGTTCCAAATCATGCAGGATCCAAGGGAAGTTCTCCAGGTGGATTTCACATAGGATGAAAGAACACATCTCCTGAGGAGAAGCAGGAGGTTGTGGTCGAGGACACTTAGGACTCTGGAATTGGAAAGATTTTTCTTCAATTAGAGCTCTATCTTTCCCAACCCAAAGAATCTATGAATAAGTTGCCTCACTTCTCTGAGGAACAGTTCCCTCACCAATGGAGGTGAGCTTACATGTTGAGGAGTAAACAGTTTGTGAGGATCAGCACCATGAAGTTCTGTCTTGTGGTCCCTGGGGCGGCCTCCACCATGTGCAAGCTTCCAAACCAAATGGTTATACCTAAGTCATCAGAAAAGTCATCAGACAGTTGCAAATAGGCAAAAGAAATTTCTGGATATTCTTCAGTGCTTGGCTTGCATTGCTTTTTTAATAATGGGCTACTTTATGATTTCATAAGGGCAGAAGCTGGAGAAGGGAATGGCTACCTGCTCCTGTATGCTTGTCTGGAGAATTCCATGGATCAGTTCAGTTCAGTTCAGTGGCTCAGTCATGTCCAACTCTTTGCGACCCCATGAATCGCAGCACGCCAGGCCTCCCTGTCCATCACCATCTCCCGGAGTTCACTCAGACACATCCATCGAGTCAGTGATGCCATCCAGCCATCTCATCCTCAGTCGTCCCCTTCTCCTCCTGCCCCCAATCCCTCCCAGCATCACAGTCTTTTCCAATGAGTCAACTCTTCGCATGAGGTGGCCAAAGTACTGGAGCTTCAGCTTTAGCTTCATTCCTTCCAAAGAAATCCCAGGGTTGATCTCCTTCAGAATGGACTGGTTGGATCTCCTTGCAGTCCAAGGGACTCTCAAGAGTCTTCTCCAACACCACAGTTCAAAAGCATCAATTCTTCGGCGCTCAGCCTTCCTCACAGTCCATCTCTCACATCCATACATGACCACAGGAAAAACCATAGCCTTGACTAGACGGACCTTAGTCGGCAAAGTAATGTCTCTGCTTTTGAATGTACTATCTAAGTTGGTCATAACTTTTCTTCCAAGGAGTAAGCGCCTTTTAATTTCATGGCTGCAGTCACCATCTGCAGTGATTTTAGAGCCCAAAAAAATAAAGTCTGACACTGTTTCTACTGTTTCCCCATCTATTTCCCATGAAGTGATGGGACCGGATGCCATGATCTTCGTTTTCTGAATGTTGAGCTTTAAGCCAACTTTTTCACTCTCCTCTTTCACTTTCATCAAGAGGCTTTTTAGCTCCTCTTCACTTTCTGCCATAAGGGTGGTGTCATCTGCATATGAATTCCATGGATAGAGGACAGTTAATGGGGTCACAAAGTCAGACATGACTAAGGGCTCCCCACTTTAGCTCATGCTAAAGAACTCGCCTGACAATGTAGGAGTCATAAGAGACACAGGTTCAATCTCTGGGTCAAAAACGATCCCCTGGAGGAGGGCATGGAAACACACTCTGGTGTTCTTGCCTGTAGAATCCCGTGGACGGAGGAACCTGGCAGGCTACAGCCCATGGGGTTGCAAAGAGTTGGACATGACTAAAGCAACGTAGCACACATGCAAGCAAGGGAAGAGAATAACTTGCAGATTTTTATCCACTGTGGTTGCAAATAATTTCTCTCCAATGGAACATGTATGACCCTAAGTAGTGTGGCTTATAGCCATAAATTAACTTGTGTTACATTTATCCAGTCATCAACTAAATTGCCTGTATATATCTTGATTCTCAAATGCTGTCTGAACTGATATTTACCTCATCCATATTCCCTTCATTAATTCATGAGTTGAGCAAAATCTCTGACAGTTGCTTATTTTACTTTAGCACGAAAGTCACATATTATTTTTTGAACATAACAAAGTAACAAAATAGACTTGAAGGTTTTGTGCTGGATTCAAAGACAACTCTGTCCTACACATCATGTGGAAATTCAGGTTGAAAGAAAATATTTTATTCATTTAGGGTGTGAGGTGCAAGATTTTGAGCAATGGAGGATGACTCTAGCCCTTGAGGTCTCCTCATCACCTCCTGCCTTCTTTCCAAGAAGGAGGTGTGGCATTCATCTGCTTCGAGGGGTCCCTCTGTGGGCAGAAGAGATTCACTCTGTTCTAAGGCTCTGAGGTCAACCTTGTCTTTCACCTTTTTATTTGCCATGCTTTTCCACAGATGCATTTAGCTTCATCCTCAGAATACTCAGATCCTACAGACCAAGACTGGGATATGCACATAGAATAAATTGATACTGTGTATAAAATAGATAACTAATAAGGACCTACTGTAATCGCTCAGAAAATTCTACTCGGTGCTCTGTGGTGACCTACATGGGAAGGAAATCCAAATCAGTGGGGATATATGTAAACATACAGCTGATTCAGTTTTCTGCATAGCAGAGACTAACATGACATCACTAAACAACTATACTCCCATAAAATTTAATTTTTTAAAAACGAGGCTCAAAGAGTCTCTTATCTTGTTCTTGGTATTTTAAGTCACCAGATCACCAGCTAGGCAAAACAAGTTTTCCATGCCATCTAGGATTAAACCACTGGAATTTGGGGCAAAGCAGAGTTCATTTTACAAACATGGTCTTTTATTCATGTCTTTCTTTTTTTTTTTTTCTGGCTCTATCTGGCACACTCTATTTTCTTATTTATTTATTTATTTTTTGGATAGCAATTCTCTTTATTATTATTTTTTTTTTTTTACTTTACAATAATGTATTGGTTTTGCCATACATCAACATGAATCTGCCACAGGTGTACACATGTTCCCAGTCCTAAAATGCACCACACAAGTGGCCATTGGGAAGACAAAGTCACCGTGTCTGAGATTTCAGCAATTGGATCAATGCCATTTCCTCAGTGGTATTTGGGATGAATGCCATCTAATTCCTTCTTCTGAGAGCTCTGTCCATAATTTCTTTGAGTAGCTTCAGAGTTACCTTTCTGTTAGCATTTTCCCTTACATTCTACCCCTAGGGTTCTCCTCATTTATCCCTCAAGGTTTCTGGTGCATCCCATTGGACATGAGTTTCACTTGGTTCATCCATAAGTCACAAGGCTTGTATCTGTTCAAATGGGCTGGCTTGCTATGGAAAGTCTATGGCTATGAGTAACAGGAAGATTGGATGCAGTCTAAAAGGGAATTCAAGGTGATGCATTGGATATGAAAACTGCTACATTTGTCACTCGGGAATGACAAAATTAAGAACAACCTTTTCTTATCACTCTTAATCAGAGATATATAGGATAGAGGCTGGAGCTTGGGAAAGTCTGCTATTTCCATTATATTGTGAAATCTTAACTACTAAAACTCAAATTACAAACAAAGGGAAAGAAGCATATATATGACTGAAACGTCAGAAATCCTTAAAATCAGTCTTTGGAGGCCTTTCTTCCTTTGACTGAGTGGTACTTTAGCATTTCCATACTCAACTTCCTGAGGAGCTTCCAGTGAAGAAGCTCTAAGGAGCTCTAAGTAAAGTCCCAAGACGACGGCTGCACCCATAACCATTCAATAGGCTTGCAGTGGGGTGGAGGTGGGGAGCTGGGTCAGTATCTATAGTATCCGTATGCTCTAAACTTCCAAATTCTCCAGTGACTCTGCTTTAAGGCATCTTCCCTATGTCTGCCTGTTAAAAGTAAACTAAATAATGTATCCGTTATGGCCAAAATAAGCAACGAGGCTTATTTTGTAAAACAGGCATATGTGATTTTGAATGTCATGCCTCTATATTATGTTTCCTGATTTTAAGTTAAATATGCTACTAACTGCCTTGTTAGAGTTACTCAGTTAAAGCCGGATCACCTTTTGGCAGTTTCAGTCCTGAAGTAAGAATATCTGAAAGGAACTTAGTGTTTATTCAACCCCTCTTTGAACTTGGGAGTGGCCTTCTATCAGCCAATCGTTCACACCAGTCACCATGTCACAGAAGACACATCAAAGCACCCAGCATGTTTTCAGTGCGAATGTACTGAGGTGACACTTATGCTATGCTGAGGATTGACTTTAAATCCTTGCATTTATTTAAAATCGGTTCCATCTATTATTGACCTTAAGAATATGTGATTATTTCTTAAACTTTCACTGTAATTTTTTAGCATCCTCAAAATGCACCACTGAAGCAGAAATCACATTTCTAATAACAACTGTGTCCTGGATGCGTTATATCACATAGCTTTCCTTCCTGCTGCCTCTGGGACTTGATTGCTTAAATACCTTGGAAATATTATGACTCACTCTGTATTTGGTTGGTATTTATAATAACATCATCCAGAAATCAGAGCGTATATTCATTTAAAGTACAGTGATTGAATTAGTTGATTTCCAGCTGAATCATCCAGTGTAGATTAAAACATAAAAATAAACTCTGCCTCCTAAAAGCTTAGTCAGTTTCCTCAGAGCTTTGAAAGGGTTAATTAGGAAAAAGGCTAAAAAATTATGTTAGTGTGAGTGTGAATGTTAAGGACTCAATCAGTTGATTTTGCTCAATTCCAAAAATGGATTTTCAAGCACACAGTTGAGTGAATTAAGTTTTTTACTGACATCTCCAAGCATTAAACTATGTGGCAAAGTTTCCTTCTTGGGTGGGGACATACTTGTAATGTTTCAAATTAAAAAAATAATAATAATAATAAATAAATACTTCTTAGACATCTATGGATTCAAGAAGTATTTCTGAACTTTTGTCATGCTTTATAAATTGTGCTAGGTGAGCAGACTGCATTAGGGAAAATTTCCAGCCACACTGGTGATAAAAATCACAGTTTAATGTTTAGATGGAAAATTAAGCAAGCAATGACAAAGCAATGTGATTCTTGGCATGCCAAAGAAAGCTCAGGGGGTTGTGAATTTTATAAGGGAGACCACCTAATTTATTTTGACAGTCATTGAAGATTTCCAGAAACAGATTATTTAAACTGAGACTTAAAATGAGGTATAAACTCACCATTTCAAAGGGTATACAGGCACTGAGGAAAATGCACGAATGCTCAGAATATAAGCATGTAATCCACAAAGTGTTTTTGAATCAGGCTGAGACCTGGGACCTGGATCTGTTGCTTCAGTGCTTGCACCTGGATAAATAGCTCTTCCAGCAACAACGTACAAAGAAACTATGAGAGACTAAAAATAACAGTGTGCATGTGCAATGGGAGCAAATTATGGACAACAAAATACAAAAAGAACAAAAAACCCAACTGCCACTTCTAAAGAACCAGAGCAAGATCAGTGTACTGTGCACGTTCCTGGTACAGCACCACCACCTAAGGGGTGAGCAGACCACCTAAGTCATCCCTTCAGCCCAACCCCTGGACACACCCATATCCTCACCCCATGTAAGGAGCAGCTCACCACCCTCCTTTCAGGGAGCAAGCAAGGATAATTGTTACTTGTTCTTGTCCCTTCTATGCTCCCAATAAAGCCTTGCTTGAATTTCTTGTCTGTTCTTTTAAGGTCTCTGATCAATTTCTACTGATTTGGGAAGGCCAAGAACCCTGATAGGCATCACTTTAGCAACCTTCATGAAGGGTGTTGACAACTCTCCATAGGTAGAACTACTGTCCTGTGTGTGTATGTGTGTGTGTTGTAGTAAGATAAGCAAATCCAATCAGCAATGTAAAACTACAATTTTAATAATAAGAAACAAATCAGGGAGACACTTTCAACCAAAATGAAATAATAGAGATAGGATTTAACGTCCCTCCTCAAGTAACAAAATCCTGGACAAAATATATTAAACAGTGGTTTCAAGACCCTAGACATGAGGCATCAAAGGGCAGTGATCCCTAAAGATGTTTAACTAATGATATGAGGACCACAGTAGCTCAGTGATCTTGGGAGAAAAGGTAAGGGCCAGCAAACTTTCTGAGTTAAAGTAAGAGTCGGGACTCAGGAGAGATTTCCTGAGGTCTCTCTTCCCTAAGAGAATATGTGGAAGAGAGAGCTGCATGAAAACGAACTCCAGAAACCACACCTGTGAGTTTCCCCTCAGCGCTGACCACATGTGGTATGAGAAAAATATCTTAGTCTGGGGAAAGAAGCTGCTGAGACCATGAGAGGGAACAGTGTGTGATGCCAAGGCAGGTTCACTGGACAGCAGGAAGAACACCCAGAGGCATCTCATTGGGAGTGGAAAATCCTTTTTCCTCTTCTGAGAGTGTGGTCCCACCTAAAAATTATTAAAAACTGCATCTGAAAATATTATACTATTTCCAAGTAGCTTAATTAAATCTCTGTGGGAATACAAAAATAAGCAACACAAAGCAAACTAATATTTATCATTTCTAACATCCAATTAAATATTAGTAGGTATGAAAAGAAATTTTTAAATGTAATTTATAATGAGGAGAAAAATCAATTCAAACATATCTGACAGATGTCAGAATCAGTAGACAAGGATCTACACAGATATTTTGACTTTATATGTTATAAAGTTAAGTAGAGAAAAGGAAAATATAAAATATTTGTTTCAAATTTCTAGGTCTGAAAATTGCACTTTGTGCATTTAAAAAATATATATACCAAATTGGATTAATAGTGGAGTGGATATCACAGATAGAAAAATTACTTAATGTGGAAACATAGTAATAAAAATTATCCAATGAAAGATAGAGAAATAATAGTTTAAAACAATGTAAAAAAAAATTGTAAGCTATGGCACATCTTTCAGTGACCTAATATACATGTAATTCAAGTCCACAAAGAAAGAACAGTGGTAGAGAAAATATTTGAAAAATCTATGAGCAGAATTATTTCAAATTTGATGAGTATTATATAGCCACAACTCCAAGAAAATCAACAAAACTCAAGCATAAGAAATATATAGAAAGCTACACCAAGATGCATCATAATCAAAAGGCTTGAAATAAGTGATAAAGAGAAAAATGTGAAATAGCCAGAGGTACAGGTGGGATGTGGGAGATGGCAGGATTTTCAGAAACAAAGCAAGTGAGAAGAGTGGAGCAACATCTTTAAAATTTTAAGACAGAAAAAAACTTCAGAATTATCTGCTCACTGAAAATATCTTTCAGAAACAAAGGAAAATTAACTAAGTTTCAATTATGTAATAGCTGAAACAACTCACCATCAAACGTTTTGTATTATAAGGTATATTAGAGAAAGTCTTTGGAGATAATGTGGGAGAAACATAGATGAGCTTGGAGATGGTGATACCTTTTAGACACAATCCCAGAATCAAAATCCACAAAACTATTAATGAGCTTGGCTCTATTAAAATAAAAGACTTCTACTCTGTGAAAGAGTCAGGAGAATGAGAAGACAGAAGCTAGCAGAAAATACTTACAAAAGACATCCCTAATGAAGGACTGCTATTCAAAATGGAAAACACCCTTAAAACTCAATAATCAGATAATGAATGACCCTGCTAAAACCAGTCAAGACATGGAAGCAACCTAAATGTCCATCGACAGAGGAAAGAATAAAGAAGCTGAGGTATATATATATATATATATACAATGGAATATTACTCAACTATAAAAAAAAGAATGAAATAATGCCATTTGCCACAAAGTGAATGGATGAGGAGACCATGATCCTAAGTGAAGTAAGTCAGAGAAAAAGGCAAATATCATGATATAATTTGTATGTGGGATCAAAAAATGATAAAAATGAACTTATTTACAAAACATCCACAGACATAGAAAACAAACTTATGGTTACTAAAGGAGAAAGGCAGGGAGAAGGAATAGATTAGGAGTATGGAAAAGGCAATGGCACCCCACTCCAGTACTCTTGCCCGGAAAATCCCATGGACAGAGGAGCCTGGTGGGCTGCAGTCCATAGGGTCGCTAAGAGTTGGACACGACTGAGCAACTTCACTTTCACTTTTCACTTTCATGTATTGGAGAAGGAAATGGCAACCCACTCCAGTGTTCTTGCCTGGAGAATCCCAGGGACGGCGGAGCCTGGTGGGCTGCATAGTCCAGTCTATGGGGTCTCATAGAGTCAGACATGACTGAAGCGACTTAGCAGCAGTAGCAGCAGCAGCATGGAATTAGAAGATACACACTGCTGCTGCTGCTAAGTCGCTTCAGTCGTGTCCAACTGTGTGCGACCCCATAGACGGCCGCCCACCAGGCTCCCCCGTCCCTGGGATTCTCCAGGCAAGAACATGGGAGTGGTTTTCTATTTCCTTCTCCAATGCAGAAAAGTGAAAAGTGAGAGTGAAGTCGCTCAGTCATGTTCGACTCTCAGCGAACGCATGGACTGTAGCCCACCAGGCTCCTCCTACTATGTGTAAAATAGATAACCAACAAAGACCTACTGGAGAGCACAGGGAACTATACTGGATATTTTGTAATAATGTGTAAGGGAAAAGAATCTGAAAAAGAGCTGAATCATGCTGCTATACAACTGAAACTAACATTGACATTGTACATCAACTATATTTATCTTAAAAACATGTTTAAAGTAGGCAACAATAACTAACAGACACCTCACCAAAGGAGATATTCAAATGGCAGATAGCACATGGAAAGATCCTCCGCATATGATGTCATCAAGGAAATGCAATTTAAAACAACAGTGAGTTATCACTATACACCTTTTAAAATAGTCAAAATCTGGAATATCTGGAATACTGACAACACCAAATGCTGGAAAATAAGAGCTCTCATCTATTGCTCAGTTCAGTTCAGTTCAGTCCAGTCACTCAGTCGTGTCTCACTCTTTGCAACCCCATGGACTGCAGCACACCAGGCTTCCCTGTCCATCACCAATACCAGGAGTTTGTTCAAACATGTCCATTGAGTCAGTGATGCCATCCAACCATATCATCTTCTGTTGTCCCCTTCTCCTCCTGCCCTCAATCTTTCCCAGCATCAGGGTCTTTTCCAATGAGTTGGCTCTTCGCATCAGGTGGCCAAATTATAGGAGCTTCAACCTCAGTATTAATCCTTCCAATGAATATTCAGGATTGATTTCCTTTAGGATGGCCTTGTTGGATCTCCTAGCAGTCCAAGGGACTCTCAAGAGTCTTCTGCAACATCACAATTGAAAAGCACCAATTCTTCAGTACTCAGCTCTCTTTATAGTCCAACTCTCACATCCATACATGACTACTGGAAAAATCATAGGTTTCACTAGATGGACCTTTGTCTGCAAGGTAATGTCTCTGATTTTTAATACACTGTCTAGGTTTGTCATAGCTTTTCTTCCAAGGAGCAAGCATCTATTAATTTCATGGCTGCAGTCACCATATGCAGTAATTTGGAGCCCAAGAAAATAAAGTTTGTCACTGTTTCCATTTTTCCCCCATCTATTTGCCATGAAGTGATGGGATTGGATGCCATGATCTTAGTTTTTTGAATCTTGAGTTTTAAGCCAGCTTTTTCACTCTCATCAAGAGGCTCCTTAGTTCCTCTTTATTTTCTGCCATAGGGATTGTGTCTTCTGCATATCTGAGGTTATTGATATTTCTCCCTGCAATCTTGATTTCAGCTGGTGATTCATCCAGCCAGGTATTTTGCATGATGTACTCTGCATAGAAGTTAAACAAGTGTTGTAACAATATATAGCCTTGACATACTGCTTCCCAATTTGGAACTGGTCAATTGTTCTATGTCTGGTTCTAACTGTTGCTTCTTGACCTACATACAGATTTCTCAGAAGGCAGATAAGGTGGTCTAGTATTCCTATATCTTTCAGAATTTTCCACAGTTTGCTGTGATCCACACAAAAACTTTGGCATAGTCAATAAAGCAGTAGATGTTTTTCTTGAACCCTCTTGCTTTTTCCATGATCCAGCAGATGTTGGTAATTTGGTCTCTGGTTCCTCTGCCTTTTCTAAATCCAGCTTGAACATCTGGAAGTTCTCCATTCATGTACTGTTGAAGCTTAGCTTGTAGAATTTTGAGTTTTACTTTGTTAGCATATGAGATGAGTGCAATTGCGTGGTATTTGAACATTCTTTAGCATTACCTTTCTTTGGAATTGGAATGAAAACTGACCTTTTCCAGTCCCGTGTCCACTGCTGAGTTTTTCAAATTTGCTGACATATTGAGTGCAGCACTTTCACACCATCATCTTTTAGGATTTGAAATAGCTCCACTGGAATTCCATCACCTCCACTAGCTTTGTTGATAGTGATGTTTCTTAAGACCCACTTGATTTCACATTCCAGGATGTCTGGCTCTAGGTGAATAATCACACCGTCGTGGTTATCCAGGTCTTTAAGATCTTTTTTTGCATAGTTCTTCTGTGTATTCTTGCCACCTCTTCTTAATATCATCTGCTTCTGTTAGGTCCCTACCATTTCTGTCATTTATTGTGCTATCTTTGCATGAAATGTTCCCTAGGTATCACTAATTTTCTTGAAGAAATCTCTAGTCTTTCCCACTCTGTTGCTTTCCTCTATTTCTTTGCACTGATCACTGAGGAAGGCTTTCTTATCTCCCCTTGCTCTTCTTTGGAACTCTGCGTTCAAATGGGTATATTTTTCCTTTCCTCCTTTGCCTTTTATTTCTCTTTTCTATTTGGAAGACCTCCTCAAACAATCATTTTGCCTTTTGCACTTCTTTTTCATGGGGATGGTCTTCATCACTGCCTCCTGTACAATGTCATGAACCTCCATCCATAGTTCTTCAGGCACTCTGGTCTATCAGATCTAATCCCTTGAGTTTCTTTGTCACTTCCACTATATAATCATAGGGGACTTTATTTAGGTCATAGCTGAATGGTCTAGTGGCTTTCTCTACTTTCTTCAATTTAAGTCTGAATTTTGCAATAAAGTGTTCATAATTTCATGCAAAGATGGGATCGATAAAGGACAGAAATGGTATGGACCTAAAAGAAGCAGAAGATATTAAGAAGAGGTGGCAAGAATACATGGAAGAACTGTACAAAAAAGATCTTCACCACCCAGATAATCATGATGATGTGATCACTAATCTAGAGCCAGACATCCTGGAATGTGAAGTCAAGTGGGCCTTAGAAAGCATCACTATGAACAAAGCTAGTGGAGGTGATGGAATTCAAGTTGAACTGTTTCAAATCCTGAAAGATGATGCTGTGAAAGTGCTCCACTCAATATGCCAGCAAATTGGAAAACTCAGCAGTGGCCACAGGACTGGAAAAGGTCAGTTTTCATTCCAATTCCAAAGAAAGGCAATGCCAAAGAATGCTCAAACTATGGCACAATTGCACCCGTCTCATATGCTAGTAAAGTAATGCTCAAAACTCTCCAAGCCAGGCTTCAGCAATACATGAACCGTGAACTCCCTGATGTTCAAGCTGGTTTTTGAAAAGGTAGAGGAACCAGAGATCAAATTGCCAACATCTGCTGGATCATGGAAAAAACAAGAGAGTTCCAGAAAAACATCTATTTCTGCTTTCTTGACTATGCCAAAGCCTTTGACTGTGTGGATCACAATAAACTGTGGAAAATTCTGAAAGAGATGGGAATACCAGACCACCTAACCTGCTCTTGAGAAATCTGTATGCAGGTCAGGAAGCAACAGTTAGAACTAGACATGGAACAACAGAGTGGTTCCAAATATGAAAAGGGGTACGTCAAGGATGTATATTGTCACCCTGCTTATTTAACTTATATGCAGAGTACATCATGAGAAATGCTGGACTAGAAGAAACACAAGCTGGACTCAAGATTGCCGGGAAAAATATCAATAACCTCAGATAAGCAGATGACACCATCCTTATGGCAGAAAGTGAAGAGGAGCTAAAAAGCCTCTTGATGAAAGTGAAAGAGGAGAGCAAAAAATTTGGCTTAAAGCTCAACATTCAGAAAATGAAGATCATGGCATCCAGTCCCATCCCTTCATGGGAAATAGATGGGGAAACAGTGGAAACAGCGTCAGACTTTATTTTTTGGGGCTCCAAAATCACTGCAGATGGTGACTGCAGCCATGACATTAAAAGACGCTTACTCCTTGGAAGAAAAGTTATGACCAACTTAGATAGTACACTCAAAAGCAGAGACATTACTTTGCCAACTAAGGTCCGTCTAGTCAAGGCTATGGTTTTTCCTGTGGTCATGTATGGATGTGAGAGTTGGACTGTGAAGAAAGCTGAGCACCAAAGAATTGATGCTTTTGAACTGTGGTGTTGGAGAAGACTCTTGAGAGTCCCTTGGACTGCAAGGAGATCCAACCAGTCCATTCTGAAGTTCAGCCCTGGGATTTCTTTGGAAGGAATGATGCTAAAGTTGAAACTCCAGGACTTTGGCCACCTCATGCGAAGAGTTGACTCATTGGAAAAGACTCTGATGCTGGGAGGGATTGGGGGCAGGAGGAGAAGGGGACGACTGAGGATGAGATGGCTGGATGGCATCACGGACTCGATGGACATGAGTCTGAGTGAACTCCCGGAGATGGTAATGGACAGGGAGGCCTGGCATGCTGCGATTCATGGGGTCGCAAAGAGTCGGACACGACTGAGCGACTGAACTGAACTGAACTGATCTGAATCGTAGTCAGCTCCCAGTCTTGTTTTTGCTGACTGTATAGTGCTTCTCCAACTTCACCTGAAAAGAACATAATCAATCTGATTTCAGTATTGACCATCTAATGATGTCCACGTGTAGAGTCATCTCTTGTGTTGTTGGAAGAGGATGTTTGCTATAAGCGACACACTCTCTTGGCAAAACTCTGTTAGCGTTTGCCCTGCTTCATTTCTCTACTCCAAGGCCAAATTTGCCTGTTACTCCACGTATCTCTTGACTCCCTACTTTTCATTCCAGTCCCCTATGATGTTAAGGACATCTTTTTGGAGGGTGTTAGTTCTAGAAGGTCTTGTAGGTCTTCATAGAACTGTTCAACTTCAGCTCCTTCAGCATTGCTGGTTGGGGCATAGACTTGGATTTCTGTGATATTATGGTTTGCCTTGGAAGCAAACATTCTGTCCTTTTTGAGATTGAACCCAAGTACTGCATTTCAGATTCTTTTATTGACTATGATGGCTACTCCATTTCTTCTAAGAAAATCTTGCCCACAGTAGTAGATACAATGGTCATATGAATTAAATTCACCCATTCCAGTCCATTTTAGTTCACTGACCACAAAAATATCAATGCTTACTCTTGCCATCTCCTATTTGACCACTTCCAATTTACCTTGATTCATGGACCTAATGTTCCTGGTTCCCATGCAATATTATTCATCACAGCATTGGACTTTACTTCCATCACCAGTCACATCCACAACTGGACATTGTTTTGGCTTTGGCTCTGCCTCTTCATTCTTTCTGCAGTTATTTCTCCACTCTTCTCCAGTAGCATATTGGGCACCTACCGACCTGGGGAGTTCATCTTTCAGTGTCCTATCTTTTTGCCTTTTCATACTATTCATGGGGTTCTCAAGGCAAGAATACTGAAGTGGTGCCATTCCCTTCTCCAGGGGACCACATTCTGTCAGACCTCTCCACTATGACCTGTCCATCTTCAGTGGCCCTACACAGCATGGCTCATAGTTTCATTGAGTTAGACAAGGCTGTGGCCCATGTGATCAGTTTGGTTAGTTTTCTGTGATTGTGGTTTTCATTCTGTCTGCCCTCTGATGTATAAGGATAAAAGGCATATGAGATCTTCCTGATGGGAGAGACTGACTGGGGGAAACTGTGTCTTGTTCTGATGGGCAGGGCCATGCTCAGAAAATCCTTAATCCACATTTGTTTTGATGGGCGGAGCTGTGCTCCCTCCCTCCTGGTTGTTTGGCGAGGCCAAACTATGGTAAGGTTAAGGAAGGTAATGTCGACCTCCTTCAAAAGGACTTGTGCACTCACTGTTGTATTCAGTGCCACTGACCCTGCAGCAGGCCACTGTCAACCCACCCTCCACTGGAGACTCCTGGACACTCACAGGCAAGTCTTGCTCACTCACTTGTGGGGACACTGCTCCTTTCTCCTGGCTCCTGGTGCACACAAGGTTTTGTTTGTGCCCACCAAGAATCTGTTTCCCCGGTCCTGTGGAAGTACTGTAATCAAATCCCACTGGCCTCCAAAGTCAGATTCCTTGTGGTTTCTCAGTCCCTTTGCTGGATCCCCAGGTTTGGAAATCTGTTGTGCATCCTAGAACTTTCTTAACAGTGTAAGAATTTTTTTGGTGTAATTGTTTTGTGGGTCATCTGCTAGGCAGCTCTGTGGTGGGACTAATGGATACCTCCTCCAAGAGGGCTTATGCCACATGCTTCATGACCCAGGACTGCTGCAGCTAAAGCTCCTGTCTCTGCAGTAGGCCACTGCTGACCCGTGCCTCCACAGGAGACACTCAAACACTCAAAGGCAGGTCTGGCTCAGTCTCTATGGGGTCTCTGGTTCATGATGCACAGAAAGTTTTGTTCAAGCCCTCTGAGCATCTCTGGCAGGTAAACTGGGTTTGATTCTAAATATGATTTCACCCTTCCAACTGTATTGTTGGGACTTCTTATTTGCCCTTGAACATGGGGCATCTTTTTTTTTTTAAAACCCAACATTCTTCTGTCGATGATTGTTCAGCAGTGAGTTGCAATTTTGTTCTCACAGGAGAAGATGAGTGCACATCTTTCTATTCTGCCATCTTTAAAATTGCTCAGGAGAGTACAAAATGGTACAGTTATTTTGAAAGACAGTCGGTTATTTCTTACAAAACTATCACATGCTTACCATACAATCCAACTATTGTACCCAATATTTACTCAAAGGAGTTGAAAACTTATGTCCAGACAAAAATTTGCATATAAATGTTCATATTAGTCACAATTGTCCAAACTTGGAAACAACCAACATTTCCTTTGGTGTGTGAATGGATAAATAAATTGCAGCCCATTGAGACAGTGGAATATTATTCACCACTCAAAAAAAAGATCTGTCAAGCCGTTGAAAAACACAGAAGAAACTTAAATGCATATCACTAAGTGAAAGAAGCCAATTTGAAAAGGCTGCATACTGTAGAGTTACACCTACCTAACATTCTGGAAAAGGTGAAGAAGTGGAGACGATTGAAAAAAGGTTAGTAGTCATCAGCAGTGGAGTGGAGGAGAGATGAATTAGCAGAGCACAGAGGATCTTTGGAACAATGAAAATACTGTGTATTATGTTTTACTGATGGATATATGTCACTATACATCGGAACCTGTAGAATACACCCCCAAAACCGAACCCTAAAGTAAACTATGTACTCTGTGTGATTAAGATATGTTAATGTAGATTCATCCTTGGTAAAAAAAAAAAAAATCACCCATGATAATGGTGATTAATTAGTGATGTTGCTAATGAAGGAATCTATTCATGTGGGGGTCCAAAGGTATGTAGGAACTGTCTGTATCTCCCTCTTATTTCATTGTAAACCTGAAACTTCTCTAGAAATGTCCAGTGATATGTAACATCATTTTTAAAAAAGGGTGGAGGTGGAAATTTAGACACAAGGATCCAGCAGATGGATGTGGAGGTGGGAGAGATATAGCTATCAATATAAGCCATGCCTATATTTCCAAAGCCAAAGAAACTCAAAGAGAAATCACACAAAGGAACCCATCAATCAACTTGTTGGAAATTAAAGATAAAGGAAGATTTTGATAGCAGCCAGATTAAAATAAAGTATATTTCCTGTAGAGAACAACAGTTCAAATGATTGCATGTTTCTCTTCAGAAAACATGGTAACCAGAGGGGAGAAAAGATATTCTTTCATTGCTGAAAAAAAAGAAATGACAACCCAGATTTATACAAATTCAGCAGTGAACAGAGAGAAAAAGACTGGGCAAAAAAAAAAAAAAAACCAGAAGGAACCAACATAAAATTATTACAGACAAAGAAGGCTGTTGTAGTAATTAAATAGTCCCCCAAAAAACAGACCAACTGTAAATGCATCTATGCCTATCATCAGAGCTTCAAGATATCTGAAGGAAAAAGTAGAATTCAAAAGAGAAATAGACAATCCAGGATTTTACTTACAGACTTAAGTAGTGCTCTCTTGTCCTGTCAAGCTATTTGTGTCTTTGGACCTAACATGAGTCCTTTTAGATAACATATATTTGTATTATTTTTTTTAAATCACTTCTGCCACATTTTGCATTTTCAGTTGAAATACCTAATCTATTTTTTTAATTTAATGTAATTACTGAAAAGGAAGTACTTACTTCTGTCAATTAGCTGTTTGTTTTCTCTGACTTACATCCTTAATTCCTCCATTACATTATGTGTGTTTTAATTGATTGATGTGTGTGTTGTGTCTTAAAAGATATTTTCCAGTGCTCCATTTTGATGCTATCCTTATTTCTTTTCTGTTTCTATTCTATTTGTTTTTATTTCTATTAATTCTATTCTATTTTTATTTCTATTACTCTATTTCTTTTCTATTTCTATTCTATTTATATTTCTATTCTATACTATTCTTTTTCTCCTAGTGGTTAGCATGATGCATTATTTCAATACAATTCCAATTCTAACCCCCATAATTAGTGTCAGATCCTACAGTTTCAGTTCAGTTCAATTCAGTCACTCACTCAGTCGTGTCCAACTCTTTGCAACGCCATGAACTGCCAGGCCTCCCTGTCCATCACCAACTCCCAGAGTTTATCCAAATTCATGTCTATTGAGTCAGTGATGTCATCCAACCATCTCATCCTCTGTTGTTCCCTTTTCCTCCTGCCCTCAATCTTTCCCAGCATCAGGATCTTTTCGAATGAGTCAGCTCTTCGCATCAGGCGGCCAAAGTATTGGAGTTTCAGCTTCATCATCAGTCCTTCCAATGAATACCCAGGATTGATCTCCTTTAGGATGGACTGGTTGGATCTCCTTGCAGTTCAAGGGACTTTCAAGAGTCTTCTCCAACACCACATTTCAAAAGCATCAATTCTTCTATGCTCAGCTTTCTTTATAGTCCAGTTTAAAGGACCTAATCAATAGAACTGGTTTCACTTCAGATGCTACAAGTTATGTGGTCTCCAGCCCACTCATACTGCTGACCAGGGGCTCTAGATCCAAGGGTTTCCCACAGCTCTTCACAAGACTGACCTCACGTCAGACTGTGGCCAGAAATTTAGGGATTGTGAAGCCACTCACACTTCTGACCAATGAAACCAATTCTATGGAGTTTCTACAACCCCCTCAGGTTTGACAATTAGCTGGAACAATTCACAGAATCCAGGAAAGTACTGTATGTATGACTGCAGCTTTTCTATAAAGGATACAAGTCAGGGCTTCCCAGGTGGCACTAGTGTAAAGAACTTGCCTGCCAATGCAGGAGACATCAAAGAGATGGGTTCCATCCCAGGGTCGGGAAGATCCCCTGGAGAAGGAAATGGCAACCCACTCCAGTATTCTTGCCTGGAAAATCCCATGGACAGAGGAGCCTGGGGGACTACAGTCCATGGGGTTGTAAAGAATCAGATACAACTAAAGCGACTTAGCTCACACACACACAGGACCAGTCAAATGAGAGACACACAATCTGAGTTCTGGGGGGAAACTGAACCCCAAATCTCTGTGCTTTCTCCCTGTGAGATCTGGGTGCTTCTCCCCCCTGCTATGGCCATGCGATCACCAGTCAGGAAGCCCCACTGGGCTCAGGGTCCAGAGCTTGTTCAGGAAGTCCTCTGCATATAAATGAGTTTCATTTCAAGAGCCAATTAGTAAGTGCAATTCGTTTGTAAGTCCAGCAAAGTTAGCCTAGATACCCAACTAACACAATCGGCTATATAGTACTCTATTGGGATAGGGTTATAATACTTTTCACATAAATAGTACATAACAGACAAACACAAAAATAAAGAAAACATTTTAATCATATAGTAATTATTTTGAAAAGTACAGTAGTGTAGTACATAAACAGCTGACATACAGGGGCTGGCATTGAGCGAATTTCAGGCAAGAAGAGTTGCTGACTGGAGGACAGATTGGACATGGGAGGTGGTAGAGCTGAAGAATGGTTACTAAGAGGAGACAGAGGGCAAGCTGCAATTTCGCTCACCCTTAAGATGGATGGCATAGGCTCTGGTTCCTTGTTGGAACCAGATATATGTTTACAGCTTTGAAAGTTCACAACTTGAAGGCGCATATGTAGGGGACTTACTGTATTGAGCTTTCATCATGCAGGCCTGATAGACTTCGTTATTAACTACAGGATTTAACTTGGGCAACAGCCTTGCAAATTTGGGAAGTTTTGACCATTATTATTATTTTTTTTAATCATCTCTCAGTCTCTTGCCCTCTTCTCCTTTTGAGATTACAATTATATGTACATTGGTGTATTTAATGCCATCCCATAGGGATGGGCCCTGTTTGCTTTTGCTGATTACTTTTTCTTTCTGCTTCTCAGGCCTACTAATCTCTATTGACCTTTCTTCAAATTCATTGATTCTTCCTTCTGCTTGCTTAAATCTATTATGAATCCTTCTAGTGAATTTTTCATTTAAGTTATACTACTTTCCAACTCCAAAACTGTTATTTGGTTTCTTTTATGTAAGTTCTATCTCTTTATTGATATTTTTCTTTGGGGAGAACAGCATTTTCCCAGCTTTGTAAAACTCTTTATCCATAATTGCTTTAGGTATTTTGTGAATATTTATGACAGTTCACAAAGTTCATGTCTAATAATTCCATGTCTGAGCTTCATCAAGGACAGTTTCTATTAATTTCTTTTCCCTGTGCGTGGGCCATGTTTTTCTTGTTTTTTTGAATGCTTCAAAAATTTTCTTAAAAATCAGAAACAGACTCACAAACATAGAAAACAGATTTGTGATTGCCAAGAAGAGGGCTGCAACTATTACATATAGAAAGGATAAACAATTAGTCCTACTGTGTAGCACAGAGAACTATATTAAATATTCTGAGATAAACCATAGTGGAAAAGAGTATGAAATATTATATATATTTATATAGACCTGAATCACTTTGCTACCCAGCAGAAATTAATGCAATATTGCAAATCAACTATACTTCAATAAAATTTGTTAAAAAGAAAATTAAATCACTATATGAAAAAGAATTGCTGAAAACTAGACATTTTGGATATTCTTAATGTGCCAGTTCTAGAAATAAAATTCTACCTTCTCACCAGAGGATGTTGTTGGTTGCAAGACTTATTATCTTTTTGTTTAGTAACTTTTATGACCTAGTTTTGTAAAACCTGTATTCTTTGTGGCCACTGAGGTCTCTATTAGCTTACAGGTCAGCTGGGTGTTTGACAGAATTTCCTTAAATACATGAACAAATCTAACAACAACAACAACAAATCCCAGTCTTCACAGGTTGGCTCTGTGTTCCCGGGTTTGGGAAGATCCCCTGGAGAAGGAAATAAGCAACCCATCCAATACTCTCGCCTGGAAATTTCCATGGACAGAGGAGCCTGATAAGCTACAGTCCATGGAATCGCAAAGATTTGCACACGACTGAGCAACTTCACCTTTCTGTGTGTCTGGAAGCCTTCAACACTCAAGTCAGCAGTTTGTGTCCCTGCCTCAGCTCTCCCTTCTGCACACAAAGAGCCAAAGATGAGTACACGGGGCCTTCTCAAATCTCCCCCAAGTACACATGCAGCCCTAGATATGAACATCCTCCAAGTGCCAAAGCAAAGGTGGGAACTTTTCAAAGCTTTTATTTCCCAAAGCTTCTCATCCCCCAGCATTTCCTCCAAATTTTACAGGTAGGCTCCTTTTCCTTATAAATTAATTATTGCTGTCCCCAGGTGGCAGCAGCTGATACATTTTCCTTTAAATGTTTCAAACAAATATCCCTCGATAGATTAATCAGCCTGGAAAAGTTCTGAGTTATGCAAAATAAAGGCAAGTCTCTTGAAACAGTTCTACAAGGACCCCTGAGGTCAAGATAAACAACAACAGTATTTTGAGAAGAAGGTCTGCTCTACTCTATTAAATAACAGTTTCATGCACTAAAACACGGGTGGCTGTTTTCAAAGCCACTGCTGAACCCTGGAGAGAGGGTCTGCCCCACCTCAGCTGAAACACTACAAGTTTCCTGCTTTATACACAGCTTGTTTGCTGTTGTTCTTCCTTCATTGTGTTCTCCTGATTGCTATAACACTTTAATTGAATTCTAAAGATCTGAAAGTTTATACTAATAGATTTTTTTTAATTTTATTTTTACTTTATTTTGCTTTACAATACTGTATTGGTTTTGCCAAATATTGACATGAATCAGCCACGGGTGCACATGAGTTCCCAATCCTGAGCCCCCCTCCCACCTCCCACCCCATATCATCTCTCTGGATCATCCTGGTACACCAGCCCCAAGCATCCTGTATCCTGTATCGAACATAGACTGGCGATTGGTTTCTTACCTGATAGTATACATGTTTCAATGCCATTCTCCCAAATCATCCCACCCTCTCCCTCTCCCACAGAGTCTAAAGTCCATCCTATACATCTGTGTCTCTTTTGCTGTCTCACATACAGGGTCATCATTACCATCTTTCTAAATTCCATATGTATGTGTTAGTATACTGTATTGGTGTTTTTCTTTCTGGCTTACTTCACTCTGTGTAATAGGCTCCAGTTTCAGCCACCTCATTGATTTGCCAGTTGATTCATTGTTTTGTAGAGGGATTGACTTGCAGCCCCTTACTCTGCCATTTTCACTGGTGATTATGTAGAGGATCTGGTAGAACCAGAAAATAAGAAAATACCAAAAAAAAATAACAAAAACATATTACATATTTGAGAACCCATAGAATGGGACAACATAGAGTGAACCCTAATGTAAATGATAGATTTAGTTAATATATCAATTTTGGTTCATGACTTCTGATAAATATACCATAATATCTCATGATGTTAACCACAGGGGGATCCATGTGCTAGATATTCAGGAACTCTCTGTACTATCTTTACAACTGCTGTAAATATAAACTATTGAACAAAATTTTTCTTTTAAAAATAAAATAACCCAAATAGAATCAATCTAGTATATCATCTGATTAATAGGATTCCCAAAAGGAAAGAACATGGCAAATGGGGTCAAATAAATTATTAAAGGTGTTATGGAAGATAATTTTTCAGAGCTGAAACATAGAACTTTTTGATGGAAATTTCCTAATGAGTACCATAATTATACTCAAAATTATGAAATTTTAAACCATAAAAAATAAAGAGAAAATCCTGCAAATTTCCTGGAAACAAAATGGGTCACCTCAAAGGACTAAATGGGTGCCTAGCTTCAATTATTTTACCAGCAGCTCTGTATGTTAGAACACATAGGAGGACTTTGTAAATTCTCAGGAAACTTAGTTTATAACATAGGATTCTTCACCCAAACTATCAGCACATTTTGAAGCCAAGATAAAGATATATTTACACATGCCAGAACAGATAAATTCTACTTATCACACCTTTACTTAGGTAGTACTTGAAGCTATGATGCAGAAAATAAAGCGAGAAAAAAATCACTCATACGTTAAGGAAATTCCAGACAGTAGAACCATGAGGGCAAAGCTAAAATAAACAGTTATAAACTGGAGAAGAAAACCAGTCCAAAGTTAAACAAGGCAAAATTATAGGATTTGGGGAAAAAGAATCAAAATATACATTGGGACTAGAGAGTAACTTAAGAATCTAATAAAGGCATTATGTGTATAAAAATGAGAAGGAAATAATGTCACCTTGTATCAGACATTTCTCTATTGGATTCATGTTATTGACACAGAGAGCATACAATTTAAACCTGATACATTAGCATATTTTTATCCACTTTGAAAATGTAAAATAATGATTGAAACTTTTCCTAAGAGATTAGGAGAAATAAAGCAAAAATATTGACATCACTACTCGATTTAATACGTGCTGAAAGCCCTTGCCCAATGTCAAGAAAAATTAATATGAATATTGAAAAGGGTAAGCTGTCATTACATGCATAGACCTTTTAGAATTATACATTAAAATAGCATGAAAAGCTCAAATAAACATCAATAAATCTAACCAAATCTGGCTGTTGTTTGCACATTGCCCTATAAAAGGATTTGAGTAAAATTTAAGATGATCTAAGAAATGGAGGCATATACCCTGTTCACAGATTAGAAGGATCAGTGTTGTAAGGGTGACAGTACTTTATAAATTAAACCAACATTCAGTGTAATCTCAAGAAAATTCCCACTAGGATGTGTATGAAGCATGGGGTGGTAAACAGGAGGGTAATTTTCATTTCTAAGGCAATCGTAAGGCAGATATAGAAAACAAAATAAGATAATAGAGAAGTTGAGGAAAGATTTTTTTTTTGTTAATGTCGTCCAGTCAATTGGACATTGAAATTAATGAAAATTGATATACAGTTCACACTATAAGAAGATGGATATGAATGGATTTTAAATCTAACTGCGAATTCCAAAACACTTAAAATTCTACAAAATGTTTTTTAAAATCTCTGAATTCTTGGCATAGGGAAATATTCCCTGGGCGCCAGGAGAGGAAATGCTCAGTTCCGTACTCTTCAGTCGCTCAGTCGTGACCCCATGGACTGCAGCACACCAGGCCTCCCTGTCCATCACCAACTCCTGGAGTTCACTCAGACTCACGTCCATAGACTCAGCAATGCCATCCAACCATCTCATCCTCTGTCGTCCCCTTTTCCTCCAGCCCTCACTCTTTCCCAGCATCAGGGTCTTTTCCAATGAGTCAGTTCTTTCATCAGGTGGCCAAAGTATTGCAGTTTTAGCTTCAACATGAGTCCTTCCAGTGAATATTCAGGACTGATCTCCTATAGGATGGACTGGTTGGATCTCCTTGCAGTCCAAGGAACTCTCAAGAGTCTTCTCCATTACCACAGTTCACAAGCATCAATTCTTTGGTGCTCAGCTTTCTTTATAGTCCAACTCTCACATCCATACATGACTACTGGAAAAACCATAGCCTTGACTAGACAGGCCTTTTTTGGCAAAGAAATGTTTCTGCTGTCTAGGTTGGTCATAACTTTTCTCCCAAGGAGTAAGTGTCTTTTAATTTCATGGCTGCAATCACCATCTGCAGTGATTTTGGAGCCCCCCAAAATAAAATCTGCCACTTTGTTGCCCCTTTTATTTGCCATGAAGTGATGGGACCAGAAGCCATGATCCTAGTTTTCTGAATGTTGAGTTTTAAGCCAACACTCACTTTCACTTTCCTCTTTCACTTTCATCAAGAGGCTCTTTAGTTCTTCACTTTCTATCATAAGGGTGGTGTCATCTGTATATCTAAGGTTATTGATATTTCTCCCAGCAGTCTTGATTCCAGCTTGTGCTTCCTCCAGTTCAGCATTTCTCATGATGTACTCTGCATATAAATTAAATAAGCAAGGTGAGAATATATAGCCCTGATGTACTCCTTTCCCTATTTGGAACCAGTCTGTTGTTCCATGTCCAAAACTGTTGCTTTCTGACCTGCATACAGATTTCTCAGGAGTCAGGTCAGATAGTCTGGTATTCCTATCTCTTTAAGAATTTTCCAGAGTTTGTTGTGGTCCACACAGTCAAAGGCTTTGGCATAGTCAATAAAGCAGAAGTAGATGTTTTTCTGGAACTCTCTTGCGTTTTGGATGATCCAACAGATGTTGGCAATTTGATCTCTGGTTCCTCTGCCTTTTCTAAAACCAGCTTGAACATCTGGAAGTTCACATACTGTTTAAGCCTGGCTTGGAGAATTCTGAGCATTACACTACTAGAGTGTGAGATGAGTGCAATTGTGTGGTCATTTAAGTATTCTTTGGTGTTGCCTTTCTTTGAGGAAATCATGAGGAAAATATAAACTGACTTCACTAAAATTAAGAAATTTAGTTTCTCAAAATACATCATTTAGAGAGAGAAATGACAGACCAAAGACTGGGAGATTATATTTACCAGTCACACAACCATCAACAACTATGTCCATAACATATGGATCGCTTCTAAAAAGCTAGGCATCAAAAACCAATAACCCAAGAGAAAAATAGACAAGAAATATTGAACTAGTGCACCAAAAAGGAAGATATATGTATGACAAATAAACATGTGAAGGGTGCTCAAACTCATGACCGATAAGAAAAATGAACACTAAACCACAAGAAGATTTCTCTGCTAACTTGATGCTGTGACCAGTAGTCCTGTTGAGCATGATACATGGGCATGATAAGATTTTTAAACATCTGTTTGAAATATTGGAGTACTTCCAGACCACCCAGGACCTGAGGAGCAAGGATGTGGACAGAAAGGAAGCTTTCTGTCTACGGTTCATTCCTTTGATTGTGTGAAATTCTTGGTTTAATGAGAGAGTCCAGAAGTGGCAGGTAAGTCACAGTATCTCTGCAAGCTTTGGGGAATCTCACAAAAGCAGAAAAGAAAACACACTAGGACTGGACTCTTAAGGCAGATAGTTGGTGAGGGGCTAAGATCCCAGAGAGAAGGAGAAAGAGAAGTGATAGCAACACTCACCCCCAATTTTCTCCTTGAAGTGTTTGCCCTTGAGTCTTCCCAGGTCATGAAGCAATTAATGCCTGGACAAAGAGTAACTAGCAGAGCAAAGAACTTTGTGTCTTCACAATTCTGGTGAGCAACAGTTAGAACCCAGGAGCCACCCAGGGGAGGGACTAGAGAAAACACCAGCGACCCTGAGTTGAGACTGGCAGAGCACCAGATTTTAGTATGGGAGTCAGAGAATTCCATGGATTGTGTAATCCATGGAGTCTCAGAGTCAGATACGCTGAGGGCCTTTCACTTTTACTTTCAGAACCCAGAGCAGACCAAAGTAGAAAAAGATGGCAGTTGAAGCACAGGTGGGCTCCTGATGGGAATGAATGGAGAAATTGTGTCTTTCTGTCAAGTGCAAAGGAATTTTGTACCCCTGGGTGATATTCTCTTAAAATTCTTTTAAAATGAATGCTATCTAGACTTTTCTAGACTTTCTGCAACAATGGCTTATATGACTATAAAAATAGCTAGATGGTAGACTTAAATTCAATTATAATAGTGATTACATTAAACTCAAACATAAAAAAACTCCAGTTAAAAGACAATAACCTACATTAAAAAATAAAACCTGACAATACGATATTCAAAAAAGATACATTTAAATAAAGCTTGAAAAAGGTTATTTTGCACTAACATTAGTCAAAGGGTGAAAGTGTAAGTCAATCAGTCATGTCCGACTCTTTGTGACCCCATGGACTGTAGCCCGCCAGGCTCCTCTGTCCATGGAATTCTCCAAGCAAGAATATTGGAGTGGGTAGCCATTCCTTTCTCCAGGGGATCTTCCTGACCCTGTAATGGAACTGGGGTCTCCTGCATTGCAGGAGGATTCTTTTACCAGTGGAACTACCAAAAATAATTGGTATAATTAGGTCAATATCAATAATTTTAAGACATAGTACTAAGTCCATCAATTAAACAGGAAAATATGGCAACCTTAAAATCCCCACCACTATTAACATGGCTTGAAAATATGTAAAGTAGAAGTTGAGTAATGAGAAAATCCATAATAATCACTCAAAAATGTAACACACTTATCTCAGAAATACAACAAGCTAAGAAGCAAATCAATTCTTGAAACAATAAAGAATAGGTTTAGCAAACTTTATTGATTCAATATATGTAAAACACTTCAACCAATAACTGCAGAAAGCACATTCTTTTCAAGTAAAAATATTTACTAACTAGTCATATTTTTTGCCTTACAACAAGTTACAACAGGTTTCAAATGACTGAAATAAAGTGAGGTTTTTTTTCTGGCTACAGTGGAAGTAAGGTAGGTAGAAATCCATAATCAAAGGAAAAGTAGGATGTTTCTAAAAGCGTGAAACTTAAACTACAATTTTCTAAAAAGCTGATAGATCAAATAAGTTAATTTATAAATAACAAATTAAATTCAATTAAAGTAAAAGAAACACAAAAGTAAGAGTAAAAACTAGTAGAAAAATGAGAATGTTGAAAAATCAACAAAGCTATAAGTTAGTTCTTCGGAAACTGTTTGATGGTATAAATTAACTTATTAACTAAGTTTGCCATAGATTTTCTTCCAAGGAGCAAGCGTCTTTTAATTTCATGGCTACAATCACGGTGCACAGTGATACTGGAACCCAAGAAAATCTGTCACTGTTTCCACTTTTTCTCCTTCTATTTGCCATGAAGTGATGGAAGAAGATGCCATGATCTTAGTTTTTTGAATGTTGAGTTTTAAGCCAACTTTTTCACTCTCCTCTTTCACCTCATCAAGAGGCTCTTTAGTTCCTCTTCACTTTCTACCATTAGGGTGGAATCATCTGCATATCTGAGGCTGTTATTTCTCCTGGCAATCTTGATTCTAGCTTGTGATCCATCCAGCCTAGCATTTCACATGATGTACTCTGCATAGAAGTTAAATAAACAGGGTTACGATAGCATTTTGGCTCTCTTGGAATTTGGATCAGTCCAGCCAGTGTTCAGGAGCCCCTGAAAGTTCCAATTATTCCCTTCTTACCAAAATACAATTACCTCATCAATGGCTGGAAGTCCCTTTGGGGAAGCCTGAACAGAAGTTTAACAATATACCTTTTTGGTAGTGCATGAGGGTCCTTCCTGGGGGAGTCCTGACCTCCCTTTATTCAAAGAATTCTGGGTCTGCAGAAGTTTAACCCTCTGTGTTTAGGATTCAGGTTATACTTTTAGTCCCACAGAAAGGACCTATCATAGAGCTCTTTGAGGATGTAGGATGGAGGGTGGGAGAAGTCACAAATTTATTTCTCACAGTCACAGTGAAAGGCTGTCCCCTGGACCCTCCCAGGGTAGAGGAGCAGGTCTTAAATGACAAATCCTCCCTAACATCCTGCTCTCTCTGAGACTTGGAATCCCTTCCTCTACATCAAGTAAAGGCCACTCTGGCAGTTATAACTTGCTCACTATGGACCACTTTTGGGTCCATGTTCAAATCAACCAATAAATCAAACTCCCAAAGCTGCAACACTGATGTGGAATCTCTGCTCAGAGAGCCCACTTCAATACACTGGGCTTGATGGATCCAGTGCCGTGTTCCTCCCCGCATCACCCCACACTTGTGACTATCCCCAGACATGGTCCCTACCAACAGCAGAGGGCTCAGGGTTTAATTTGGAAGGGATGAAAATATTCCAAAATTGACTATGCTGGTTGCAAGTATCTGTGAATGCACAAAAAACCCTCAAACTGTACATGTTAAATGAATCAATTATATGGCATTTTTTAAAATTCCATCTTAATATAGCTATTAAAGAGGAAAAAAAATGGAAAGTTGGGCTCACTGTTGTGCTGTAATAATTCCCTTAGTTCCTTCCCCTCTTTCTCTGGCGCCTGAGAGATGGTGGCCATGGCGGCCTAACCAATAAGGTGAGGTCTCAGAGCCCCAACCCTTCTGGACCATATTTCCCTCAGAAACAGCCAAGTTTGTCTCCACACACCTTCTGTCTCCCAGGGAATTGATGGAGGGGTAGAAGCCTGGTCTGAGTCTGATGATAGTTTCTGTGGATTCGAGCTTGTGCCTGAGTTAAAGCTGTAAGATGTAAATTTAGGAACTTCAGAGGCTGTTTCCTGTCATGTTATAAGAAGGAAGATGGTGAATTTACATCATATTCAGGCAGGGTTCCTGCCCTCTTTGTGGCTTGGTTGTTCCATGGAGTGCCCCACATCCTTCCAGTAATGATGTACATGTGCTTAATCCAAGTACTGCTGCTGCTGCTGCTAAGTCACTTCAGTCGTGTCTGACTCTGCGACCCCAGAGATGGCAGCCCACCAGGCTCCCCCATCCCTGCGATTCTCCAGGCAAGAACATTGGAGTGGGTTGCCATGTCCTTCTCCAATGCATGAAAGTGAAAAGTGAAAGTGAAGTTGCTCAGTCATGTCCGACTCTTAGCGACCCCAGGGACTGCAGCCTACAAGGCTCCTCCATCCATGGGATTTTCCAGGCAAGAGTACTGGAGTGGGGTGCCATTGCCTTCTCCCAATCCAAGTACTAGAGAATCAATATTATTTTAGTTTTAAGTAATTATTTAAAACCCTGGCCTCTATGCACATAGTTAAGAGGAAAGATCATTGTCCTCAAAGGCCTGTGGTGAAACACAGGCAGCGCTGCACGTCCCTGCACCAGAGGTTCATTCACAAGGGCAGTGCTGATCACTGCTCCAATTTCTTCTAAATTGGTGCGTGTGTGTGTGTGTGTGCTCGCTCAGTCATGTCCAGCTCTTTTCCACCCCATGGACTGTAGCCCACCAGGCTCCTCTGACCATGCATGGGCTTAACCAGGCGAGAATACTAGAGTGGCTGCCATTCCCTGCTCCAGATAGTCTTCCTAGTTTCGGGAACAAAAGTGCATCTTCTGAATTTCCTGCACTTCAGGTGGATTCTTTAACCTCTGTGCCATTGGGGAAGGCCCAGATTATTGCATCCAAGCATCAAAATAGTACATTTTTTATGTCATGACTTGATTTTTCTGCTTTAGATGTTATCTATTGATGTCCTTATTTAAAAGACAAAGTTTAACTTTATTACAGTGCTTATTCCACACTCACCTTTCCAGTAAAATTTAATCAATAAACAATGCTTATAGTTATAGTTAGTTCAGTCTCTCAGTCATGTCCGACTCTTTGCAACCCCATGAATCACAGCACGCCAGGCCTTCCTGTCCATCACCAACTCCTGGAGTTCACTCACATTCATGTCCATCGAGGCAGTGATGCCATCCAGCCATCTCATCCTCTGTCGTCCTCTTCTCCTCCTGCCCCCAATCCCTCCCAGCATCAGAGTCTTTTCCAATGAGTCAACTCTTCGCATGAGGTGGCCAAAGTACTGGAGTTTCAGCTTTAGCATCATTCCTTCCAAAGAAATCCCAGGGCTGATCTCCTTCAGAATGGACTGGTTGGATCTCCTTGCAGTCCAAGGGACTCTCAAGAGTCTTCTCCAACACCACAGTTCAAAAGCATCAATTCTTCTGTGCTGAGCCTTCTTCACAGTCCAACTCTCACATCCATACATGACCACAGGAAAAACCATAGCCTTATGACAGCAATTTAAATGTGTTTACTAAAGAGTCAAATAGTTTATCACTCATGTAATTTTTTTCTGGCATGGATATTTTATTTCCTTTGAGTTCCTTTCTTGAGCATTTTTTCTTTATGCTGTTTAATCATCTTTGTGTTTTTATTATGATTTTTTTTTAGAAATTACTGCACTTTCATAAAATCTATAAGCATAACACAGTGAGAACTTGTATTCTCTAACCTCAATCAGAAATGTTTATTTTATCAAGCTCGTCTTCTCTCTGTCTCCCTATCTTCCTTTTACACACACACACACACACACACACACACACAACATAATGTGTATTGTGAAATCACTTTGCCCCTAACTACTTAAGCACATAACTCCTAGGACAAATGAAGCGTTCCCATATCAATTCAATTATCTCATTTTTAACTCACAGTTGCCAAGATTCATACAATATTTTAATTTACTGTGCATGCCATACTCAGGTGTTGTCCATTGCCATAATAACAGCTTTATAGCTTTTTTCCTCCCAAGTGCAGGATCCAATGATCACATGTTGCTCTTGGCTGTCAGATCTTTCTGGTCTCCTTTGAGCTAGAACCTTTTTTTTTTTTTTTAAGGTTCTCCTTCTCTTCAGTTTTTCTCTTCTTCTGCCCAATCGATATTAATAGTTTTTATTTTCTGAGTAACTCCCTCTCCAATCCCCCTCCCCAGTCTCTCTGCCTCAAGACATTTTCTAATTAGGATTTAGTGAGGTCTTAAAAAAGAGAAGGAAAATGTGTTGGCCCAAGTCATCATTTTAATAAGAATTCAATAAACAAAACTTCGTCTCTCATATTTCTTGCTATAAATATCCTTTAAGAAAGAGAACCAAACTCGGTTCTTTTGGATTTTTTTTTTAATTAGTTCACATGTCTGGCATACATTGTCATGTGCAAACATCCGCATAAGTGGTTGTGCTTTTGTGTACTGTACAGCCCTATATAGAGAGCAGAGTAGTACAGTGTCTTTATTTCAAGCTCAGGATGTCCAGAAGCAAGCATAAGAGCAGTGGTTATTGTGGTTGGTACTGCTAAGAAGAGATTCACAACGCAGGAAATGGCAAGGAGATTTTCTTTATTTGAGGAGGCACTGTATGTTTTTGATGCACAGGACCTGAACATAGAATAAGGCATGAAGGTTGCAGCCATTCAGAATGAGTCCAGCGCTACTGTGTCATCTATTGATACAATCAGGAAAAAAAAAAAAAAAAAAAAAAGAGCTACTACCCAGACATCACTGGATTGTTTTTTTCAAGAGAGTAGATAAAATTGAATCCAGCAAAGAACCAGAACCTGTGCCATCAGCATCAGATGTGAGTGACACTGCATCTTGCCCTGCATCTCCTATCACTGACAATCCTTCAGCTCTCCTACCTCCCACCTCCTCTTTCTCCTCCAGTCGGTGACGCTTCTTACCTGTTCACTTGATGCCAGCCCCTATATGCCAGCTACTGTACTATACTGCTGTACTTTTCAAGATACTGTACTGTAAGATTAAAAATGTTTTCTTTATTTTTTGTGTTTGTTTTTATGTACATATCATTTGTGTGAAAAATATTATAAACCTATTACAGTACTATATAGCCAATTGTGTTAGTTGGGTACCTGGGCTAACTTTGTTGGACTTACAAATAAACCAGACTTAAAAAATATGCTCTCAGAATGGAACTTGTTTATACGTAGGGGACTTGCTGCATCTTCATTCTAAATTTTAACCCATCGTTTGGTTTTAACTCATTTTCAAATTTGTGAATGATAAAATAATTCTTATGACCCAATTATATGTATGAAAGTGTTTACTTACATGAAAATATTTACTTACTCCTTCATTCTTTCTATCATCATTCTGAATTTTTAATTTTTTTTTATTGTGGTAAAAGTCATGTAATATAAAACATACTATTTTAACTACATTTACATCATAGTGGCATCAAGTACACTTATATTGTTGTGCAACTGTCAACATCGTCCACCTCCTGAACTCTTCACCTTCCTAAACTGAAACTCTGTCCCCATTAAACACTGATTTCCCATCCCCACTCCCCACCTCCCCACACCCTGGCCCCTGGCATCTACCAATGTACTTTCTTATTCTATGAATTTGACTATCCAAAGCATCTCATCATTCTGAATCTTGCTGAGGCATTATCTTTAACGTTTTATCTCACATATTAAATCCTAAATGTGGTAGTTGATATTTCATTCAATTTTATTATCAGAGTTACAAATGAAAGACTTAAAGTCATCTACTTAACGGTGGTGAATGCAGTCACAGTCATCTTCCAATAATTAACCTTGCTCTTCAGAAAGAAAAACTAGCAGAATAATTTTTCAATGTTTTTATCTTGTCAACCTTTCTAATTTTAGCTTCTCAAGCTGCTTTCATTATACAGGCATTTTTTCTTAACATCCGCCATTCAGCACAAAACAATAACCTTATGCTCACATTTGATTAATTATAAAAAAAAAAGTTAATGTTTTGCATGATCCTCAACCTGTATTCTAACAAAAAGTAAAAGTATTGTATAAACAAGCTATCGTGTTAAAATGAATATAAATGCAAACATGATGTTTAAAAGGTAAAAGGCTTAAGAATCTTCTCTTCAGATTCACCAGGTTACAGTGCTGATCATTCAGGAGACAGATACATTGTTAACAAATTTCAAAATGTTACCCTTGACTATGATGAATTAATTCTTGTATTTGGAAAGGAATGTGAGATGATTCTTCCCTCCCCATAGCTTTGGTAAAACCAGGTTAAGTTATAAAGAAGTAACTATATTTTTTTCAAAATATACTTCCTGAATCATGATGTACAATATGTGCATTTTATGTAGATCAAATATTGAAAAACAAAGCCTGACTCCCTGGAAAATGTTAGCAAGATGTTTTGTGAAATGTTCCTAAATTAACTTAGAGGGAGAGTGTTGGTTATTATCCTTTTGATCTTAATCAGTATCTCTGGACTGTTTACAAACAAGACAAAGGGCCTCCAGTAGAATCGCTTATGCTAGGCCCCGAGTCACCAAGCTGAGACTTAACTGAAGTGAAGTTTGGCTCTCCTAGAAATGGAACCTTAGATCAGCCAATCAGCAATCACCCCAAGAGCACAAATGCAGTCAGCTGCCTCACAGGCCACTGCCATCCCCTAAAGGAGGGTGATCCTGCCATAACTAACACACTGTTCTTACTGAGTATAGCTTCCTTGTTTCTGCCCCCTTCTGCCTAAATTGTCTCATTTCATTTTGTTTAGAAACTTGGTACTCCATTCCACTAGCTTGGAGGCTGCCCAGCTCGAACAGAATTTTGCTCAAAAACATTTAAAAATTTGAATGTACCCCAGAATATCTTTCAAGAGTACAGATTTTTTTTTTTAATTTAAAGACATATACTACATATATGGTATATATAGTATAAAGACCTAAAGATCTAGCATCAACAAACTTAAAAAAGTACCAGTCTTGGGGATTTCCCTGAAGGTCCAGTGGTTAAGACATGGCCTTCCAATGCAGGAGGTGCGGGTTCAATCCCTAGTCAGGGAGTTAAGATCACACATGCCTTGTAGCCAAAAGCCAATGCAGAAGCAATATTGTATCAAACTCAATAAAACCTTTTAAAAACTGGACCACATCAAAAAAAAAATTTAAAAAAAAAGAAGAACAAGTCTTAGACATTGTACATAAGGCTCTGAGACTCAGTTTGCTAATATAAAAAATCAGGATGATAGCTCTTCTGAAGATTAAAGAAATAAGCAAAGTAGTGAAAACCTTAAGGGAAGGATATGATACAATGAATAGAGATTAAGCATTGAAATGAGACAATATGCAACTCAGTTCTCCACTAGGTAATGTGATCAGGGACAGGTCGTTGCCCTGTCTTTGCCCGGTTACTCACATACGCACTGCTCATCTTGCAAAGTAGCTGTGGGGACAAAGTGGCAGGGCCACCATTTCCTCTGCCCAGGACCCTGGCACCTCACATGTTCAACACTGTATCTACAGTTACAAATACCTTCATTTTCCTTCAGATGAAAGTTTTGAATTCTGTACAGTCTATAGTGTTAGAGATCAGTACAGATATAATAATAAATGAAATTCAGAATATTTCCATGTTAAGTGTTTTCTTAAATGTGTATATGAGTGTGTGTGTATGGGGGGGTGTGTGGCATGTCCCACCAGGGCCTCGTCACCCTTACACCTGTCTACTCTTGCTGTTTGGAAAGAAAAATGAAGCCAAAATGACCAAGGGGAGTGGGTTACAAAGTGGTACATGTTTTATATAAATGTAAAGAGCCAGTATTTTAAAAAATAGTGATAGAAGAGTAACACTGTTAGATATTAGGGAGACCATTTCAACCTGTTTTCCACTTTAGTCTCAAGTGAGCACAGGTGATATTTGAGAGGAAAGTGAAACTGAGCAGAATCCTGTGGGCCTACTGGGCACAAAAGACTTGCTGTGTCCCCCATTTCTTGATTATAGAAAATAGGCTTTATTCAGCCTCCAGGGCCTTGCTTGAGTTTCAATGAGCAGATTTAAACAATTGTTAATCAGGGAAAGGAAGGGATACTCAGACAAGGGAGGGGCAGCCAAGAAACAGAAGTGAAGACTTGGGGCAGAGTCCTGGTCCTCCCTAAAAGGATTCACATAACAATACCTCTCAGCTCTTTTGCAGAGGCTGAAACTCCCACTAAGTGGGAACTGTTGCCCACAGGCAAGTAGGCCCAAGACCTATAGGAACCAAAGGGTTAATGATACTGATTCCTGATTACCTCACCACCAACCAATCAAAAGAATGTCCACTAGCTGATTAGGTCCTCTTTGAACTGAGACTGTAAAACTCCTCCTTGCCCCCTCCAGGTCTGGACACAGTTTTGAGGGCATTAGTCCACTGTGGTCCCCTTTGCTTTGCTAAGAATTTATGTTCTTTTTTACTTCATGCAAAACTCTGGCTTCAAGAAGGAATTCAGTGTAGGGGTCCAGACACCAGGTTCAGCTTTAAAAGTGATTCTGTTCCTACTGAGTCCTGCTTAGCATAGCTGTTGAATAACTCAGCCTGATCTGCTAGGAAGCCTTATTTGCAAGTCATGCTGGACTGAGAAAATCTGCACAGTACCTGCCTGCTCACAATGGGGATTTTGACCTTTTAGCTAGTTGGCAGGTAGTAGGTGCCGTCTCTGTGGTTCTCTAATCTGTGGAAAGCGGGGAATTCACTACAGAGAGTTATTTCTCAGTCTCTTTTTTATTTTCATGTAAACCTTAATTCAAATTGTGTGAGTACTCCAGGGAAAAATCAAGAAAAAATAATCAAAATCTTTTCATTTGAATCAAAGATGCAGATCTATTTTCACTTGATTCTTATTTATTTATAGTTGTTAGGAAATAAGTAAAAGCAATAGGATAAATGACAATTTCTAGATCTATTTCAAAATAATAAAATTCATAGTAAAATGAACACTGTATATCTTCTATACTTTAACATTTTCAAGTAAATGATTCAGCATTTGGTTTGTTATCATTAAATTTTGGTTCCATAGAAACTGAAGCTTCAAGGCCCAACTTTATTAAAAACTCTTAGTTCTGGTAAATACATATGATTTAATACTCAAGCAACCACAAATCTGCCTATGTTCCTTATTTAGTGTTGTGACTTATATTTCCAAAGCAAGAAAATGAAAATATAACCATGAAAAGGAATATTTGAGAAGGAGGCCAAAGACCAGCAATGCTTCCTTTACAAGTGGTTCTATTGAGAAATAAAACTGATTTTTCATTTTAATGTAAAAAAATCTAACACAAGATTACTATATTTCTAATAGAGCTTCTTGCCTGAATAATATAACATCAATTTATTTTTAATAATTATTCACTATTGGTAAAGAGTCTTCCTGCAATGTGGGAGATCTAGGTTCAATTCCTGGATCAGAAAGACCTGCCCAAGCCCACTCCATTATTCTTGCCTGGAAAATCCCATGGACAAAGGAGACTGGCAGGCCTCAACCCATGGGGTCGCAAAGAGTTGGACACAACTGAGCAACAAACACACTCAAACCTACACACTATCACAGTGAATTCTTAATTTTGTATGTTTTTTTTCAATGTTTGTCTATTCAGTCTTTGCCTATTGTAAAACTCAGTTAAAGTATACATCTGACCATACAGATCAATTCCAGAGGAGAGTAGAAGCAAAAAGCACAATGGCCAGTAGCAGCAGTGTATTTGAAGGACCAAAAGGAGAAAACCTTCCTTGGCTTTTTTTTTTTTTCCCTGCAAAAATCTGCTAACTCCTAACAGTGCCCTGAGTATGTATCCCTTCATTGGAGGCTGTGGAAGGGAAGGAAGGCATTTCTCATACCCTTTACACTCAAAAACAGTAAATCTTTACGCATTAAACCTGTACCAAGTAAATACAACAGCATATTAAAAAGCAGAGACATTTCTTTGCCAACAAAGTTCCATCTAGTCAAAGCTATGGCTTTTCTAGTAGTCATGTATGGATGTGAGAGTTGGACTATAAAGAAAGCTGAGGGCCAAAGAATTGATGCTTTTGAATTGTGGTGTTGGAGAAGACTCTTGAGAGTCCCTTGGACTGCAAGGAGATTCAACCAGTCCATCCTAAAGGAAATCAGTCCTGGGTATTCATTAGAAGGATTGATGCTGAAGCTGAAACTTCAATACTTTGACCACCTGATGTGAAGAATTGACTTATTTGAAAAGACCCTGATGTTGGGAAAGATTGAAGGTGGGAGGAGAAGGGGATGACAGAGGATAAGATGGTTGGATGATATCATAAATTTGATGGACATGAGTTTGAGTAAGCTCTGGGAGTTGGTGATGTACAGGGAGGCCTAGCATGCTGCAGTCCATGGAGTCACAAAGAGTCAGACATAGCTGAGTGACTGAACTTAATTGAAGTAAATACTACAGGTCAGGGTCTTAAATTAATTTGTAGAGGTTTGGAATTGCCTCAGATATGCAGATGACACCACCCTTATGGCAGAAAGTGAAGAGAAACTAAAAAGCCTCTTGATGAAAGTGAAAGAAGAGAGTTAAAAAGTTGGCTTAAAGCTCAACATTCAGAAAACAAAGATCATGGCATCTGGTCCCATCACGTCATGAAAAATAGAGGGGGAAACAGTGGAAACAGTGTCGGACTTTATTTTGGGGGCTCCAAAATCACTGCAGATGGTGACTGCAGCCATGAAATTAAAAGACGCTTACTCCTTGGAAGAAAAGTTATGACCAACCTTGATAACATATTGAAAAGCAGAGACATTACTTTGCCAACAAAGCTCCATCTAGTCAAGGCTATGGTTTTTCCAGTGGTCATGTATGGATGTGAGAGTTTGACTGTGAAGAAAGCTGAGCGCCAAAGAATTGATGCTTTTGAACTGTGGTGTTGGAGAAGACTCTTGAGAGTCCCTTGGACTGCAAGAAGATCCAACTGGTCCATTCTAAAGGAGATCAGCCCGGGGATTTCTTTGGAAGGAATGATGCTAAAGCTGAAACTCCAGTTGCCGGGAGCCAGCATGGGAGATCCCACCCATGACAAGGTCATGTGGAAGAGACCTGACGAGCAAGGCGGATCAGGACTCGAGGGACCCCCTGGACCTGCTCGAGCATCTACCCCAAACCCAGAATCTGTCTGTCTTACTATTTTGTGCCTTTCACCAACTCTTCTGACATTAACAGGGGGCTATAAACTTAGGGCTCTAGTTGATAAGTCTCTTGGGCATGAAAGGAATATTTCAATTCAAACCCCTCTGATGGCTTTCTAGCTTGACTCTTGCAGCTATGCATGTGATTGTTTACAGCCTCCCAACCGTGAGAGGCATGGGAAGCCTAAAACATTCCAAAAATATAGAGCCTTTCGAAGAGTTAAAAACTATTAGATTAGTGCTGGTGTAGGATTTCATTGTTGACCCAATGCTTGCTGCCAAGTTCCCATATCCCTTATCCACTGTGCACCTGGGAGTGCATTAGTTAACATAGTTGGAATGTAAGAAAAACAAGTAGTAGCCTTGGAATTAACCACATCAGACCTTTGAGCTAATAGGTTCTTTCTTTGTTGTAACTCACTGCACCTTTGCTCCGTGAGAATGTAACTCTGTTTAACACTTTCTGAGGCTGACATAGATTAGAAATATAAAGAAAAAACACTTCAACGGAAAATAAGTTTTCTGGTTGAGCAGCTTTTATCAAAAGAGGGTCATAAAATGTCCACAGGCCTCCAAGGCCTGAAGATAATGTACACAACATTGTTTATGGGAAAGGTATGCAAAGAAAAACACCTGATTTTGATAAAGACAAAACAGATGTAATGTTTGGGCTGACTCTGCATGACTTTGCATCTTTCATTTCCCTCTATGTACAAGTCAAGGTATAAAAGTTCCTTTTGAAAATAAAATAAAGTTATGGGCCTCACTCACCAAAGCTTGGTCTCCCCGTGTCATTCTCTCTCTCTCTCCCCTGATGCCAATGCTGTCTCTCCTGAGGGTACCCCTGGATCCTGCTGGGGCTGGACCCCAGCATCTAGTACTTTGGCCACCTCATGAGAAGAGTTGACTCATTGGAAAAAACTCTGATGCTGGGAGGGATTGGGGGCAGGAGGAAAAGGGGACGACAGAGGATGAGATGGCTGGATGGCATCACCAACTCTATGGACATGAGTTTGAGTGAACTCCGGGAGTGGGTGATGGACAGGGAGGCCTGGCATGCTGCAATTCATGGGGCCTCAAAGAGTCGGACATGACTGAACAACTGAACTGAACTGAACTGGGGTTGCCTTATATTTGTATAGGATATTTTGTTTTACCAAAAATCTTTACACAACATTCTAGATGAAAATTCCTTGTTAAAATTATGTTTGCCTAAAACATTCTCTGACATAAATTGAAGCAATATTTTCTTAAATCAGTCTGGTTAAGTGCTAGAGAGGGTGTGGAGGAAAAGAAGCCCTCCTTCACTGTTTGTGGGAATGCAAGTTGGTGCAACCAACTATGGGGAACAGCATGCAGGTTCCTCAAAAAACTAAAAATAGATCTGCCATATGACTCAGCAATTTCATTCCTAGGTTTATATATAAAAAAACCCACTATTTGAAAAGATACATGAAATCCATTGTTATTGCAGCACTGTCCACAATAACCAAAACAGGAAAACAATCTGAATGCCCACTGACAGATGAATGAAAGAAAATGTGGTACATATATACAATGAAATACTGCTCAACTATTAAAAAAATCCAAAATATTTGCCATTTGCAGGAACATGGATGAACCTAGAGATTATCATGCTATGTGAAGTTAGTCAGACAGAGAAAAGCATATGCCATATGATACCACTTATATGTGGAATAAAATATGACACAAATGAACGTATTCATAAAACAGAAATAGACTCACAGACATAGAAAACAAACCTGTGGTTACCAAAGAGGAGAGGGAAGAGATAAATTAGGAGTTTGGGATTAACATATTCACATCCCTATAAAATACACAAGGACCTACTATATAGAACAGGGAATTATATTTATCACTTTTGTCATAAACTATATTAGAGAATAAAAATTATGGCTGCCTACATTTGCCAGTTAAGACATTGTATTTGCATTTGAGAAACCTGAGCCCCGCATAACTTAGACAATTAGATAAACTCACATCTACAAATCAGAACTGCCAGCTTCCTGTGCTCACATCCACATTTTTTCAGAATGTATGAGGCATATGAAGTTCCCATATTTTCTTGATTTTGCTTGTTAAAATAATTTAAAATGGCACTTAATATCTAAACAAAAACAAATTGTTTTTTTCTATTATGAATATAAAATCATGGCATCTAGTTCCATCACTTCATGGCAAATAGAAGGAGGAAAAGTGGAAACAGTGACAGATTTTATCTTCTTGGGCTCCAAAATCACTGCAAATGGTGTCTGCAGCCATGAGATTAAAAGGTGCTTGCTCCTTGGAAGGAAAGCTATGACAAAGATACTGCTTTGCCAACAAAGGTCCATACAGTCAAAGATACGGTTTTTCCAGTAGTCATATATGGCTTCTCTGGTGGCTCAGAGGTTAAAGCGTCTGCCTGCAATGAAGGAGACCTGGGTTCGATCCCTGGGTTGGGAAGATCCCCTGGAGAAGGAAATGGAAACCCACTCCAGTATTCTTGCCTGGAGAATCCCATGGATGGAGAAGCCTGGTGGGCTAGAGTCCACAGGGTCGCAAAGAGTCAGACACGACTGAGTGACTTCACTTTCTTTTCTTTCTATATGGATATTAGAGTTGGACCATAAGAAAGGCTAAACACTGAAGAATTGATGCTTTCAAACTATGGTGCTGGAGAAGACTCAAGAGTCTCACAGACAGCAAGGAGATCAAAACAGTCAGACCTAAAGAAAATCAGCCCTGAACATTCATTAGAAGGATTGATGCTGAAGCTGAAGCTCCAATGCTTTGGCCACTTGATGCAAAGAGCCGACTCATTGGAAAAGATCCTGATGCTGGAAAGACTGAAGGCAAAAAGAGAAGGGAGCAGTAGAGAATGAGACTGTTAGATAGCATCACCGACTCAATGGACATGAATTTGAGCCAACCCTGGGAGACGATGAAGGACAGGGAAGCCTGGTATGCTCTATGTAGCTCATGGGGCTGCAAAATATCAAACACAGCTGAGTGACTAAACAACAACAAATTATGAATATACAATTCTCTGTAAATTATTTTCGTTCAGTCACTATGAAAAGTCTCTAAGTGGAGAGATACATATATGTTATGTAGACAAAATGAAATGGGAGAATAAACCCACTCTGAAAGTGAAGACAATTTTTATAAAGAATACTAAGGTTTAGAGTAGAGCAGATATTAGAGATACTTAAACACATTATAAAGATACAAATGGCATCCATTGTTCAGAAAAGATGCAACTAAAATGTTAGTACATAATAAAGTTAATATTCTACATGGCTTATCGACCCTGTTTTTTTGTTTTTTCTTTTCTTTTAGAACATAGGAATCAGACTTGTAGAAGTTAATTAAAAGAAAATTATTAACTTAGATTAATATCATATGCTATATAGAAAATTAATTTGCAGTTAGATTGAAGTTTTCATGTAATTCTGGAGAAGGGACTGGCTACCCACCTCAGTATTCTTGCCTGGAGAAGTCCATGGACAAAGGAGCCTGGCAAGCTACAATCCATGGGGCCGATATGAGTTGAATATGACTTAGCTACTAGCACTTTCACTTTCACACTTTTCATACAATTGAAAACAGGAAAGTAAAAGAATAATATATGCAATTAGTGGGAGAGAGAAGGACTTTCTAAGCATCATAACACTTGAGACAAATACCATAGGAACAAAATGAGTAATGTTAATAGTTACAATCTTATATTTTAAATGTTCACCATGAGCAAAATTTTTAAGATGTACAAAAAAGTCTGAAACATATTTCCAAAACAGTTAGGTGATAAGAATTCTTTATATGCTAACTATAAAAAGCTCAATAGAAAATTAGCACAGATGACTTCTCTCACAGTCCAGGGGTTAAGACTTTGCCTTCCAATGCAGGGGGTGGGGAGTTTGACCCCCAGTCAAAGTTAAGATCCCATATGCCATGTGGCAAAAAAAAAAGAAAAAAAAACCATAAAACAGAAGCAATACTGTAATAAATTCAATGAAGACCTTTAAAAGAAAAAAAGAAAATGAGCACAGGACTTGAATAGGTAATTCAAGAAGGAAGAAATAGGAAAGAAAAGCAGAGAGTTCCCTGGTGGCCTAGTGTTAGGATTCTTGGTTTTCACTGCTTTGGCCCAGGTTCAATTCCTAGTCAGGGAAATAAAATCCTACAAGCCATATGTCTGAACAAAACATAATAGAAAAAAAGAAATTAAAAAAAATAATTGTAATAATAGAATTCATATTACAAGGATTTTTTTAGAGGGATATATTCAATAATGGCAGAATAGGAAACTGCAAAACACTGTTCTTCCAGAAAACCAATGGATAAGATAGCAAAAAATAAAAAATAAAATGCTAGAATCAATTTTTCAGCACTTTGGGCTCCAATAACAAACATTACAACAACTAGAAGAATACTTCATGAAAAAAAAAATCTGATGAATTTTTATAAAAGAGGATTGCAGTGTCAAAGTTTACCTGCTTACCACTTCTTAATCACCAACTTCTATGCTGAAACTTTCAAAGATTGTTCAAAGAACTTAAACAAGATCTAATTAAATGCAAAAAAATATGTTCACGTGTTAGAAAACTATATTATTAAAAAGGTGTGCGTGCTGTGTGCTGAGTCGCTTCAGTGGTATCTGACTCTTTGCAACCCCATGGTCTATAGCCTACCAGGCCCCTCTGTCCATGGAATTTCCAGGTAAGGATACTAGAGTGGGTTGCCATTTCCTTCTCCAAGGAATCTTCCAACCCAGGGATCTAACTGTAGGTTCCTGCTTTGGGAGTCAAGATTTTTTAACACTGGCACCACCTGGGAAGCCTCTAGGAGGAGCATGTGCTTACTAAGTCACTTCAGTTGTGTGACTTCCGACTCTCTGCGACCCTATGGACTGCAGTCTACCAGGCTTCTCTGTCCGTAGGATTGTCCAAGCAAGAATACTGGACTGAATTACCATTTTCTCCTCCAGGGTATCTTCTCCACGCAGGGATCAAACCAGCATCTTTTAGGTCTGACCTGCATTGGCAGGTGGGGTCTTTACTAGTATCACATGGGAAGTCCAATAGTGCCCTGAAATTAAACTCATTCATCTGTACTCCAAAGAACTGAAGACAGGTATGCAAACAAGTCTGTGTGCACATATATTCATAGTAGCATTATTCAGAACATCAAAAATGTAGAAACAGCCTAAAGCCGAAGCATGAATGAATAAACAGATTGCAGAATATCCGTACAATCGAATGCTATTTTTGCCATAAAATGGAGTGAAGAGGTGATGCCATAACAAGTGATGCTGTGTGTTACAGTGTGCTATAACTCATGAACCTAGTAAGAGGGAATAGTTTACATATACAGCTCACTTGGGTTTTATCTTTTCTTTCTGAATCATGAATTCTTCGTGCATTTTCAATACTAATCATTTACTGGTCACAAATATCTTCTCCTGCTTTTGACTTATATTTTTACTGTCTTTGTAATTCTACTTGCTTAAGAGTAGTTTTTAATTTAATGTAGTAGAATTTATCAAATTTTTTATTTTTATGTTTAATTTTTTAAACCTACTAAGATTTGTTTTGTATGATATGATGCAAGTCCAATTAATTTTTATATGAATAACTGATTTCATATAAATATTCCCTGAAATATGCATAACACCCCCTTGCTATATGTAATCAATCAGAAATGAAATACATTTATGTGCATAGATCTGTTTCTGGATCCTTGTTTATTTTTCACTGTGACTTTTTTTCACTTATGTGCCCATTTTTGATAGATAGAATAATGGTACCCAAAGATGTCTACATCTTAATCTGCAGAACATGTGAAAATCTATCTTATATTACAAAGTGACTTTACAGGAGTGATTAAATTAAGGAGTTGACTTGGGGAGATTACCCTGGATGATTCCAGGATAATCTGAGGCTCAATACAAGGGTTTTGCTCAGCAAAAGGCTTGCCTAGGTGAGTCAGAACCAGAAAAGGAAATATGAAATGCAGTTGGAGTGATGGAATTCAGAGACTTGACTAGTCACCCTTGGCTTTGAGGGTGGGAAGGAGGCACCCACCAAGAATACCAGAGTATTGTGGAAGTTGGGAATTCAAGGAAGTACATCTGCCTCAGCACCCCAGGAAGGAGCTCAGCCCTGTGGACACCTGGGTGTTCGCCAGCTGAGGACATTTCAGTGTGCTGTCCATGAGTGACGAGATCATTAATGTGTACTGTTTTAAGGCACTGAGTTCAAGGTAATTTGTTACAGCATCAAGAAGAAATTAAAATACTGCTCAGGAAGGTCTTCCCTAGTATATTATTTGGCTTATACATAACCACCCCCTGACAAACACGCACACAGATATACAAAACTTCTTGGGATTTTAAAATGCATTGATTATGTAGACCAGCTCTTAACATAGAGCCAAGAACACGAGACATCCCAAGACCTTTGTAGAAGATCCTCAAGATTCTCCTTTCTCCTACTCATGTACACATCACAACAGACTACAGAAATGAAGACCATAATCCAGCTAACTGTTGTCAGATATTATAAATATTTAAAAAATAGAGAAATGAGGTCCCCCTCTTCGTTATAATATCTGTTTTGGAAATAACAGTTATCTTTTATAAAATATTAATATGTGCTATTTATGTTTATGTCTAATGATTTTGTCATTTAAATAAACTAAAAATACATATTTAAAAATCTTCTGAACTTCCATTTATAAGAAGATCAGTGTTGAGAGATGCAGTCCACATAAACAAAAGCTCTCTGTAGTTTTTAATAATTTGGAGGAGGCTAAAGGACTAACCAGATCAAAAAGATTGAAAACAATCTATATAAATTAATTTTTGCACAAGATATGTTTAAAGTGCTAGGTTTCCTTATGAATGACCATGGTTTATCTCTGCTTTTATTAAAGTGTCTGATGACTTCCAATTATATTTTACAGTTTCTCCAGATAGTTGTATGATTTTGGTAAATTTATTGCTATATAATTATTTTTTCTCTTTTACAAACTTTATAAATGTTATAAGCATAAATATTTTATATGTGTTTTAAGTTTATGCTATATTGATAAAAATTATCTGTTTTATCTAACAACTCTTTGTCCACTAATTTCCCTAAACTCACTTCTTTTACTTAATAATGATCTATAGAATTTTGGGGATGTTTATTGTCATAAGCAGAATTTAAATAATATAGACACAGTGACTTTTTTACCTTTTCAAAACTTATAAATGCATTTTTGCTTTCTAATTGCACTAAGATTTTCAGTAGAATATTGAGAAAACTTAATGAGAGGAGGCACCTTGTATTTAGCTTAAATTAATGTTTCAAAAATTCAGCATTAATGATGCTATTTACTGTAGGCATTTTCTTCTAGATTTATATTGTTAAATCAGGATCAAAAATGTCTCTTATTCCCATGTTCCTACAGGGTGTTGTTTCTTTTTGTTTTGTTTTTAATTATAAGTAAATGTTGAATGTCACCAAGTGATTTTCTATCCTGTTAAGGTCAGGTTTTACAAGCTCTGGCAGAACCACAAATAAACCTCAGATCTCACTCATTACTAAAATAATACTTACATCTTAAATCACATAATCATCAGAAGCAGGATAGATGGAAAATTTCAATAGTTCTATGTCAACCAAAGATTTGGTGTCTCTAATTTAAAACCTCCCCACAAAGAAAATCTCATGCTCAGGCAGTTTTGTTTTTGAATTCCTACAAATTCTTCTAAGAGAATGTAAAACTAGAAAAAGCCCAATTTGTTTGGAGCACCTAGTATAAATTTGATATCAAATCTGGATAAAGTCATTGTAAGAAAGGAAAAAATCAGGAAAATGCCTCTCATTATCATAGATATGATGTTAAAAAAATAAGATATTAAGAAGTCTAGTTCAGTCATGTGTAAAACTATAAATAGATCATGATTAATCAGTATATATTCCAAGGTTGGTTTAATATTAAAAGAATAAATCAATGTAATAATTCAAAAGTATGACCATCTTAATTGCTGCATAATAATGCATTTGATAAAATGAAAGAGCTAGAAATAAAATTCAGAAAATTAGAAATAGATGGAAGCATATTTGATCTGTTAAGAAGTATTTACAAAGAAATAAAAAATACAGACAACATCTTGTTCAAGACAAAATTTTGAAAGATTTATTTTTGGACTGAAGAAAAAGAAATATAATTCTACTATTAATTTTACAGGATGTTATCAGGTGCAATATCAAGATAGGAAATACTGGTGAAAGTATAAAGATACAAAACAAAGCTATAATTATTTGCAGGAGATATTATCATATATATAGAAAATCCAAAATAAAGCACCACTGAATTATTAGGTTAATAAGTAAATTTAGTAAAGTAACTAAATTTTGTAACTGATCTATGCTTGACCTGTAATCTGTAGTTGATTAAAAGAGTATTAATTAATAGCATTACTAAGGACTCCAAACAAAAATTAAAAGGCTAATTTTTACTAAGTAAAACACGCTTACTCATTGAAAGAAAAGTTATGACCAACCTGGATAGCATATTAAAAAGCAGAGACATTACTGTGCCAACTAAGGTCCGTCTAGTCAAGGCTATGGTTTTTCTAGTAGTCATGTATGGATGTGAGAGTTGGACTGTGAAGAAGGCTGAGAGCCAAAGAGTTGATGCTTTTGAACTGTGGTGTTGGAGAAGCCTCTTGAGAGTCCCTTGGACTGCAAGGAGATCCAACCAGTCCATTCTAAAGGAGATCAGCCCTGGGATTTCCTTGGAAGTAATGATGCTAAAGCTGAAGCTCCAGTACTTTGGCCACCTCATGCGAAGAGTTGACTCATTGGAAAAGACTCTGATGCTGGGAGGGATTGGGGGCGGGAGGAGAAGGGGACGACTGAGGATGAGATGGCTGGATGGCATCACTGACTCTATGGACGTGAGTCTGAGTGAACTCCGGGAGTTGGTGATGGACCGGGAGGCCTGGAGTGTTGTGATTCATGGGGTTGCAAAGAGTTGGACATGACTGAGTGAATGAACTGAACTGAACTGAACTGAACTGAAGTAAATTTTTTAATGTAAAATATCTATGGATTGGAAAAAGCAATATTATAAAGACATCACCAAGTTCAACTTGAGCTGTACGTTTTATCAAGGTGACAGAAGTTTTTTAAGATCAGTATTCATAAAGTCATTCTATAACCATATGAAAATGCAAAGAGCCAAGAATACTAGAAATGATCCTATGGAATCAAAACTGAACTTGACAATTGAGATACAGATACAAGGCATGTTTTAAAGCTAGGACAGAGACACTCTTGTCCTGATGGTGGTGGTGCTGCTGCTGCTAAGTCGCTTCAGTTGTGTCCGACTCTGTGCAACCCCATAGACGGCAGCCCACCAGGCTCCCCCGTTCCTGGGATTCTCCAGACAAGAACACGGGAGTGGGTTGCCATTTCCTTCTCCAATGCATGAAAGTGAAAAGTGAAAGTGAAGTCGCTCAGTCATGTCTGACTCTTAGTGACCCCATGGACTGCTGCCTACCAGGCTCCTCTGTCCATGGGGTTTCCTAGGCAAGAGTACTGGAGTGGGGTGCCATTGCCTTCTCCTGTCCTGATGCAAAGCTGGAAAAATAATAGACAGAAAGATCCATGAATATATGATGATCTGATTATGATGAAAGTGACACTCTGGTCCTTAGGAAGGAAAATATATCTAAATGGTGCCAAGTTTTGATTTTTAACAAAAAAAAAAAAGGAAAGAAAGAAAATACTTTTTGACATTGTACCTAACTCCTTACAGAATAGCATACCAGATGGCTTATGAATCTAAAAGTAAAATGATAATAATTTTCAAAGAGATAGAAGACAATCTTCATGAATTTAAGGAGGGGGGGAAATGTCTTATATAGGAAATATAAAGCACCAGTCATAATGTAAAAGAAAATAAACAGGAATACATTCAAATCCAGGATTTGTGTTCATTGAAAAACCATTAAGCAAAATGTAAGCTACCATGGTACAGAAAAAATAATTGTAATACTCTGAGAATGCATTTACATAAAATATATAGAGAATACTTAGAAATCTACCAGAAGGTGACAGAAAATGGGATAAAAATGGGGAAAATATCATATTTAAAAATAAGGATATCCACCTCAAAACAGAGGATATCCGTATGGACATGATAGGTGACAGAATGCTCAATGTCATTAGTTGTCAGAGAAAAGTAAACTAAACTATCATAAGCTATTACTGTGCTCTGGCTAGAAAAAACTAAGTTTCAAAAAGCAGACAATCATAAATTGGTAAAAACACTTTGGAAAACTGTCAGTTCAGTTCAGTCACTCAGTCGTGTCCAACTCTGTGACTCCATGTCAGGCTTCCCTGTCCAACACCAACTCCTGAAGCTTACTCAGACTCATGTCCATCGAGTCAGTGATGCCATCCAACCATCCCATCCTCTATCATCCCCTTCTCCTCTTCTCTCAGTCTTTCCCAGCATCAAGATCTTTTCTAGTGAGTCAGCTCTTCACATCAGGTGGCCAAAGTATTGGAGCTTCAGCTTCAGCATCAGTTGTTCCATTGAATATTCAGACTGATTTCCTTTAGGATGGACTGGTTTGATATCGTTGCAGTCCAAGGGACTCTCAAGAGTCTTCTCCAACACCATAGTTCAAAAGCATCAATTCTTCAGCACCCAGCTTTCTTCACAGCCCAAATCTCACATCCATACATGACTACAGGAAAAAACATAGCTATGTACTCATATGGAACTTTGTTAACAAAGTAATATCTCTGCTTTTTAATATGCTGTTTAGGTTGGCCATAGCTTTTCTTCCAAAGAGCAAGTGTCTTTTAATTCATGGCAGCAGTCACCACTGGCAGTGATTTTGGAGCCCAAGAAAAGAAAGTCTCTCACTGTTTCCATTTTTCCCCATCTATGTGCCACGAAATGATGGGACCAGATTCCATGATCTTAGTTTTCTGAATGTTGAGTTTTAAGCCAGCTTTTTTACTCTCCTTTTTCACTTTCATCAAGAGACTCTTTAGTTCTTCTTTACTTTCTACCATAAGGGTGGTGTCATCTGTGTATCTGACGGTATTGATATTTCCTCCAACAATCTTGATTCCAGCTTATGCTTCATCCAGCCTGGCATTTTGCATGATATACTCTACATGAAATTAAATAAGCAAGGTGAAAACATACAACATTGAAGGTACTCCTTTCCCAGTTGGAAACCAGTCTGTTGTTTCATGTCCCATTCTAACATGTTCCTTCTTGACCTGCATACAAATTTCTCAGGAGGCAGATCAGGTGGTCTGGTATTCCCATCTCTTGAAGAACTTTCCAAAGATTGCTATGATCCACAAAATCTAAGGCTTTGGCATAGTCAGCAAAGCAGAAGTAGATATTTTTCTGAAACTCTCTTGCTTTTTTGATGATCCAGCAGATGTTGACAATTAGATCTCTGGTTCCTCTGCCTTTTCTAAATCCAGCTTGAACATCTGGAAGTTTTTGGTTCACATACTGTTGAAGCCTTGCTTGGAGAATTTTGAGCATTACTTTGCTAGCGTGTGAGATGAGTGAAATTGTGTAAGTAGTTGAACATCCTTTGGCATTGCCTTTCTTAGGGATTAGAATGAAAACTGGCCTTTGCTAGTCCTGTGGCCACTGCTGAGTTTTTCAAATTTGCTGGCATATTGCATGTGACACTTCAATAGTATCATCTTTTAGGATTTGAAATAGCTCAACTGGAATAGCTCAACTGGAATTCCATTACCTCCACTAGCTTTGTTCATAGTGATGCTTCCTGGGGCCTACTTGACTTTGCATTCCAGAATGTCTGGCTCTAGGTGAATGATTACACTGTCATGATTATCTGGGTCGTGAAGATCTTTTTTGTATAGTTCTGTGTATTCTTGCTTCTCCTTCTTAATATCTTCTTCTTCTGTTAGGTCCATACTATTTCTGTCCCTTATTGTGCCCATCTTTGCACGAAATATTCCATTGGCATCTCTAATTTACTTGAAGAGATCTCTAGTCTTTCCCTTTCTATTGTTTTCCTCTATTTCTTTACACTGATCACTGAGGAAGGCTTTCTTGTCTCTATGTGCTCTTCTTTGGAACTCTGCATTCAAAGGTTCATGAATCAAGGTAAATTGGAAGTGGTAAAACAGGTGATGGCAAGAGTAAACATAGACATTTTAGGAATCAGCGAACTAAAATGAACTGGAATGGGGGAATTCAACTCAGATGACCATTATATCTACTACTGTGGGCAAGAATCCCTTAGAAAAAATGGAGTAGCCATCATAGTCAACAAAAGAGTCCAAAATGCAGTACTTGGGTGCAATCTCAAAAACAACAGAATGATCTCTGTTTGTTTCCAAGGCAAACCATTCAATATCACAGTAATCCTAGCCTATGCCCCAACCATTCATGCTAAAGAAGTTGAAGTTGAATGGTTCTACAAGACCTTCTAGAACTAACACCCCAAAAAAGATGTCCTTTTCATCATAGGGGATTGGAAAGCAAAAGTAGGAATTCAAGAGATACCTGGAGTAACAGGCAAATTTGATCTTGGAGTACAAAATGAAGCAGGGCAATGGCTAAGAGAGTTTTGCACTGGTCATAGCAAACACTCTCTTCCAACAGCACAAGAGAAGACTCTACAAATGGGCTTCACCAGATGGTCAATATTGAAATCAGAATGATTATATTCTTTGCAGCCAAAGGTGGAAAAGTTCTGTACAGCCAGCAAAAACAAGACTGGGAGCTGACTGTGGCTCAGATCATGAACTCCTTACTGCTAAATTCAGACTTAAATAGAAGAAAGTAGGGAAAACCACTAGACCATTCAGCTATGACCTTAATCAAATCCCTTATGATTATACAGTGGAAGTGACAAATAGATTCAAAGGATTAGATCTGATAGAGTGCCTGAAGAACTATGGATGGAGGTTTGTGACATTGTACAGGAGGCAGTGATCAAGACTATCCCCAAGAGAAAGAAATGCAAAAAGGCAAAATGGTTGTCTGAGGAGTGAAAGAAGAGAAGTGAAAGACAAAGGAGAAAAAGAAAGATATACCCATTTGAATGCAGATTTTGCGAGTATCTCCTCAAACTAGCAATGCCCCTACTCTATAATCCCAAGTCATTCTACTCTTAGCTATATTTTCAATAAAATATATATTTGTGATTGTCTATTCACCAGTAAGCATAAACACAACTTTTATAGATATCATAATAATCTAAATTCAGAAATCACCAAAATGTTCATCAAAGAGAATGGAAAAATAAATTGTGTTATATTCTTTCAATAGAATACTATTGAGGATGAAAAAGCTACAACTCCAATGTGGAGATTACAACAAGCATAAATTTAAGCATAAGCAACCAGACACATACAAATCTATTCTGTACAGAATGTATACAAACATAGGCAAATCTATCTCTGTTGTTAAAAGCTGAGGGTGGAAAAAATATTCTCTAATTAAAAAAAAAAAAAAAAAAACAGCTGAGAGTGGATGTTACCTCTGTGGAGGGTGGTAAGAGCCAAAAGGTCATGAGGTGATCATCTGGGTTCTGACAGTTGCGTATATCACCAATTTCAAAAACTCATTCAAATATACATGTAGATTAACCACCTTTCTGTAAATTTTACTTTGCTTCTATAATTAGATTAATACTGCTCATGTTGATAATTCACTGCCTCCACTATATGTTTTTTCTTACCTTGGATTCATAGACCAATATTTTCTATTTTCAGCAGTTATCTAATAGACAAACCAAAACAACCTGTTCAGAAGTGAAATCCCAATTTTTCTTCCCAAACATGCTTCCCCTTCAGACTCCCCCATTTCACTTGGTGACAGCCCCATCCTCCCACTGATCGTGACAAAAACCTTGGAGTCATCACTCGTTCTTCTCTTTCTCACTTGCTCCTGACTCCATTTGTTTAGGGAATAGTGTTGGCTCCATATTCAAAATACATCCTGACTCCCAGCACCTCTGCCCTCCTCCAGAACTTGTACCCTGATCCAGAGCATCCAAATCCTTGTCAGGTGACCTTAATAGTGTGTAGTTCCTGTTTCAACACATGCCCCTTCCATCCATCCTCAGCACAGCCAGCGTGACGCCTCCAGAGAAGGAGTTGGATCAAGTCATTTCTATCCTTAACATCTTGCATCAGCTTCTCTTTCCAAGCTGCACAGAGGTCTACAAAGACCTGCACAGTCTAGGCCAGGCACCTCTCTGTCACGTTTCCTCTTTTCTTCCCTGATGTTTCACAGATATATTAGTCTCTCTCTTTTTTTTTATTTTTATTTTTACTTTATTTTACTTTACAATACTGTATTGGTTTTGCCATACATTGACATGAATCCAACACGGGTGTACATGAGTTCCCAAACATGAACCCCCCTCCCACCTCCCTCCCCATAACATCTCTCTGGGTCATCCCCGTGCACCAGCCCCAAGCATCCTGTATCCTGCATCGGACATAGACTGGCGATTCGTTTCTTATGTGATAGTATACGTTTCAATGCCATTCTCCCAAATCATCCCACCCTCTCCCTTTCCCTCAGAATCCAAAAGTCTGCTGTACACAACTGTGTCTCTTTTGCTGTCTTGCATACAGGGTCTTCATTGCCATCTTTCTAAATTCCATATATATGTGTTAGTATACTGTATTGGTGTTTTTCATTCTGGCTTACTTCACTCTATATAATTGGCTCCAGTTTCATCCATCTCATTAGAACTGATTCAAATGTATTCTTTTTAATGGCTGAGTAATACTCCATTGTGTATATGTAGCACAGCTTTCATATCCATTCATCTGCTGATGGACATCTAGGTTGTTTCCATGTCCTGGCTATTATAAACAGTGCTGTGATGAACCTTGGGGTACATGTGTCTCTTTCAATTCTGGTTTCCTCAGTGTGTATGCCCAGCAGTGGGATTGCTGGGGCATAAGGCAGTTCTATTTCCAGTTTTTTAAGGAATCTCCACACTGTTCTCCATAGTGGCTGTACTAGTTTGCATTCCCACCAACAATGTAGGAGGGTTCCCTTTTCTACACACCCTCTCCAGCATTTATTGCTTGTAGACTTTTGGATCGCAGCCATTCTGACTGGTGTGAAGTGGTACCTTATTGTGGTTTTGATTTGCATTTCTCTGATAATGAGTGATGTTGAGCATCTTTCATGTGTTTATTAGCCATCTGTATGTCTTCTCTGGAGAAATGTCTATTTAGTTCTTTGGCCCATTTTTTGATTGGGTTGTTTATTTTTCTGGAATTGAGCTGCAGGTGTTGCTTGTATATTTTTGAGATTAGTTGTTTGTCAGTTGCTTCATTTGCTATTATTTTCTCCCATTCGGAAGGCTGTCTTTTCACTTTGCTTATATTTTCCTTTGTTGTGCAGAAGCTTTTAATTTCAATTAGATCCCATTTGTTTATTTTTGCTTTTATTTCCAGAATTCGGGGGTGGTGGATCATAGAGGATCCTGCTGTGATTTCTGTCAGAGAGTGTTTTGCCTATGTTCTCCTCTAGGAGTTTTATAGATTCTGGTCTTACATTTAGGTCTTTAATCCATCTTGAGTTTATTTTTGTGTGTGGTGTTAGCAAGTGATCTAGTTTCATTCTTTTACAAGTGGTTGACAAGTTTTCCCAGCACCTCTTGTTAAAGAGATTGTCTTTACTCCATTGTATATTCTTGCCTCCTTTGTCAAAGATAAGGTGTCCATATGTGTGTGGATTTATCTCTGGGCTTTCTATTTTGTTCCATTGATCTATATTTCTGTCTTTGTGCCAGTACCATACTGTCTTGATGACTATGGCTTTGTAGTAGAGCCTGAAGTCAGGCAGGTTGATTCCTCCAGTTCCATTCTTCTTTCTCAAGATTGCTTTGACTATTCGAGGTTTTCTGCATTTCCATGCAAATCTTGAAATTATTTGTTCTAGTTCTGTGAAAAATATCGCTGGAAGCTTGACAGGGATTGCATTGAATTTGTAGATTGCTTTGGGTAGTATACTCATTTTCACTATATTGATTCTTCTGATCCATGAACATGGTATATTTCTCCATCTATTAGTGTCATCTTTGATTTCTTTCATCAGTGTTTTATAGTTTTCTATATAGAGGTCTTTAGTTTCTTTAGGTAGATATATTCCTAAGTATTTTATTCTTTTTGTTGGATGGTGAATGGAATTGTTTCCTTAATTTCTTTTTATACTTTCTCATTATTAGTGTATAGGAATGCAAGGGATTTCTGTGTGTTGATTTTATATCCTGCAACTTTACTATATTCATTGATTAGCTCTAGCAATTTTCTGGTGGAGTCTTTAGGATTTTCTATGTAGAGGATCATGTCATCTGCAAACAGTGAGAGTTTTACTTCTTCTTTTCCAATTTGGATTACTTTTATTTCTTTTTCTGCTCTGATTGCTGTGGCCAAAACTTCCAGAACTATGTTGAATAGTAGCAGTGAAAGTGGGCACCCTTGTCTTGTTCCTGACTTTAGGGGAAATGCTTTCAATTTTTCACCATTGAGGATAATGTTTGCTGTGGGTTTGTCATATACAGTTTTTATTAGGTTGAGGTATGTTCCTTCTATTCCTGCTTTCTGGAGAGTTTTTTTATCATAAATGGATGTTGAATTTTGCCAAAGCCTTCTCTGCATCTATTGAGATAATCATATGGCTTTTATTTTTCAATTTGTTAATATGGTGAATTACATTGATTGATTTGCAGATATTGAAGAATCCTTGCATCCCTGGGATAAAGCCCACTTGGTCATGGTGTATGATCTTTTTAATGTGTTGTTGGATTCTGATTGCTAGAATTTTGTTGAGGATTTTTGCATCTATGTTCATCAGTGATATTGGCCCGTAGTTTTCTTTTTTTGTGGCATCTTTGTCAGGTTTTTGTATTAGGGTGATGGTGGCCTCATAGAATGAGTTTGGAAGTTTACCTTCCTCTGCAATTTTCTGGAAGAGTTTGAGTAGGATAGGTGTTATCTCTTCTCGAAATTTTTGGTAGAATTCAGCTGTGAAGCTGTCTGGACCTGGGCTTTTGTTTGCTGGAAGATTTCTGATTACAGTTTCAATTTCCATGCTTGTGATGGGTCTGTTAAGATTTTCTATTTCTTCCTGGTTCAGTTTTGGAAAGTCGTACTTTTCTAAGAATTTGTGTATTTCTTCCACGTTGTCCATTTTATTGGCATATAATTGCTGGTAGTAGTCTCTTAAGATCCTTTGTATTTCTGTATTGTCTGTTGTGATCTCTCCATTTTCATTTCTAATTTTATTGATTTGATTTTTCTCCCTTTGTTTCTTAATGAGTCTGGCTAATGGTTTGTCAATTTTATTTATCCTTTCAAAGAACCAGCTTTTGGCTTTGTTGATTTTTGCTATGGTCTGTTTTGTTTCTTTTGCATTTATTTCGTCATCTAATTTTTAAGATTTCTTTCCTTCTACTAACTCTGGGGTTCTCCATTTCTTCCTTTTCTAGTTGCTTTAGGTGTAGACTTCGGTTATTTATTTGACTTTTTTCTTGTTTCTTGAGGTATGCCTGTATTGCTATGAACTTTCCTCTTAGCACTGCTTTTATAGTGTCCCACACGTTTTGGGTTGTTGTGTTTTCATTTTCATTCGTTTCTATGCATATTTTGATTTCTTTTTTATTTCTTCTGTGATTTGTTGGTTATTCAGAAGCGTGTTGTTCAGCCTCCATATGTTGGAATTTTTAATAGTTTTTCTCCTGTAATTGAGATCTAATCTTAATGCATTATGGTCAGAAAAGACGCTTGGAATGATTTCAATTTTTTAAAATTTATCAAGGCTAGATTTTGGCCCAGGATGTGATCTATCCTGGAGAAGGTTCCATGAGCACTTGAGAAAAAGGTGAAATTCATTGTTTTGGGGTGAAATGTCCTATAGATATCAATTAGGTCTAACTGGTCTATTGTATCATTTAAAGTTTGCATTTCTTTGTTAATTTTCTGTTTAGTTGATCTGTCCATAGGTGTGAGTGGGGTATTAAAGTCTCCCGCTATCATTGTGTTATTGTTAATTTCCCCTTTCATAGTTGTTAGCATTTGTCTTACATATTGCAATGCTTCTATATTGGGTGCATATATATTTATAATTGTTATATTTTCTTCTTGGATTGATCCTTTGATCATTATGTAGTGGCCTTCTTTGTCTCTTTTCACAGCCTTTGTTTTAAAGTCTATTTTATCGGATATGAGTATTGCCACTCCTGCTTTCTTTTGGTCTCTATTTGCGTGGAATATCTTTTTCCAGCCCTTCACTTTCAGTCTGTATGTGTCCCTTGTTTTGAGGTGGGTCTCTTGTAAGCAGCATATAGAGGGGTCTTGTTTTTGTATCCATTCAGCCAGTCTTTGCCTTTTGGTTGGGGCATTCAACCCATTTACATTTAAGGTAATTATTGATAAGTATGATCCCGTTACCATTTACGTTGTTGTTTTGGGTTCGGGTTTATACACCCTGTTTGTGTTTCCTGTCTAGAGAATATCCTTTAGCATTTGTTGGAGAGCTGGTTTGGTGGTGCTGAATTCTGTCAGCTTTTGCTTGTCTGTAAAGCTTTTGATTTCTCCTTCGTATTGAATGAGATCCTTGCTGGGTACAGTAATCCGCACTGTAGGTTATTTTCTTTCATCACTTTAAGTATGTCTTGCCATTCCCTCCTGGCCTGAAGAGTTTCTATTGAAAGATCAGCTGTTATCCTTATGGGATTCCCCTTGTGTGTTATTTGTTCTTTTACCCTTGCTGCTTTTAATATTTGTTCTTTGTGTTTGATCTTTGTTAATTTGATTAATATGTGTCTTGGGGTGTTTTGCCTTGGGTTTATCTTATTTGGAACTCTCTGGGTTTCTTGGACTTGGGTGATTATTTCCTTCCCCATTTTAGAGAAGTTTTAAACTATTATTTCCTCAAGGGTTTTCTCATGGTCTTTCTTTTTGTCTTCTTCTTTTGAGATTCCTATAGAGTGTTTCTGATCTCATTTATTGTGTTATTCATTATATATTGACTCCTTTTTATTTCTTCTAGGTCCTTGTTAAACCTTTCTTGCATCTTCTCAATCCTTGTCTCCAGGCTATTTATCTGTGATTCCATTTTGATTTCAAGATTTTGGATCATTTTCACTATCAATATTTGGAATTCTTTCTCAGGTAGATTCCCTATCTCTTCCTCTTTTATTTGGTTTGGTGGGCATTTCTCCTGTTCCTTTACCTGCTGAGTATTCCTCTGTCTCTTCTTCTTGGTTATATTGCTGCATTTGGGGTGGCCTTTCTATATTCTGGGAATTTGTGGAGTTCTCTTTATTATGGAGCTTTCTCACTGTGGGTGGGGTTGTATCAGAGGCTTGTCAAGGTTTCCTGATTAGGGAGGCTTGTGTTGGAGTTCTGGTGGGTGGAGCTGGGTTTCTTCTCTCTGGAGTGCAATGGAGTGACCAGTAATGGGTTATGAGACATCAGTTGTTTTGGAGTAACTTTGAGCTGCCTGTATATTGAAGCTCAGGGGTGTGTTCCTGTGTTGCTGGAGAATTTGTCTGGTATGTCTTGCTCTGGAACTTGTTGGCCCTTGGGTGGAACTTGGTTTCAGTGTAGGTATGGAGGCGTTTGATGAGCTCCTATTGATTAATATTCCCTGGATTCAGGAGTTCTCTGGTGTTCTCAGGGTTTGGACTTAAGCCTCCTGCTTCTGGTTTTCAGTTTTATTTTTACGGTAGCCTCTAGACTTCTCCATCTATATAGCACTGATGATAAAACATCTAGGTTAAAGATGAAAAGTTTCTCCACATTGAGGGACACCCAGAGAGTTTCAGTGAGTTACATGGAGAAGAGAAGAGGGAGGGGGTAGTTAGAGGTGACTGGAATGAGATGAGGTGGGATCAAAAGAGAAGAGAGCAAGCTAGCAAGTAATCACTTCCTTATGTGTGCTCCACAGTCTGGACCGCTCAGAGATATTCACGGAGTTATACAGGGAAGAAGAGAGGGAGGAAGTAGACAGAGGTGGCCAGGAGGATAAAAGAGGGAAATGAAAAGGAGAGAGACAAATCCAGCCAGTAACCAGTTCCTTAGGTGTTGTCCACTGTCTGGAACACACAGAGATTCACAGAGTTGGATAGAGAAGAGAAGTGGGAGGGAAGAGACAGAGGCCCCCTGGTGGACAAAAAGGAGAGTCCAAAGGAGGAGAGAGTGGTCAAGCCAGTAATCTTGCTCTCAGGTAAAATAGGGTAGTGAAGTTTGGGTTTTTAAATGTACAAAATTGACAACAAGATTAAAAATCTAGTGTAGAGGTTGGAATTTCAAAAATACAATATTAAAGAAAAGAAGAAGAAGGAAAAAAGAAAAAAAAAGAAACAAGGAAAAAAAAAGCCACAAGAATTTAAAAAAAAAAAAACACCAACAACAACCACACAAAGACTATATATGGTGTTTGCTTTTAAAAATAGAGTTGGTTTTTTTTGAAAAGTGATAGTAAGTTATAGAAATAAAAATTAGAGGAGGAATAGAGAACTTAACAATTTCAAAAAGTTAGAAAAAAAAAGAAGAAGAAGAAAAAGAAAAGAAGAAAAAACAACTCACAACAGCATCAACAAAAAAACAAACAAAAAGGAAAAAAAAGGAATGATTGTAAAAATAGTAAAGATATATCTGGCCCTTTCTCTGGTGATGTGGGCAGTGTGGGGTCACTTCCAAGGCGGTTCCCTCTGTTTAACTTCTGTTTGCTGGTCTCGTCAGTGTCTGATTTCCGTCCTGACATGGTGGGGGCAGTGGTGAACACTTTTTTTTTTTAGGCTCACTTGTTCAGTCGCGCTGTGGGGAAGGAAGGATGCTGCAAACAAATAGCACTGTCGTGTGCATGCAGTGTCTCAGCCCCACTGGGCCTGTCCCTGCTCGGGGTGCACAAACCACTCCGGCTCTACAATGCTCAGCCGGGAACCATCTGAGGCCGGCCCTAGGCTGCATGCACCTTCCTGGTCTAAGCCACTCAGGTTCAGAGCTCAGAGGTGCAGATTCGGTTGGGACTGTGTTTTGTGCCCTTCCTAGGTCCATGTATCTCAGGTGTTTGGCGAGCGCAGTCGCTGCAACTTGTCACCTTTCCTGTCTCTGCTGTTCAGTTTTCTGGGTGTACCACTGGTGCCCCTTGTGAGGCAGATGGTGACTGTCCAGCACCCCCAGAAGTCTTAGCAAAGAAGCCTGCTTGCAGTTTGGTAGGTAAAGTCTCTCCGGGGCTGTGATTGCCCCCTTCCAGCCCTTACGGCTCTGGCTGCCTGTCCCCAGAGGGGGATGGTCTGCAGCTGGCTATTTCCATTCCGTCCTTTGTTCTGTGCGTGGTCCTGGTGGTGTCTTACATTCCAGCTTTCCACGTGGTAGCTATCCCACAGTCTGGTTTGCTAGCCCAAGTTAGTTCATTCTGGTTATGCCCAGGGCGTTCCTGCCCGATTCTTACAAAGCACTGCAGCCCACACCTGCCACGCCTCCCTGCCCTGCCCCCACTTGCTAGTGGCGGATGCAGGCATCTGTGCTGCTTTTCCACTGGGGGAGTTACTGTTGGGCTCATAATCTGTTGGTTTTAATTATTTATTTATTTTTCCTTCCTGTTATGTTGCCCTCTGTGCTTCCAAGGCTCGCCACATACTCGGCAGTGAGTTTCCTGGTGTTTGGAAACCTGTCTTTTTAAAATTCCCTTCCCGGGATGGGCTTCCCTTCCTGGGACAGAGCTCCCTCCCCACCTCCTTTGTCTCTTTCTTCGTCTTTTATATTTTTTCCTACCTGTTTTTGAAGTCAATGATCTGCTTTTCTGGGTGCCTGATGTCCTCTTCCAGCATTCAGAAGTTGTTTTGTGGAGTTTTCTTAGCATTGAAATGTTCTTTTGATGAATTTGTGAGGGAGAAAGTGGTCTCCCCGTCCTATTCCTCCGCCATCTTAGGACCGCTCCTCTTTTTTTCTTTCTTAAATACCTGACATAACTATCACCCTTTCTTGAAGCCTTTTTCTCAATCATTAGTTTGTTTCAACTCTCCACTTGGGTACCATGAGGGTACCCATCTTCACTCGTGTTTCCTTTATGTCTTCAGTGCAGTTCAGTCACTCAGTCGTGTCCCACTCTTTGCGACCCCATGAATCGCAGCACACCAGGCCTCCCTGTCCATCACCATCTCCCGGAGCTCACTCAGACTCACATCCATCGAGTCAGTGATGCCATCCAGCCATCTCATCCTCTGTCGTCCTCTTCTCCTCCTGCCCCCAATCCCTCCCAGCATCAGAGTCTTTTCCAATGAGTCAACTCTTCGCATGAGGTGGCCAAAGTACTGGAGCTTCAGCTTTAGCATCATTCCTTCCAACGAAATCCCAGGGCTGATCTCCTTCAGAATGGACTGGTTGGATCTCCTTGCAGTCCAAGGGACTCTCAAGAGTCTTCTCCAACACCACAGTTCAAAAGCATCAATTCTTTGGTGCTCAACGCCTATTCCCTAAACTCCCCAAATATATCTATGTATTACACTATTTCTGAAATATTTGACTGAAGATGACACTATTATTTGGGTAACAAGTAGTCCCAATTTTATTTTCCATCATGAATTTGACTCACTTTACAACACACAATTATATAATATGTACCAAATGATAGTGTAATCTAAATTATAGGTTTTCAGAATTTTGAAAATGAACTAAAATTTCCAAAACCTCTTTCTTCCAAGGTCACATATATATATCATTGTAAAAGATGGTAAAAAGGTAGTGTTATTCACTCAGTCATGTCCGATTCTTTGCGACCCCATGGACTGTAGCCTGCCAGGCTCGTCTGTCCATGGAATTCTCCAGGTGAGAATACTGAAGTAGATTGCCATTTCCTTCTCCAGGGGATCTTCCTGACCCAGGGATAGGATCCAGGTCTCCCACATTGCAGGCAGATTCTTTACCATCTGAGCTACCAGGTAAAAAAGTAATTAGATAATAAATGGATATACAGTTGATAGATCCTCCAAAATGTGAATATCCAGGAATATTAGGTAACAACCCACATCTCCAAAGTTTTAATCCTGTCCCCCTTCTACCTCCTTCAGGATGAAAGATCCCACCTTTTTATAAAATTTATTTTTTATTAAAGTATAGTTGATTTATAAGGTTGTGTTAGTTGTTCAAATGTATAGCAAAGTAATTCACTGGTCCATACATATATACATTCTTATTCAGATTCCTTTCCCATATCTTCTTAAAATCACCTTTCCCCATGCACCCCGTACTTGGACCATGCTGCTTCTTTATTCATTATCCTGTAAAGACTGAGACCTTTGGGGAGGAGATTTGAGATTTGTTTTCCCCTCTCCTCCTTGGTCACATTGTGAATAAACCCCCTTTAAGACTCAGTGTCTCAGCATGTTGCATGTGCACCAAAATGAACACAGTGTAGGTTTATTTGTGATCTATCTGTGAATTTCCTTCCAGTGAATATTCAGGACTGATTTCCTTTAGGATGGACTGGTTGGATCTCTTTGCAGTCCAAGGGACTCTCAAGAGTCTTCTCCAACACCACAGTTTAAAAGCATCAATTCTTCGGTGCTCAGCCTTCTTCACAGTCCAACTCTCACATCCATACATGACCACTGGAACAACCATTAACTAGATGGACCTTTGTTGGCACAGTAATGTCTCTGCTTTTTAGTCCATGGGGTCACAAAGAGTCGGACATGACTGAGCAACTGAACTGAACTGAACTGATCTGTGAATTTAGATCGTTGATAACATATGATTCTCTGGATATCCCTTAATTTAAAAGATTTAATCTTAAATCCTTAATTTAGTATCCTTACCTGGTGAAAGTAAGATAAGATGCCAGAGAGATAAAAGGGTGTCTGGTCTTTAGGGCTGTGGAGCAATAACTTGATAGATACAATCACAGGTTAACCTTCCTCTTCTCTCCACTGACTAGTCAGACCCAATCTGAAGCCAGGCCAGCCTTGTCATGTGAGCGAAATAATTATAGGTCCTCGGATTTTTCCTGCAATTCTCTGATGATAAGAACATAATTCCCATAGCCCATTCAATCAGCCTTGTGTCTGAGGATATTTGTCAGGCATGAATCTGACACCTGTTCATGGTGTCCCCTAAAATAGCAGTCCTCATCCTTTTTAGCACCAGGGACAGGTTTTGTGGAAGACAATTTTCCATGGGCTAGAGAGGGATGGGGGATGGTTCAGGCAGTAATGAAAAGGACAGGGACCAGCAAAAGAAGCTTGGCTCACTGAGCTCACTGCTTGCTGTGTGGCCCAGATCCTAACAGGCTGTGAACTGGTACCAGTCCACTGCCCAGGGATTGTGGAAACTTTCCCTGAAACACTGGCAATGTGCTTCCCACTTTCCAGTTGCAGGTGATGGGGACAAGGGGTTCCCAGCACACTGGAAACTTTCTTCCAAGAACTCTTCTCTTCTGATCACTTCAAACCTTCAAAATTTGGATCCTGCAGGTGTTGATTTATGGGTTGCAAAAGTTTTTAACCATTGCCTTTGCAAGTTCTGTATTAATAAAGGTCGGGAGTTAAGGGTCCTGGACTCTTACCTGGTACACTCAGCCAATCCCATGCTCCCAATTAAGACCTATACAGGGCATTCTACTCAGTGTTTCATAATAATTTAGAAAAGAAAAGAATCTGAAAAAATAAATATGTATGTGTAACTGAATCACTTTGCTGTCCACCTGAAACTACTTCAATAAAAATAAATTAATTTTTTAAGACGATCTCCAGTGTTCGTGACTTCTGTTAATTGGCCTCCTTAGGTGAGCCAGCCAGGATGACCTCTATGAGCTGAGCTGAGATTGGCAATGTCCCTAAACCATAGTGATAGTTTGCGGTGAACAAAGTCAGACTTGAAGATTTAGCTTCGAGACCAGAGACCAGGCTTGACCACTCAGGGCTCTTGTGTGGCAAAAGGTTTATTACAGTGAGAGGGACAAGGAAAGTTTCAAACATCAGAAGGTGGGCCAAGAGTGCCCCCTTTGCTAGTTTTTAGTAAGGGAATTATATACTTTTTAAATTAGTTATTACAATAAATCAAAAGATGTCTCAAGGTTGTAAAACTTTTACCTGACCCACTCCCACAATTTACATTGTAGGATAAGAGGATTAGAATTTAACAATAGAAAGATCCTATCAGACTCACTCCCCTAATATATATTCTAAAATATCAGGATTAGTCAGAAGGTTTTCAGGAAGGAGAAACTGTTCTGAAGCAGGATACGTTGTTGTTATATAATCCCTAGTAGAGGGTTTAAACTAAGTTTATTGTTTAAGACAATTTGGGGTTTAAAGAGAGAAAAAAAAAATTTATGTGATTAAGACTAAGGAATGTAGAGAAAAAAAAAAAGCAGTTTATCCTTTCTTCCTCCTTGAGAATCCTAGACCCCTCTCTCCTCCCGGACTCCCGGACTTCTTATCCATTTGCCTAGGAATTGACTCTCTCAATAGTCACAATCTTCCCCCAGCTCATGGTGGGGGGAGTGTGGGGTTGGGGTGGGAATTGTTTTCTTCTCACTTCAGTTCAGTTTAGGTCAGTCCCTCAGTCCCTTCCAACTCTTTGCAACCCCATGGACTGTAGCACGCCAGACCTCCCTGTCCATCACCAGCTCCTGGAGTTTGCTCAAACTCACATCCATTGCGTCGCTGATGCCATCCAACCATCTCATCCTCTGTCATCCCCTTCTCCTCCTGCTCTCAGTCTTTCCCAACATCACGATCTTTTCCAACGAGTCAGTTCTTTGAGTCAGGTGATGTGAAGTACTGGAATTTCAGCTTCAGCATCAGTCCTTCCAATGAATATTCAGGACTGATTTCCTTTAGAATGGCCTGGTTGGATCTCCTTGCAGTCCAAGGGACTCTCAAGAGTCTTCTCCAACACCACAGTTCAAAAGCATCAATTCTTCAGCACTCAGCCTTCTTCACAGTCCAACGCTCACATCCATACATGAGCACAGGAAAAGCCATAGCTTTGACAAGACAGACCTCTGTCAACAAAGTAATGTTTCTGCTTTTGAATATGCTATATAGGTTGGTCATAACTTTTCTTCCACGGAGCAAGCATCTTTTAATTTCTTGCCTCTAGTCACCAGCTGCAGTGATTTTGGAGCCCAAAAAATAAAGTCTGTAACTGTTTCCATTGTTTCCCCATCTATGTGCCATGAAATGATTGGACCAGATGTCATGATATTAGTTTTCTGAATGCTGAGTTTTAAGCCAACATTTTCACTTTCCTCTTTCATTTTCATCAAGAGGCTCTTTAGTTCTTATTCACTTTCTGCCATAAGGGTGGTGTCATCTGCATGTCTGAGGTTATTGATATTTCTCCTGGCAATCTTGATTCTAGCTTGTGCTTCTTCCAGCCCAGCGTTTCTCATGATGTACTCTGCATATAAGTTAAATAAGCAGGGTGACAATGTACAGCCTTAAGGTACTCCTTTTCTTATTTGGAACCAGTCTGTTGTTCCATGTCCAGTTATAACTGTTGCTCCTTGACCTGCATACAGATTTCTCAGAAGGTTGTCAGGTGGTATGGTATTTCCATCTTGAAGAACTTTTCACAGTTTGTTATTATTCCCCACAGGCAAAGTCTTTGGAGTAGTCAATAAAGCAGAAATAGATGTTTTTCTGGAACTCTCTTTCTTTTTCAATGATCCAACAGATGTCAGCAATTTGATTTCTGGTTCCTTTACCTTTTATAAATTCAGCTTGAACTTATAAGTTCAAGCTTCATGTACTGTTGAAGCCTTGCTTGGAGAATTTTGAGCATTACTTTGCCAGCGTGTGAGATGAGTGCAAAATTGTGCAGTAGTTTGAGCATTCTTTGGCATTGCCTTTCTTTGGGATTGGAATGAAAACTGACCTTTTCCAGTCCTGTGGCCACTGCTGAGTTTTCCAAATTTGCTGGCATATTGAGTGAGGCGCTTTCACAGTATCATCTTTTAGGATTTGAAATAGCTCAACTGGAATTCCATTCCTCCACTAGCTTTGTTAGTAGTGATACTTCCTAAGGCCCACTTGACTTCGCATTCCAGGATGTTTGGCTTTAGGTGAGTGATCACACCACCGTGTTTACCTGAGTCATGAAGATCTTTTTTGTATAGTTCTTCTGTGTATTCTTGCCACCTCTTCTTAATATCTTCTGTTTCTGTTACGTCTGTACCATTTCTGTCCTTTATTGAGTCCATCTTTGCATGAAATATTCCCTTGGTACCTTTAATTTTCTTGAAGAGATCGCTAGTCTTTCTCATTCTATTTTTTTCCCTCTATTTCTTCACATTGATCAATGAGGAAAGCTTTCTTATCTCTTTTTGGTATTTGGAATTCTGCATTCAAATGGGTATATTTTTCCTTTTCTCCTTTGCCTTTCACTTCTCTTCTTTCCACAGCTATTTGTAAGGCCTCCTCAGACAACCATTTTACCTTTTTGCATTTCTTTCTCTTGGGAATGGTCTTGATCACTGTCTCCCGTACAATGTCACAAACCTCCATCCATAGTTCTTCAGGCACTCTGTCTATCAGATCTAGTCCATTTAATCTATTTGTCACTTCCACTGTATAATCATAAGGGATTTGATTAAGATCATACCTGAATGGTCTAGTGGTTTTCCCTACTTTCTTCAATTAAATCTGAATTTGGCAATAAAGAGTTCATGATCTGAGCCACAGTCAGCTCCCAGCCTTGTTTTTGCTGACTGTAGAGAGTTTCTCCATCTTTGGCTGCAAAGAACATAATCAATCTGATTTCAATATTGACCATCTGGTGAAGCCCATGTGTTGTTGGAAGAGGGTGTTTGCTATGACCACTGCATTCTCTTGGGGAAACTCTATTAGCCTCTTCACTGCTTCATTCTGTACTCCAAGGCAAAACTTGCCCCTTACTCCAGGTATTTCTTGACTTCCTACTTTTGCATTCTAGTCCCCTATAATGAAAAGGATATCTTTTTGTGTGTTAGTTCTAGAAGATCTTGTAGGTCTTCATAGAACCATTCAACTTCAGCTCCTTGACAAGAGTGAACATCGACATTTTAGGAATCAGTGAAATAAAATGGATTGGAATGGGTCAATTTAAGTAAGATCACCATTATATCTGCTACTATGGGCAAGAATCCATTAGAAGGAATGGAGTATCCATCATTGTCAGAAAAGAGTCCTAAATGCAGTACTTGGATACAGTCTCAAATGTGACAGAATGATCTCTGTTCGTTTCCAAGGCAAACCATTCAGTACACAGTAATCCAAGTCTATGCCCCAACAAGTAACACTGAAGAAACTGAAGTTGCTTTCCTCTAATGGGTATATTACTTGGACGTATCCAGGAGACCTTGCACTTTACTTTCTATGTATGTGAATTGTGGCTTCTAATACTTCTTTATTAGAATACTGGTGAATTTAATGAAGCAACAGCATCAATTTTCAGCAACTAGTAACATATACTTTTGTGTTAATCACAGTTTAACAGGAGGGAAAGGGGCAGGGCACAAATTTCAAAGAATGACATAGCCCAAGGACACAACATAAACTGATTAGAATCAAATGGAACCAAGGGCTAGACCTTGATCCTGAATCAGCAAGTGAAATGACACAGTCAGAGGTGCCATGACAGTTCCAAGGCACTCTCAAAAGACCAAGGAGTGGGCAGTGGTCCAAATCCTGGAAATCTCCACCCCTTCCCAAGAATAGTTGGAATAGTCCTCCCACTCTTTAGTGTATGAAATTACCCAGCCTATAAAACCTAACCAGGCCACATTTGTGGCTGCATTGGCCATGGCCCACACTCTGTGCAGTGTGCTTCTCTCTGTATCCGAATAAATCCACTTCTTACCTATCACTTTGTCTCTCACTGAATTCTTTCTGCCATGAGACATCAAGAACCTGAGTTTCATGAGGTCCTGAAGCCAGGTACTGTGGGTTTTGGCTGGGTTTGAGTCCCAGCCACATGGGTTCACGTCCCAAGCGGGGGATTGGCTGGGTTCAAGTCCCAGCCCTGTGGGTTTGAGTCCCAGTTCAGCTCAGTTGCTCAGTCGTGTCCGACTCTTTGCGACCCCATGACTCACAGCACGTCAGACTTCCCTGTCCATCACCAACTCCCAGAGCTCACTCAGACTCACGTCCACCAAGTTAGTGATGCCATCCAGCCATCTCATCCTCTGTCGTCCCCTTCTCCTCCTGCCCACAATCCCTCCCAGCATCAGAGTCTTTTCCAATGAGTCAACTCTTCGCATGAGGTGGCCAAAGTACTGGAATTTCAACTTTAGCATCATTCCTTCCAAAGAAATCCCAGGGCTGATCTCCTTCAGAATGGACTGGTTGGACCTCCTTGCAGTCCAAGGGACTCTCAAGAGTCTTCTCCAATACCACAGTTCAAAAGCATCAATTCTTCAGGGCTCAGCCTTCTTCACAGTCCAGCTCTCACATCCATACATGACCACAAGGAAAACCATAGCTTTGACTAGACGGACCATAGTTTGCAAAGTAATGTCTCTGCTTTTGAATATGCTATCTAGGTTGGTCATAACTTTTCTTCCGAGGAGTAAGTGTCTTAATTTCATGGCTGCAGTCACCATCTGCAGTGATTTTGGAGCCCCCCAAAATAAAGTCTGACACTGTTTCCACTGTTTCCCCATCTACTTCCCATGAAGTGATGGGACCAGATGCCATGATCTTCGTTTTCTGAATGTTGAGTTTTAAGACAACTTTTTCACTCTCCACTTTCACTTTCATCAAGAGGCTTTTTAGTTCCTCTTCACTTTCTGCCATAAGGGTGGTGTCATCTGCATATCAGAGGTTATTGACATTTCTCCTGGCAATATGTGTGTGTACACATGTACACATGGAAACAAGTCATTTCCAGATAATATCAGCACTTCTGCCTTAAACACAACAGCCCTGCAGAGCTGACAGCCTTGATCACCTCTCCAATTTCTTGCCAGGAAACATGGTGCCTCACAGACTGGGCCTCGATCCCTGGCTGCTGGCTCCCCACATGATGTGTGCGAGTAGGAATAAAGTCACCATGTGAGACCAGGGTGAGTTCTGTACAGTAGCTGTGGCAAAACCAGTCAGTATTTCCAACTTGGCTCCGACCTCTACAGTTCATAGATGGCCTTTTTCTTTCTGTTTATTGCTATTCATCCAAACATCTGTCCTCTCCACCTATAAACAAAAACAAATTTTCTTCTCACGGTGCTCAGGCACTAGAACTGAAAATGTTATTTTTGCCAAAATCATAGTGTGTTTCCTGGATAAGAGGTTAGGGTTTGAGTTAAGGTTGCTGCTGCTATTGCTGCTAAGTCACTTCAGTCATGTCTGACTCTGTGCGACCCCACAGAGCCTCCTGAGAAGTCTGTATTCAGGTCAAGAAGCAACAGTTAGAACTGGACATGGAACAACAGACTAGTTCCAAACTGGGAAAAGAGTGTGTCAAGGATGTATTTTGTCACCCTCTTTATTTAACTTAAATACAGAGTGCTGCTGCTGCTGCTGCTAAGTCACTTCAGTCGTCTCTGACTCTGTGTGGCCCCATAGACAGCAGCCCACCAGGCTCCCCTGTCCCTGGGATTCTCCAGGCAAGAACACTGAGTGGGTTGCCATTTCCTTCTCCAATTCATGAAAGTGAAAGTGAAGTCACTCAGTTGTGTCTGACACCTAGCAAACCCATGGACTTCAGCCTACCAGGCTCTTCCATCCATGGGATTTTCCAGGCAAGAGTACTGGAGTGGGTTGCCATTGCCTTCTCCAAATACAGAGTATATCATGCAAAATGCCGGGCTGGATGAAGCGCAAGCCAGAATCAAGACTGCAGGAAGAAATATCAATAACCTCAGATATGCAGATGACACCACCCTTATGGCAGAAATTGAAGAAGAACTAAAGAGCCTCTTGATGAAAGTGAAAGAGGAAAGTGAAAAAGTTGGCTCAGCATTCAGAAAACGAAGATCACAGCATCTGGTCCCATCACTTCATGGCAAATAGATGGGGAAACAATGGAAACAGTGACAGACTATTTGGGGGTGCTCTAAAATCACTGCAGATGGTGACTGCAGCCATGAAACTGAAAGACGCATGCTCCGTGGAAGAAAAGTTATGACCAACCTAGACAACATATTAAAAAGTAGAGACATTACTTTGTTGACAAAAGTCTGCCTACTGAAAGCTATGGTTTTTCCAGTAGTCATGTATAGATGTCAAAGTTGGACCATTAAAGAATGCTGAGAGCCAAAGAATTGATGTTTTTTGAACTGTGGTGTTGGAGAAGATTCTTGAGAGTCCTTTGGACTGCAAGGAGATCCAACCAGTCCATCCTAAAGGAAAGCAGCCCTGAATAGTCATTGGAAGGACTGATGCTGAAGCTGTAGCTCCAATACTGTGGCAACTTGACGTGAGGAACTGACTCATTGGAAAATACGCTGATGCTGGTAAAGATTGGAGGATAAGGGGACAACAGAGGACAAGATGGTTGGATGGCATCACCATCTCGATGGACGTGAGTTTGGGCAAGCTCCAGGAGTTGGTGAAGGACGGGGAAGCCTGGTGTGCTACAATCCATGGGATCACAAAGAGTTGGACTGGAATGAGCAACTGAACTGAACTGAACTCCTGCTGGAGCTGTGGTTAAGGTTTAAGTTTTGTGACTTCACTACTAGGATCTAAGCAACAGTTTTGAAGTCCTTCCATCCTATACTCAAGGGGCCAGTGAGAAAAACTGGGGGAAGGCAGCCCTGTCTCCCCAGTCTGGTATAAGGAAAGGACCATTATAAAGGAATTTGAGTATCCCACCTGGAACAGAGAAGGTGTAGCACTAGGGAGAAATTACTATGGGACATGATATCTCAGTACTTCTTGGGGTTTCCATGACATTTGAAAGTATATGATTATCAGCATCACATTCCTGTGTAACAAGGACAGATTACTTTGTTTTTTGTAATTACTAGGAATAGCTTAGATCTCTAGGGAGATCAAGACAACACAAATGGTTATTTTTCAGACTCGTTCCTCTCTTTAATACAGCCAGCATTCCCCTGACTTAAGATAAAACATGTGGTCTACAACTTAGGCACTAATTCTTTCACATATCCTCAACAATATTTATTGAGCTTACTAATTTTTCTGTAGGATTCTAAGCACTGGAGATATTTATGGTGTTTACGGACCCATTAAGTCTTCCTTATTGGTTTGCAGAAGATTCATAACCTCACCTGAATCCTGCTATCATTTTTTAATCTTTTGTATCATATCAAATTCAAGTAATTGGCTCTAGGGTTTTTGATTGCTGTGTGCTACCTGCATTGTTGTTTTTGCTTAGTCGATAAGTCCTGTCTGACTCTTTTGCTATCGCATGGACTGTAGCCATAGAAAATTGGTTTTAATTCCCAGCAGATTGTCAATTACTGACCTTGTAGCTGAGGGTGAGGACTTCCAAGCTTCTGTTTGTTTTGGCAAGGGAAGATCTGAGGGGGATGGGTGAGAGGGGAAAGGCCACACAGCCTCTACCCCATCCACATTTCTAAATGACTAACTCAACATTTCCAGCACTGTTCCAGAGACAGGAACAGAGCTGTTTTCTACAGCAGAGGGATGAGGAACCATGGGTCAGATAAAAGAATTCTGTCCACCAGTTTCCAGTTCCCCCATATCTTTTGTATGATATCAAAGATGTGCGCAATAAAGGACAAAATGTTATGGACCTAACAGAAGCAGAAAATATTAAGAAGTGGTGGCAAAAATACACAGAAGAACTATACAAAAATCTTAATGATGCAGATAACCATGATGCTGTGATCAACCACATAGAGCCAGACACGCTGGAGTGTGAAGTCAAGTGGGCCTTAGGAAGCATCACTACAAACAAAGCTAGTGGAGGTGATGGAATTCCAGTTGGGCTATTTCATATCCGAAAAGATGACACTATTAATGTGTTGCACTCAGTATGCCAGCTAATTTAGAAAACTCAGCAGTAGCCACAGGACTGGAAAAGTAAGTTTTAATTCCAATCCCAAAGAAGGGCAATGACAAAGAATGTTCAAATTGTTGCACAATTGCACTTATTTCACATGCCAGCAAGGTAGTGCTCAAAATCCTTCAAGCTAAGATTCAACAGTATGTGAACTGAAAACTTCAAGATGTACAAGCTGGAATTAGAAAAGGCAGAGGAACCAGAGATCAAATTGCCAACCTCAACTGGATCATAGAAAAAGCTAGAGAACTCCAGAAAACATCTAATTCTGCTTCATTAGGGGTTCCCTGGTAGCTCAGCTGGTAAAGAATCCACCTGCAATGCAGGAGGTCCTGGGTTGGAAGATCCCCTGAAGAACGGAACATCCCCTGGAGAAAGGAATGGCTCCCCACTCCAGTATTCTGGCCTGGAGAATTCCATGGACTCTATAATCCATGGGGTCACAAAGAGTCAGGACTGAGCAACTTTCACTTTCAGTTTTCTGCTCCATTGACTACATTAAAGCATTTGACTGTGTGGATCAAAAGAAACTGTGGAAAATTCTTAAAGAGATGGGAATACCAGACCACCTTATCTGCCTCCTGAGAAATCTGTATGCAGGTTGAGAAGCAACAGTTAGAATTGAACCGGGAACACAGACTGGTCTGGGAAAGGAGTGAGTCCAAGATTGCTGGAAGAAATATCAATAACCTCAGATATGCAGATGATACCACCCTTATGGCAGAAAGCAAAGAGTAAAGAGCCTCTTGATGACGGTGAAAGTGAAAGAGGGGCGTGAAAAAGCTGGCTTAAAGCTCAACTTTCAAAAAACTGGTTGGATGGCATCGCTGACACAGTGGACATGAGTTTAAGCAAGCTCTGGGAGATGGTGAAGGACAGGGAAGCCTGGCATGCTGCAGTTCATGGGGTCACAAAGAGTCGCATATAACTGAGCAACTGAACAACATGTCAATTGCCCTAGCAAGCTCCAGGCACAGAGGTCTGTGGTTCAATGTCGCAAGGACAGCGGAAGCACCCCAATCTTTTCTGCATCTTTTGACAGAGTGGCTAGAGCGCTGTTTGTGTGGTGAACTCAGTGGAGTCTGACTCTTCGGCCCCGAGGACAGTAGCCTGCCAGGCTTATCTGTCCATGGAATTCTCCAAGCAGGAATAGTGGAGGGGTTGCCATCTTCCCAACCCAGAGACCGAACTCATGTCTCCTGTGTTTCCTGCATCGGCAGTCAGATTCTTTTCCACAGAGCCACCTGGGAAACCTTGCTGGGGCACTGGTGTAACCAGAGGTAATCTCCTCTCTATAGAGGCCACTCTTGGGTTCTTCGAAGTGGAAATAATTTTAGAACTCAAGGGAAGAAGAGAAAAGTGATTCTGCTACTTGCCTTAAATGTGTTAATCGTATTTTTTCTAATTTCTAATGACAAATACTTTATTTTAATCATTTTTTAAATTGAAGTATAATTGATTTACAATGTCATGTTAGTTTCAGATGTACAGCAAAACGATCCAGTTATACACAAATATATATCTATTCTTTTTCAGATCCTTTTCCCTTAGGTTATTACAAAACATTAAATATAGTTCCTTGTGCTGTACAGTAAGTCTTTGTTGATTATTGATTCTGAGAAACCTGTATGCAGTTCAAAAAGTGACAGAACTGAACTTGAAACAGCAGACTGGTTCCACATTGGGAAAGGAGTACGCCAAGGCTGTATATTGTCACCCTGCTTATTTAACTTACATGCAGAGTACCTCATGAGAAACGCTGGACTGGATGAAGCACAGGTATATATATATCAGTCCCAAACTCCTAATTTATCCCTTCCCTGCTCTTTCCCCTTTGGTAAACATAAGTTTTGTTTGCTGTGTCTGTTGGTCTCTTTCTGTTTTTCATATAAGTTCAGTTGTATCATTTAAAATGGATTATCCATATTTCTTTGGATAAAATAGGCGGGTAGTAGACATAGAGACACAAAGAGCCCTGGTGGTCCCTGAATTTCCTCAGGCTCTGTTCTCATTCATCTCTCACCCCTGGACGTCTTGTGCTTACTCATTACTTTCTTTTTTTTTTAAATATGAACTTATTTATTTTCATTGGAGGTTACTTACTTTTATTCATAACTTTCATTACAACATTCAACAGCTGTGCTTGTGTGCTCAGTTGCTTTGCTACCCCATGAACTACAGCCACCAGGCTCCTCTGGCCATGGGGTTTTCATGGTAAGAATATTGGAGTGGGTTGCCATTTCCTCCTCCAGGGATCAAACCCAAGTCTCCAGTGTCTCCTGAATTGGCAGGCAGATTCTTTGCCACTGAGCCACTTGCAGAAGCCCTGACTTGGTTCATCAATAAACACTCCTAATCAACTGCTCCTTATGATCTAGACCCATCCTCAAACTTACCTCTTTTTTCCATGAAAAAAAAAAAAAAGTCTCTTTCAATGTGTTCTTTCTTGATTGTCACCATCACTCATACATGGGTACAATTCAGAAGGTGACAGTGAGTCCAGACACTCTGTCCTCTTGTCCTCCAATGATGGTCCATCACTGGGTCCTGGTGTATTATTCCTAGCAAATCTCTTCACTCTGTACCAAACACCTCATCAGTGTCCTAGTCAAAGCCATCACCATCTCTCGCCTTTCCTGGGACCAAAATATCTCCACATGACCTACACATACCAGCTTTACTCTCCACTCAGTCCCTCCTCCATGTCCAATCAAAGATGTTATTTCAAACACGAATCTTCAGACTCCATGGTTTTTAATTACTTATCTTTGTAGAATATTTTAAAGAAGTTCTTTGTTTTATTTTCTGGCCACACAGCATGTGAGATCTTAGTTCCCCTGCCAGGGATCAAATCCATGTCACCTGTAGTGGAAGAGCAGAGTCTTACCACTGGACCACCAGGGGAGCCCCTTAATTGTTCTTCTGATAAAGATTGAAAAACACTGTGTGATGTATCATGTCCCACAGACTCTGGCTCCACAACTACATTCCAATTCTTAAGTCTGACTTTGTACACATTTTTTGCATTCAAACATCCCTGATGTTCCTCCAGGTTCTAAATTTTCCCGCTTCCCCCCGCCCAGCCTCCACAGCCCCTTGCACAGGGCATCTGTGTGCTATTACTCTCACCTAACTATCCCTCATTCTCCATCCCTGGCCATTGACTACAATCCAGCCAGCTAATGGTGCCATAGAAACAGTCCCTTCTTTGACTGAATTCTCAGCACAGTCATTGTGTCCCAGGGAAGCCCATGCAGAGCCTCCTACAGTCACCTCTCCCTCTCCATGGCCCCTATATCTCGTTCTTTGTATTTCTTCTCATGCTAGGGGTGCTCTCTGTTCTACATTAGCCCAGGGTGGATGATCATTCAGTGAACCAAACACGATCTCAAGATAAACTCCTGAATTCTAACCCTCAAGACCTTTCAAAGGTTGCCTGGAGGCTCTCCCCTTCCATAATCTTTTCAGACTTCCCAATTCATTATTTTGGAAAACATGGTGCCTGAATTTGTTAGAAATATAAGTCTCAACCTACTTATACACTTTCTTCAATTCACATCATGGTATCATAAAATTTAATGTGGGCAGATACGATTCCCAAATTATGAGTTTAAAGCATTTTATGTTAGCATCCTTATGAAAAAATAAAGCCCACCTGAGCACTGCATACATGCCAGAAGCTTTTTAGGCTTATCGATACAGTGTTTATCACAGTAGGGATGTGGGTAGGAGTGATAAAGTGATATCAGCAGCAGGCGACAGGCCACAGTGCCATTTGTAACTTTAGATGGTAAAGAGTGGCACTGCAGCTGTATATGGAAGTAACTGAAGCTTGGGAAGCTGACAAATTATTACTTATCATGTAAATAGCAAACGATACTGTGATATCTCAGGGAAAAAAATGTCTTTGTCTCTTAAATCTACACTTCATTGTTCAAACAACTGTCAGTGGGGAGGGGCAGTGGAATGAAACAAAATAAAGCAAAAGGTAAGCATGCTCAAGCCAGCTGACGGTAGGTCATTAATATGCAATTGAGCTTTCTTATTTTAAAACTGTATCTTCATTCATTATGCATTTTTCAACGAAAATATTTTAAATACCCAATATATCAGTAACAAAAATACTCTTAATTGTATAATTTTTATTATCTATGTTATTAAATGTTCATCTCATATAATTTGGTTGTAATTTTATATTAATAGGCTCTTTCCAATGCCACATTTGTGTATTCTTCTAATGGGGGCTTCCTAGGTGGTGCTAGTGGTAAAGAACCCTCTTGCCAATGCTGGAGATGTTAACAGATGCAGGTTCAATGCCTGGGCCAGGAAAATCCACTGGAGGAGGCTATGGCAACCCACTCCAGAATTCTTGCCTGGAGAATTCCATACACAGAGCAACCTGGTGGGCTGCAGTCCATAGAGTCCCAAAGAGTCGGACACAGCTGAAGCAACTTAGCATGCATGCACATGTAAAGCTTATTGTCAGCTTAAATTACTGAATTTACTTGTATTTACTCACAAATTGTTTGGTTAAATGATACTAATGACAATTCCGTTGAGTGTTGTGATTTAATCATCTCCTTTCAAAGAGACTCCTCTGTTAAACCATTGTGCACAGCAATCAGACAATTCAATTTTCTTTTCACTAAGTACATCTAGTATTTTTGGTTTGGAAAACACCTTCTCCTCTTTAAGATGTGAGTTCAAAAACTCATGACCAAAAAAAAAAAAAAAAAAACCATAAAAAAAGAATCATTTCTGTGAGGAGTTGTTAGGAGTTGTGGGTACATGAATGAAACAACCATTTTCAGTCATGAATGAAATGTCCATCTCCACCATCACATGGGTAGAAACCAGCAGAAAATGCTGTCAACACAGATCCATCCCTCTGACACTATCGAGGGGCAGAGCAGCTTGACCTGGGAGAGGTGGGTGAGTAGGGCCCGATAGACATACTGCAGAGCTTGATTTCTGGGAACTGTAGGAGCAGAGAGTGGCTGTGTGGTGTGTTCCCTGCTTCAAGCAATCAGCACAGGGAGGTGCAGGGCGAGCATGAACATTTCCTAACACAGTAGTCCCACCAGAGACCAGATGTCTGACCATCTCAGTGTCCAGCTGCCCTCCCAGTAGGCAGCATCCTGTCTGTGCTTCCACCAGCGTCTCACTGCACAACTGAGGTTACATTCCTGTTCCTCAGGAAGGTGCTGAGGTGAGCAGGCAGCTCCAGGGCAGCCCGGTGCCAGCCCTCCCCAGAGGGTTTGTGTGATCTGAACCTGGGTGCTCCTTGGGCCGGCTGTTGGGCTCAGATTCAAGGGACAGCGACAAGATGCTAGAAACAGCATCAGGGATGGCTTTCTGTGGAATCTGGAGGGGAGGGGACGCTGCACCCCAGGACATTTCCAGGGCTCGGAGCAATTTAGGAAGGGGGGAAGGGGGGAAATGAAGCTGCTGGTAGCCTGCACCGCACCCCTCTCCTGCAGACCCCTCCCAGAAGTGTAAGCTCTGAAAAGCCACCTTCTGGGAATTAGGCATCACAGCAAAGAGCCCAGGTCACAGCAGCTGCTGCGTGCTGTGGACGGAGCAGACAGATGGCTCCTCAATGTCTTATTTGGAGTTGAGGGGCGTCAGGGCTATGTCCTCACTTCGTTAGACCTTTTCATGCACCAGCCAGCCTAAGACAAGGAAATCCTTCAGGAAAGATATTCACAATGCAATTTTTTTTTTTTAAAACCAGACTCAAGATTTTTAATTTGGAATTGAGTCCTGGCATTGCTAATGAATCCACCAGATATGTCCTCTAATCAGAATTGCTCTTCAAAGTCCAAGTCTGACGTTAGGGATGCTGTTCTCACCGCTAAGTGCTCACCTGGGCCCTGGAAGGCATTGCACATCCCATGGATGCAGAGCCAGGCATGCATCCTTCATCCCAGAAGAGGCACAGCTGCAGGTCTGTGGGACGCTGCTCCTTCTGCCTTGTTCTGGGAAGCGAGGGTGCTCTGGACACACCCCATGGACAGGAAATAAAGGAGGTTTGGTTTGGGGTTGGGTTCACAGCATAACTGGGACTCCACTTCCATGGGGGAAGCTCTCATTACTCAGGTTGAGGTAGCAGAATGGACCCCCAGCTCCTCCCACAGTGTTCTGTGCTTTTCTCTGCCAGAGCACAAGCTCACCGAGGTCTCAGTGACTGCCAGCTCCTAGAGCGGGAGGGGCACAATCCCAGGGAGGGGCCTGGAACCAAGACTAGGGCTTTGGACTTGCGCTCTGCACCCAACTTTGCCATTCACTATCCACGGAGCCCTGGCCAAGTATTTCAGCTCCTTGTCTCAGTTTTCTCTCTAGTAAAGTGGAGATGACAAAATAGCCTTTGGGGTCACACTCAGGGTTTCAAGAAATGAAACGTGCAAACCACAGAATAAGTCCTTAATCCACGTTTTTTCTGTGAATATATGCATATGTGCTTAGCCTTGAGAGGATGTCAGGAGTCTTTGATTAATCAAGTGATTAATCGAGCAATTAATTATTCATATGAAGGAAGACATAGACAGGAAGTAAGGAGAGAAGGAAATTAGTAAGAATCACCAAATATCCACACATTAGATTCCTAAGTATATATGGGCCAGAGTTCTATAATGTCCACAAAAACAAGGTGTTTGAGAAAATTCATTTCCATATATAAACGTTATTCATAATCTTGAATTGATTGACTTCATCCCATGAACACAATAATTGACTTCAAACTGCTTCACATGGTATAAGAAGCATTGGGAACCATGAAGCTGAATATGGCCCCGCCCAGCACTATTTAGAAAATAGTGAAAGAAAGTACTTTCTTCTTTTGTTTATAAGCACAAACAGGGGAGCTGTTCTTTTCCCCCATTCACTGAGATGACCTTGACCACCATTTATTGTTGGTCTTTGGTGGAACATTTCAAAGGAAAGAAGTCTATGATAAACTAGAAGCACATCCTCAAGACAGGCAGTGACGCTATTGTGCATGTCCTGCCAGAAGGATGTGCAGACACCAGGCTTGTCAGGGATCCAGCACTGCAAAGGACCTGGGGTCATGTGGTCCACTGGCCTTTGTTTATATGATCAGAATCTCTATGTTAAGGGAAACTAAATTGTCAAGACCTTCATTCAGTATTACCCTGGAAAGTTACATCTTTTGCAACATCACTCAGTCGTGTCCAACTCTTTGCGACCCCATGGACGGTAGCCTACCAAGCTCCTCTGTCCATGGGATTTTCCAGGCAAGAGTGCTGGAGTGGATTGCCATTTCCTTCTCCAGATTCAGTACATAGCAACAATAAATTATATATATATATATATATATATATATATATATATAT
>NW_024070202.1:6684063-6899599 GCF_014754425.2 Oryx dammah | reverse complement strand
ATATATATATATATACACATATATATATATATACACACACACATAGGAGAAGGAAATGGCAACTCACTCCAGTGTTCTTGCCTGGAGAATCCCAGGGATGGCAGAGCCATAGAAAATAGTCAAGTTTGTAGAGAAAGACAGTAAAATGGTCATCACCAGGATCTGGGAGGATGGGGGAAAGGAAAACTGATAGATATATAGCCTTAGATTTGCAAGATGAAAAAGTTCTGGAGATCTGTTTCATAACAAAGTTCAGTCAGTAGTGAACTATATGCTTAAAGTGATAAAGATGGAAAATTATATGTTTTTCTGTGACATTTGAATTTTAAAAATATAAAATGCAGTAAGTTTTTGTCTTCAATATTGTCTTGGCTACTTTGAGTCCTGTGAATTCCTAGGCATTTTTAAATAGTGTATACATTTTTACAGAAAAAAATATTTGCAGGGATTTTGTCTGGGATTAGTTGCATTCTATAAATTGGTGTTAGGAAATTTTTCAAATATACAATTTTAAGTTTTTAACTACTGAAAGTTGCTCAGTCAAGTCAGACTCTTTGCAACCCCATGGACTGTAGCCTCCCAGGTTTCTCTGTCTGTGGCATTCTCCAGGCAGAATACTGGAGTGACTAACTCCTCCATTCTCCAGGAGATCATACCAACCCAGGATTGAACCCAGCTCTCCCACATTGCAAGGGATCTTTCTAACCCAGGGATCGAACCCAGGTCTCCTGCATTGCAGGCAGATTCTTTACCATCTGAGCCACCAGCAAATTGATATGCTATGTTCATTCATTTATTTATGAATTATTTAATTTCTTTCAGTGACATTTGTAGTTTAAAGGGTACAAGTTCCCTATATCTTTATTATATTTATCCCTAGGCATTTGTTATTTCCCAATAATACTGTAATCCTTTTAATCCATTTCTATTTGTTGCTAGTACATGAAAATGCTAAAATACTAATAGTTTATGTTGATAACATATTTAGTAACTTTGCTAAATTTATTTATAAACCTGATTGTTTCTTTATGTTAGAGTTTCTAGGTATTATGTCATCTGATATATGACTTCTTTCTTTCCTAATCCTTAAACATCTTACTTCTTTTCTTTCCTTATTATTGATGTTAGGACTTTCCGTGCAGTGTTGAATTCAGGTGCTAACAAAAATCATATATTCTTGTTATTAATTTCAATATAATACATTATTTTCACTTTCTTGGTCCCTGTGCCTTGCCTGGATGATTTTGAGTGATCTGTATTCCACTTCAGTAATCTTCTCTTGTACTGTTCCTAGTTTACCGATAACCCCATCTTGAGTTCTCAACTATTGGCAGAATATTTTTTCAATTTAATGATTATATATATTTTTATAGGTATATGACAAAATTCTCCATTTTTTCAGATGTTTATTAACTTTCTAATTCTACTAATTTTGTAGTCATAACCTTTCTTGGTCATTTTCTCATACTATAATACTTGAATCACCTGTGCATTTGTTCCTATAGTTTTGTCTGGTAATTTTTGTTAAACCCAGATGTTGTTTATGAAATACTGTATAGATGTGTACTTGTGTTCAGAAAAAGACTTGAGATTGTCATAGTAGCAATCTTTGTAACAAACAAAAACTGGATATAAAACCTGGGTAATTGTCCCCTGCATTACAGGCAGATTCTTTACTATCTGAGCCACCAAGGAAGCCCTTACCTTATATAGGATAAATAAATTATCATTCTTTTGCACAATGGACTGTTTTACAGAAATTGGAATTAATAAACCATTGTTACATATGACTACAAAGATAAATCTCCACAAGAACAAAAGTTGACAACAACAAAAAGCTGTAAGTAACAGAGCATTTTCTATTTTAATTCATACATGTAGACTTGAAAAAACATGCAAATCAAATTCAGGGTTCAGACATCAACTTAATTCACTTTGGGGGTAGGAATTTCCCAAATAGAGTTTCTGAGATGCTAGCACTCTCTAGCAGAGTTTTATCTGAATCAAATTTTAATTGAGAAACTCCCCTCCCTTCAGGACATGTATTCTTAAGGCAAGCTAGTAAATACATAAGATACTGTTTGCATAAGTTTCTTCCATGAAACTCTGTAAGGAGGGACAAAAGACTGGAAATATGTCAAACATCTACTTATAGGGTTTCCCGGGTGGCTCAGCTGATAAAGAATCCTCCTGCAATGTGGGAGACCTGGACTCAGTCCCTGAGTTGGGAAAATCCCCTGGAGAAGAGAAGGCTACCCACTCCATTATAAATGAGGGACTAGATGAATAACTTGGAGAAGGCAATGGCACCCCACTCCAGTACTCTTGCCTGGAAAATCCCATGGATGGAGGAGCCTGGTGGGCTGCAGTCCACGCGGTCGCTAGGAGTCGGACATGACTGAGCGACTTCACTTTCACTTTTCACTTTCCACTTTCATGCATTGGAGAAGGAAATGGCAACCCACTCCAGTGTTCTTGCCTGGAGAATCCCAGGGATGGGGGAGCCTGGTGGGCTGCCATCTATGGGATCGCACAGAGTCGGACACGACTGAAGTGATTTAGCAGTAGCAGTAGCAGATGAATAACTAATAAATGCACACAATGGGATTTTATGAAATGGTAAAAAGAGGGAATGAGGACAATAACAATAATAATGAAAATAATGATGATAAAACTCAGAAGACTTAAAACATCAAATAAGCACATATCTTTATTATAAGACCCTAGAAAACTAGACAAAGTGCATGAAATAACCTTTTTCAGGTATTAGCTAAGAGGCAGTGCAGGACTGCAATCCCTGAAAAGAAAAAGAGGATGTGATCACCGTGATAGCCCCAGCTCTGCCTGTAGGAACTTTCCAGATGGCAATACAAGGAGGGGAACCCAGACAGGACTCGGGGGTTTTTCTGAGTAGAGTGGACAGATCAGAGTTTGGGGCTCCTAAAGTAGCTGATATTTTCCACAAACTTCAGAATTCTGCATAAGCATCTCCTTTAGTATTCAGCTGAGAATGAACAGATCAGGAAAGAAAGCAGAACCAGAAAAGGAACAACTATGGACAAACTGGGAACTGAAAAGCTATCAGAGTTTGTATCAGATGTTCAAGTTCCAAGGAGCCAGAATGCAAACACCTTGTTGAACACTTTGGTAATTCAGAAGAGATCCCAGAAAGTTCACAACCTCAGAATAAGTTTAATGTAGCCCTGGACTAAACTGCTACTCAGAACCAATTTTTTTAAAGACTTGGAACTGTCAAGCTGATTTATAATAAATGAGAGTCCCTTGGACTGAAAGGAAATCTACCCAGTCCATTCTAAAGGAGATCAGTCGAGGGTGTTCATTGTAAGGACTGATGTTGAAGCTGAAACTCCAATACTTTGGCCACCTGATGCGAAGAGCTGACTCATCTGAAAAGACCCTGATGCTGGTAAAGATTGAGGGCAGGAGAAGGGAATGAATGACAGAGGACGAGATGGTTGGATGGCATCATCAACTCAATGGAGATGAGTTTGAGTAAACTACTGGAGTTGGTGATGGACAGAGAGGCCTGGCGTGTTGTGGTTCATGGGGTCACAGAGTCGGACACAGCTGATCAACTGAACTGAACTGAACCGAACATTTGAAAGAAAAAGTCCAAGCACTGAAGATTTAGAATCTTAGAAGGTAAGATGTGCAACAAACAATGGAAAGCTATTAGTTCTGTAAAGAAGCAAGAAAACATAACCGTAAAGGAGAAATATAACTCAACATAAATGGCCACCAAAATGGCAGATGATGGAATTAATAAACAAGTCCACTAAACAACTATTAAAATTATACTTAAAGATTGAAAGAGAGCCATGAACATAAATAGAGTTGGAAGGTTATTTAGAGGCAAGGGGTATTTCTAGAGCTAAATAAGCCAATACCTAAAACAAATGTTTTGCAGATCTGTAAACCTGATAACACTTTCTCCAAATAGAAATACAGAGAAATGGAAAAGAAGGACAGTCAATGAACTGTGTTGTTGCTCAGTCTCTAAGTCGTGTCTGACTTTTTGTGATCATGGGACTGACTTTTTGTGATCCCATGGACTGCAAGACACCAGGCTTCCCTGTCCTTCACCATTTCCAGAGCTTGTTCAAACTCATGTCCATTGAGTCGAGACTGCCATCCAGCCACCCCATCCTCTGCTGCCCCTTTCTCCTCCTGCCTTCAATCTTTCCCAGCATCAGGGTCTTTTCCAATGAGTTGGCTCTTCACATCAGGTGGCCAAAGTATTGGAGCTTCAGCTGCAGTCCTTCCAATGATTATTCAGGGTTGATTTCCTTTAAGATTGACCGGTTTGATCTCCTTTCTGTCCAAGAGACTCTCAAAAGTCTTCTCCAGCATCACAAATTGAAAGCATCAATTATTCGGTGCTCAGCCTTCTTTAAGGTTCAACTTTCATATCTATATGACTACTGGATAAATTTGACTATCCAGACCTTTGCTGGCAAAGTGATGTCTCTACTTTTTAATAGCTGTGTAGATTTGTCATAGCTTTTCTTCCAAGGAGCAAGTATCTTCTAATTTCAAATTAACTGTGAAGCAACTATATATGTATTAACTATAATACAAATAAATAGATCAGGAGAGGGAGAGGAGGGCAGAAAAAGCATTTGATTTTCCAAACTGGATGATCCAGGAAGTTCAATGAACCTCAGACATAATAAAAATAAATGCATAGGATATCATAGACAAATCCTTGAAATCCAGTGATAAACAGAAAATCATAAGAGAAGCCAGAAAGAAAAAGACACATCAGACACTGAAGAAGAAAGGTAACAATCATGATCAATCTTTTTTTCTTTTTTTCTTTTTTTTTTGGCCTAAAACTAATACAAGCCAGAAAACGATAGGTAAAACATTTAACCTGCCAAAAGAGGGGAAAAACATTAATCCAGAGCTCAATTTCTATTGCAGATATTCTTCAAATGTCATGATGAGCCTTACACTTTCACCTTGAAGATATAGACAGTTAGAAAGTGTTAATCCCATGCTCATATAAGAATAATCTTGGAAGACTTTACATCTGTGACTTTTCTTGAATCAATCAGGTAACTGATGTTTCAGGGCAAACAACCAACCTGAAATCAAGGGAACCATATGTATTTGTAGAGAAAAAGCAAGACCCAAGCATTTGTTTACTGGCCAAAGGGCCACCGAACACTCAATAAGCCAACAGCAACCTCCTGTTTCAGTGAATGTGAGTCAGAGTGGGGGTGTATCAAACATGCAGTTTTTGCAATCTCTTGGAGGCTCTTCCACCAGAAACCCCACCAGAACTCACAAGGAAGATGGGGAGATTTGTCTCTCCATGGGAGAGAAACTCTCCTATGGCTCTCCTACAGCACAGGCTATGGGAGGGACCCATTCAGTTCATTTCAGTTCATTTGCTCAGTCGTGTCCGACTCTTTGCAACCCCATAATTCGCAGCACGCCAGGCCTCCCTGTCCATCACCAACTCCTGGAGTTCACCCAGACTCACGTCCATCGAGTCAGTGATGCCATCCAGCCCTCTCATCCTCTGTCGTCCCCTTCTCCTCCTACCCCCAATCCCTCCCAGCATCAGAGTCTTTTCCAATGAGTCAACTCTTCGCATGAGGTGGCCAAAGTACTGGAGCTTCAGCTTTAGCATCATTCCCTCCAAAGAAATCCCAGGGTTGATCTCCTTCAGAATGGACTGGTTGGATCTCCTTGCAGTCCAAGGGACTCTCAAGAGTCTTCTCCAAAACCACAGTTCAAAAGCATCAATTCTTCGGTACTCAGCTTTCTTCAGAGTCCAACTCTCACATCCATACATGACCACTGGAAAAACCATGGCCTAGACTAGCCATTGCCAAAACTTCTTCCCTACTCACGCCCTCTAGGGGAGAAGATTGAATCTGCAGGAAGAAGATCATCCACATCAGTGGGGTGATTGGGGTCTTTATTGCAGGAGGAGAAGAAGGGAAGGGGGAAGAAAGGGGTCACCACTGTCAGCTGCCCAGATCATCGTTTTACTTTGTCTCAAAGATAAATATTAATCTGCAGGGAGTAGCGCATCACAACTGTATCCTGAGGGCACTGATGGAAATAACCACAGTGGAGACAAAGAGAGACAGAAAAGAAGCTCTGATCCTGAGGGCGGTGCAGAAATGCACACCAGACTCAGCATCACACCTGGAGGAAAGGCAGGAACCCACATGCTTCACGAGACTGAAGACTGAGAATCAACTAGAATGTCAGAGAGAGTTTCACTGTCCCCTTCCCACACCCATGGACACTAAGTAGCCCTGAGTAAAACCAGCAGTGGGGTCCTGCAAGGGACAGACCCTAGGGAGCAGCAAAAGGGGAAGAAGTGAACGTAAGTAGAGAAGCTGTCAAGAGATGAATTTAGTCTTGCTGCAACAAACTTAAAAACCTACCCACGTCTCGATGAAAGTAGCATTATCACACACCTACCTTAATGCATAACTGAAGGGAAAACATGCTCATCTTCAAGGGTAAAAACATTTATCTCAATATCTCTTGTTTTTGCAATTCTGGTTTTCAATGAAAAATTATGATGCATACAGAATGGCAAGAAAAACAGTTGAAAGAGACAAAGAAGGGCTTTCCTGGTGGTCCAGTGGTTAAGAATCCATCTGCCAATGCATGGACATGGGTTCAATCCCCGGTTTGGGAAGATTCCGCATTCCATGGGGCAACTAAGTCCGTAAATCACAACTGCTGAAGCTCGAGTGTGCTAGAGCCCCTGTTCCACTTGTGGTAGAGAAGCCCGTGCAATGAGAAGCTCACAAATACAACTGGAGAGTGGCCCGCACTTGCCGCAACTAGAGAAAGCCGAGACACAGCAACTAAGACCCAGTGCAGCCCTAAAAAATGAATAAAATTTTTAAAAAATTAAAAGAAGGTTCTGATTAAACTATTTATAAAGAGATGAAGCAATCAAATAGGGGGCAGGTGAAGCAACTAAGGTGAAGGGGACTTAAAATGACTATGACTGATATGTTAAAGTTCTCAAAGCAAAAGTTCTCAGCTGGGAAGGGAAGATACTGCCCCCACCTTGAAAGAGGGACATTTGACAATATATGGAGACTTTTTTTTTTTTATGGTATCATCTAGAGGGTAGAGGTCAGAGATGCTGCTAAATATCTTACAACCCACAGGACAGTCCTTGACAATGCAAAATTACCCAGTCCAAAATATCATTACTGCCAAGGTTGATAAATATTGCTCTAGTAGAAAGAATACACAATAGGTGAGACCAGACTGGAAAATTCAGCAGACATCAAAACTACAAGATTAATCAATTTAAATGCTAGAAAACAAATGCACAGGAAGAGAAGAGTACCTTTCATGGATTCATGAATAGACCCAAGGAAAGAATCACTCAAAAAATCAGTCAAAAAAGACAGATCAATACAAATGACCAAAACCAAAATGCAAAAAGAAATAGAGTAGAACCCCACCCACCCAAGATCAGAACATTTAAGAGCTGAGGAAATGTAGCAAATGAAATAATATTTGTACAGTTAGAATCAGTAGGTGATGAAAGAGAAATAAAGCACAGAGGAGCTATTTCAAAAATTACGGCTGAGAATTTTTCAAAACACAAACTATGACACAGTTTATGAGACAGAAACCATGACCCAAGAATCTCCTAGGATATCAAATACACACACGAGCACAAAAATACACACACACACACACACATTCAGACATAGCATTCAAATATTCAAACAGGAAAAGAGGTGTGCACACTTCAAAGCACAAACATTAAAACTGAGAAGATACAGATTAGCAAGCTCTCTGCCCAAAGATAACATGAAAATTCAACACTACTTAACTGTACACTAAAATATGTCTGAGATGGTAAATTTTATGTTACATGTCTTTTAAATCACAACTAAAATCTTTGTATTTAAAATGTTATTTTTAAAAGCTGAAGGCAAAGTATTGAAGAAAGCAAAGTAAGACACATTACTTAGTAAGCATGCATTTGGAACAGGAATAAGGTTGCCCACAAAGAGGTAAACTTGGTTATTAGTGGGCCAAAAAACAAAAAAATCTCACATATATTATCATGGTGTGTGGTCCTCTAGAGCATAATCTTTAATTGAAAAATAAAAGTTATTCATTGGTATTTAACTTCTTTCTTTAGGAAGAAATTAAAATTTAGTTAACTTTTCCCCTTAAGGGATGGGGTGATAAGGATAAAAAGAAGGTTGAATGAGACCTGCAGAAAAACAAGGATAAGAATTTTCTGAATAAATTTGTCAATAAATACCTTCAGCATAGAGGCCTTAAATATATCAGCAAGAACTCATCATGGTATCCTTGGCTGGAGGAGTACCACCAGCCCTCACTGCAGAGAACACCTCTGAAAACACCCTGATGCTGGCCCCACCATCTGGAGGGTAAAACAGTCAGTCAGGGGGATTTACATGTTTTCAGGCCTGTTATCAAGCCCCATCCGTGCCAGTTGTTGTACTGAAATGTCCTTGAGAATTGAAGAAAAGCTTATTGCATAGTCACTGATAAAAATTTTCTTGGGAAAGTGATCTTAGGGAACACTGTCCTCTGGACTTTATGATTGTGATTCAGAGAGAGTTTGAAAATGATGGGCTTTGACCTAACTTATACCTCCCCCCTTCAAAATTTATTGAGCATTTACTATGCACTGTGCCAACTCTAGGGAAATAAAGATCAATGAACCAGAGTCTTGGGCTATAGCTGGAAAAGCACGTGGCAGAGGACCGGCCTTGTTATTACATCCTATATACGTATTGAGCTGCTCTCTGTAGTCAGTGGGAAGACTTTGGTGGATTTTAATAACTGACTTTCTGTTTCTGTTCATCTCCAAGTAATAATTCCCCAGAGCAATTTGTAAAGCATTGCTGATCACAAATACTCTGAGGCTTCAAGCAGGAGGCATCATAGGAAATCACAGAAAAATATTAGAGAATACTTTCTAAATGATTATTCTGTTCAACCTCTTTGGCTTGGATTTGTGCAAAAACTGTGACATCTCTAAAGAAGTAGCTAACACTCAATACAGAATGTGTTAATTAACATTACTTTGTAGACTCCCCCCTTTCCTTAAATCAATATTGTGAAGTTTCTTTTCTTTATAGTTTGTACTTCCAGTGAAGCTGGAAATCAATGACACCAGATAATCTCAGTACAGAAAGAAATCTGAACAGAGGGAAAGTAGCCGTGACTTAGCAGTACAAGCCGTAACGGCGTTCTGATGCAGCCGGCCTCTTGACTTACTTAAAACAGGCAGTCTGTTCAACGTTCACATCCTGTCAAATTTCGTATTGTTATTTGAGATTGTTATGACCTGGATAAATTAAGATTCAAGTGGAGCACAGGGTGTTGGCTAAGGAGCCAGGTTCAATACAAGAACAATAGAATTTGATATAGAGAACTTTATTACTCACAATTCCTGGAGAAAGTACCTCACCTCCTGGGCCCCTCAGGGAAGTCAAGGCAAAGGTCAAGGGTGGAGGCAGGGAAACCCTAGCAGAACCTGGGGCACATGTTTTCATTAGGGTCCGTAAGTGAAGTGTTCTGAGATTCTTAATTCCTACTGGTTGATTAAAACCGAAAAGAGCTGAGTTTTAGGTTAAGCTCTGTGTGGGTCTTATCTAAGGGGGTTATAGGGGAGGCCTTGGTAGGGAGTAGACTGTTGATCACAAGGACCATTGGAGGAGTCACATCAGGAATTTAAATTTGCTTGTGACTCTAAGGGCTATTGTGTATAGCATGTGCTCAAGAGAGGGGCTCAGGTCAGTTCAAGGCCCATGAAGGTCATGTGGCCAAATAACTGTATGCTGAGGCAATGATGCCGTGGAGTAGCTCAGTAACTTTCAACATAGGTGTCCTAATGTGTGATTATGATTTTTGAAAGAGTTCTAGTCATTTGGGGACACGCTGAGACGCTTGCAGAAGAAATTCTGTAATTTACTTTGAACAGTTGGAAGAAACGGAATGTGATCAGGGCTACGGATTTAACAAGAGTGGCCTCGAGATGATAAATGCTGAGGCCAGGGCCACATTTCTGTCAACACCATCTGCCTCCAGAATAAAGTTCAGTAAAATAGAAATGAAAGGCTGACCTGAGATACCGAAAGGTGCCCTAGTGAGAAAGCCAGCTTGCAAATGATGAAAATTTAACTCTAACAAATGAATTTTATGCTAATCATCAAGGTAAGTGTGAGTGAAAATCGCTCAGTCGTGTCTGACTCTTTGCAGTCCCATGAACTGTAACTTGCCAGGCTCCTCTGTCTATAGAATTCTCCAGGCCAAAATACTGGAGTGAGTAGCCATTCCTTTCTCCAGGGGATCTTCCTGACCCAGGGATCAAACTTGGGTTTCCCAAATTGCAGGGGGATTCTTTACAGTCTGAGCCACCAATCCTCAAGGTAGAAGCTGGCTTCTGCCATTGCTGGATGTAAGATCGCTAATGATGCCTTGCATTTTTTCCTTGTCTCTCCTGTGAAACTGTTTTCTTCTGCACTGACTGTATTCTTACACAAGTTCTTGATATGTCACAGAAAATATAGCCACGGCTGCTCTGGCCTTACATTTTTTTTTTTGCAAGTAAGATACTCACAGTGAATAAAGTAACCCATCCCTTCTGTATCCCCTACATACTGGAGAGCATTTATGTTAAACTCACTGAAGGTTCTGATTGGTCCTACCCTAGTCATTACCTCCAAGGGAAGAAGGAGGTAAATGGGTTGCCTAGATGAGTTACATTCCCCCAGCTTGTGGGAGAGGAGGTAGGACCCCTCAGCAGGCAAGGCAAACTCTTATTCCATGTCCTTTATTCATTCTGTGACCTCACCTTCCACTACTCCCCACATCCACCCTGCACCAGCTGCTTGACCTCACTACACTGCCTCAGATATCCCAGGCACTTCTGCACTGCAAGAATTCAGACCTTAGCTGGAATGTGCTTTCGCCATAGTCCCAGTGAATAACTCTCTAATTATTTATGTTCAAGTCGACTTGGAAATCTCAAAAATTATCTACCTTTTCTCTATCAATCTCCCTATTCAGCAAACATCATCTTTTGAAGTGCTATTGAATTCATGTATTTCTTATGTTTGCTTAGTTTTTCTTGCCTACTCCCAAGAGGAAAAAAAAGGAAAACTTCATGAGAGCAGCAATTGCTTTGCATCATAAGTGCTTGGTTGCTGATCTCTGAATCCTTGAATAACAGTGCCTGGTAGATACTCTCTATTTGAATATAAGTGAATTAATAAATGTACCTAGTCAGAATCATTAGTACTGGAGGCAATGAGCTCTTCAAAAAATAGCTCTTATACCAGGGGCATGAGTTGTTGGGCAGGAAAAATAAAATGCTGTAATATTGCAGGTATGTCTAGTCTCAACCCTGCTATCAGGGAAGGCTTCCTAGAGGAAGAAACATCCAAAGATGGGTCAGAACTCTTAGGTGAGGAAGCAGAATCAAGTTTGGTGACAGTGTCGAGAGAGAGTGCACGCTAGGATCTTACACGTAGATTTTAGGGTTGGATGGCAATGATACACTATGACTGTGTGTGCACAAGCCTATACAGAGGCAGGTACATTTACACACATGCACATCATACAGAGCAACCCCAGATAAACCTGGCAAGGTGAGCAAGTCTGTGTCACAGCTGCAATTCACAGTAACACATTTGGACTTTAGCCTGTAGGCACTGGAAAGGCATGGAAGGATTTTACAAATGGAAGTGACACAATTAGGTTCATTTTAAAGTGTTCTCTCTAGCTGAAGGATGAAAAATGAAACAGACAGAGCTCAAGATGGGAAACAGGAAGAATGATTTCAAGCAATGCATGCAGCAGTAACTGGCCCAAAGAAAACAATAGAGCCTCCTATCTAGGGACTGCAGGTCAAGAGACCTCAGGTGTGTAGGGAGTACAATACTGAGGAACTTTCTTTTTATAAACAGAAGTTGTCATATAGCAAAAACAAAGGTAGGCCTTCATTTATAAGTTTCAGAAATTATCAGTTAGATTTCAAAGCAAAGATTTCAAATTTAGAGAATCCTTCAAGACAGAAATACAAGTAGACATCAAGACTGGATTTATCTTTGCTGTTGCTGTTCTTGTTTTGTTGTTAAGTCACGCTGGACATTTTTGCGACCCCATGGACTGTAACCTGTGAGACTCCTCTGTCCAGGGGGTTTCCCAGGCAAGAACACTGGAGCGGGTTGCTATTTCCTTCTCCAGGAGATTTTTCTGCCCCCAGGGATTGAACTCGTGTTTCCTGCATTGCAGGCGGATTCTTTTACCACTGAACCTCAGTTGAAGGCAGAAGAATTTTTGGGTCCCAGCTTGAAAAATGTCAGCCACTGGCAACTGAAGTCTGGTGAAGTGTTTTTGTGCTTTATGACATGTGACCAAGAATCTCATTTTGCACTTTTCAGACCACAGTGACAGAAGTGGTCATTTCCACTTTTCCAGCAGATTTCAACATTTCCTTCATAATCAATAATGGGCCCAGGGACTTCCCTGATAGTCCAGTGGTTAAGACTTTTCCTTTCAATGCAGGGGGTGCAAGTTCAATCCCTGGTTGGGAAGCTAAAATCCCACATGCCTCACAGCCAAAAAGCCAACACATAAAACAGAAGCAATATGGTATCAAATTCTATAAAATCTTTAAAAATGGTCAACATAAAAAAAATCTTAAAAAAATAAAATAAAATAATAGACCCTAAAATGTATTCCAAAAGCCCTCTGTACAGCTTTCAGAAGATATGTCATGACATTCAGATTCCTGAAGCTGAGTCTTTTGTTTAAATCAAGACTTGAACTACCGAATGCCCGGATGTGACCTCTGGATATATATACTCAGAAGTGGGATTACTAGGTGATAGAATAATTTCATTTTTCATTTCTTCATGAACCTCCTTACTATTCTCCAAGGTGGTTGCACCATTTTACATTCTTGCTAACAGCGTTCAGAGGTTCCGTACTCTCCACATTCTCACCAGCACTTGTCAACTCTTGTCTTTTTGATAATAGCCATTTCAACAGAGGTCATATGTTATGTGCCTTTGATTTCTATTTTCCTGATGATGAGTGGTGTTGATCACCTTCTCATGTACCTGTTGGCTGTTTGTTTGTCTTTCTTGGAAAAATGTCTATTCAAGTCTTTTGCCCATTTTTTTTATAAATATGTAGTTTGTTTCTTTGCTATTGAGTTGTATGTCTTCCCTATGTATTTCAGATATGTAGTTTGTAATTATTTCTCTCATTCCCTAGGTTGCCTTTGCATTTTGTTGATTGCTTCTGTTTGAAGAAGCAGTCGCCTCTCCTAGACTTTATGGTTTGGCATCAATAAGTAAAGATACCCCCTGTGGTTGGTGATGCCAGAAATCTTGGCTCTCTGTGCACCGATGCTGAAAAAAAAAATATGGAGACAAAATTTTGGAGAAAAAGAAACTGTGGCCCTAAGTCTGGCGGCTCAGGGCACTGGATGTGCTGGTACGTAGTGGCTCCTGGATTGGGGTTGAGGGTATAGTGTCTCATAGGCTCAGAAAGTTGGAGTCCATCACAGCTGGGTGATCCTTGGCCATGAGAGCTATGGGGTCCACAAGGACTGTTGGGGAACCCAGTGATGTCTCTGTATCCAGTAACAAGAGACCAGGGGAGGCAGAAGTGGTGTCCAGGGCCAGTGGTGTGCACACACTTGACTGCAGGCTCATGCACCATGGTGCGTACTGAGATGAGCAGCAGGGCAGGGGTCAACTGTGAGCACACAGGCAGCTTCCGGGGCAGGACATGATGGCATGCACAGCTGTCACCCCAGTGGAAGATGGACCTGGACAATTCAAGTCTGCAAAGGAAAATTCCTGTAGGACCTCTGTGGTGGGGGTGGGGAAGTGCAGTCCACAGTGGTTGTGCTGGCTACTGGTTTCAACTGCCAGAGTCCCTTGTGTAGCAGGCCCCAGGGGTGGTGGTGGTGAGCATTGCAGGGCACTCAACAGTAAAAACTGTTGGGATCCGTAAGGTTGAGGTTCTCAGTAGTGATGGCTCCCGGGCTCCTCTGCAGAGAGGGCCCCTGAGGACCATGGAGGCCCCTGCTGCTTGGCTGATGCTGGTAACCCTGCCCTCTTCTCTCTTAGCTGTATCCTGACATCTCAGCTATGTTCACCTCCCCAACCATCCAGATAGGAGAAACCAAGTGGCCCAAAATGCTGGTCAATACCTTGCTCTTCTTTTCCCTCCTGGACCAGAGAATCCACTCTGGGCTCTTGTCAGTGCTTCTCAGGAGCCTGAGATGATGCAGGCGAAGTGGAACTATTCTTCCTACCCCTTTCATGTGGGTTTTTCAGGCTTTTAGCTCCCCTGTGTTGCTACAACCTCTTAAGTGGACTTTAGCCCTCTTCCAGAGCCGGTTTTGTTTGTGCAGAAGGGGAAGAAACTTGGAGGCTAGAAGGCCCTGCTCCAGCATCATTTTTATTTACTTTACAATTGAGTTTTTTTTTATTGTTGAATTTTCAGGAATTTTTACATATTTTGGACACAAGAAGCTTAACAGATATGTGTTTAGGATATGTTTATTTAGATCTTCTTTAATTCATTCATCAGAATTTTGTAGTTTTTCAAAATCAAAACAAAAATGTAGCAATCCAACAAATGTGGTATTAACTATTAAAAACAGCTTTTCACAGAAAAATCTCTTATTATCTTTTAACAAATTTACTTTAGTATTTAAAAAGAAGAGAATTTTGTAATTTTCCCCATGTAGAGCCCAAGCATAATTTGTGATATTTATAACTATTTCACTTTTGGGTGCTAGTATAAGTGACGTTACTTTTTAAATTTCAAATTCCAATTGTCCATTGTTGATACATAGGCAAGCAACTGAAATTTGTATGATACATTTTCATTCCGTGATTTTTTTTTAAATCATCTATCATTGGTTCCAAGAAGTTTTGTCTCTAATGTTTGGAATTTTCTATGTAGACAAGTATTTCATCTAAACAAAGGCAGTTTTATTTATTCCTTCCCAATTTATGTACTGGTTAGTTCTTTTTTCGTCTTTTTACACTGGCTAGGGTTTCCAGTACAGTCCTAAATTGGAGTTGCAAGGGATCATCCTTGCCATTTTCCTTATCTTAGTGAGAAAATATCTAATTTATCTTTACTCACTCTGGTGTTAGATATATATTTTTGTAGATATTCTTTATCAAGTGAGAAAGTTTCTTCTCAATTCCTGCTTGGCTGACAGTTTTAATAATAATTGGGTATTGGATTTGTCAAATGCTTTATCTTCATCTATTAGTATAATCATGATTTTTTTTCTTTAGCCTATTGACATGGTGGATGGAATTAATTGAATTTCAAATATTTAACCAGCCTTCCATAACTGGAATAAATCCTACTTGGTATAATTAATATTTGATTCAATTTGTACATTATTAGACTTGATTGACTAAGGAATTTTAGAATGATTTTCATGAGACATACTCACCGGGCTTCTCTGCTGGCTCAGCGGGTAAAGAATCCACCTGCACACAGGAGACTCAGAGATGCAGGTTCAATCTCTGGGCCAGGAGGAGACCTTGAGAAGGACACGGCAACCCACTCCAGTATCCTTACCTGAAAAACCCCATGGAGAGGGGAGTCTGGTGGGCTACAATCTAAAGGGTCGCAAAGAGTTGGACATGACTGAGCAACTAAACACATTCATCTGTGGGTTTTTTATAACGTCTTTCTTTGGCTTAGTGTAATGCTGGTCTTTCAGATTTCCCTGGTGGCTCAGATGGTAAAGAACCCGCCAGCAATGCAGAAGACCTGGGTTCGAGGGTTAGGAAGATCCCTTGGAGGAGGGTATGGCAACCCACTCCAGTATGCTTGCCTGGAGAATTCCATGGATAGAAAAGTCTGGCGGGGTACAGTCCATGGGGTCACACAGAACTGGACATGACTGAGCGACTAAACAGCAGCAGCAGTAATGCCGGCCTTTTATATTGAGTTAAGAAGCAACACACTGCTTCTGTTTTCTGAACTAAATTGTGGGAAACCGATTCCACTATTAAAAAAAAAAAATTGTAGAATGCACCAATGAAACCATCTGGACCTGGACATTTCTTTTTTGGAAGGTTAGTAATTAATTGTTATACTGCTCAGGTCAACTCTATCCTTACTGATTTTTCTCTCCATTTGATCTACCAGTTATTGAAAAAAGGGTTTGTGATGGTAATACTGTATTTGTCTATTTTTCCTTGTGAAAGTGAAAGTGAAATAGCTCAGTCGTGTCTAACTCTTTGCGACCCCATGGACTGTAGCCTGCCAGGCTCTGCAGTCCATGGGATTTTCCAGGCAAGAATACTGGAGTGTGCTGCCATTTTTCCTTGTAGTTCTACCAAATAATGCCTCATTCTCTGTTATTTCAGATGCATACACATTTAGACTGACAATTCTCATTCTTGTGAAGGTTGTTTGGTTTGCGTCTCCTCCACTGACTGTGACTGTACCTAAGAACTCCTGCTTGGGTACCATGCATTTGTTTTAGCTCATTCCTTTGTAATCTATGCTGTGATGCTGGAGCCTTGGTTTGCAAGTAAGGATTGGGGTGAGGGGGTGGGGGTGGGGAGGAAGTTTTATGATCTTAGGATGACATCTCAGTACTACTGTGTGCCTGCGTCCCTGGGCTCTGACCATCACAAGGTTCCCTAGTTTTCTGTTCACCTTCTTAAGTGAGAAGGAAGGAGCCAGACCAGAGTCATAGAAATGCCCTTCCTCCAGTCTTTTTTCCTAAAGCCTGAGTCCCTGTTGAGAAACTTGCTCTGAAGATATTTCTCAATGTACTCTGGTCCTCCCCCTGCCAGAGCCACAGTGGATATTTCTGAGTCTTAGCTGTGGGGTTCCTTGAGGTTGACCCCATGATATTATACATAGGGCCCCAGGAGTTCCTCACTTTTCTGTGAGTCCACACCCAGCCTCCATTAGCTTGTCAAAATAATTATTTAGCATTCCTATGGGTTTAATGCTCCCAAGAGCATGTCAACTGTGATTCTCTGGATTTACTTGTTTCCTGAGATTTTGGGTTGGGTTTTCCCCTGTGACTTCTTCTTTTATGAGTTCAAGAAAAATCTTTGATTTTTAGCCTGATTAACTTTCTCTTGTTATATGGAGAAGAATTGATCTCCGAGGGACAGCAGTGATCCTGGAGAGAGATCTTAGCTCCCTGTCCAGGAACTGAACCTGGGTAGCCTGTATGAAAATCAGAAATCCTCACCACCAGACTACCAAGGGCTAGGTTAGAAAGAAAGTGGCCCTCTCTCTTCCTTGATTTGAAATAAAAAAAGTTTCAAGGAGACAAAACTGTAAAAAAAAAAAAATGGTACAAAGTTTATTATTAGAGACACAGCATAACATGTGGGAGAGCACACAGAGAAACTGTTTATTTAAGACTGAAGCAAGACAGAAATACACACCCAGAGAGAAAGGGCACAGGCATCCTTCCCAATAAGGAGTGCAGTAAGCCAGAAGAAAGGCAGAGACACACACCCAGAGAGGGGTGTGGGCATCCTGAATGAGCAGTGTAATAAAGAGATGATGTAAATCACTTATATAGGACAGTCTTTCTGGGTCTTTATGGACATTTGGCCAATTATCTCATTTCTTTCTTCAACTCTGATGGTTCTTAGACCCACCTCGACATGACTGTGCAAATTTTTGCTAAGGTGGATCCCACCACAGAGGCCTGTGGGTACATGTCCATGCTTATTATGGGGTGCCCCCCATTTTTTGACCCCTAAGAAGTCTTTTTGTGCATGTGCACACAGGTGAATCTTCTTTGACCTCAGGAGTGGGCAGCTCATCTCTTTCCTTCAGCAGAGATCAGCTCTTGTCACTAGCTTCATCCTTGGAGTGTCTGGGTGAGAACAAAGCTTGAATTTACTCTACTTGATAAATACCAGCTGTCCAGCCTTAGGGGCCCATCTGTCTTCTACCTCAGAATGATGGTTTCCAAGATCTTTATGTGTTGAAGGTAAAGCCAAAAATTCACTAAACTTCCTTTCAAATCTCAAATAGTTCCCAAATGAATTGATACATTTTCCCTCATCCTCTTTCAATAATCCTAGGAAAAAGAAATAGCCAGCACCTTGTCTTTCATGGAATATTGTAACAATTCCCTAACTGACGTCCACACTGCTACACTGTCACCCCAGCTCCAACACATTCTCTGTATACTTGGAGAAGCGTATTAAAATCCAGCATAAGCCAGTTATCTGCTTAAAATTATCTCCTTAAAGCTCCTTGACAGTGGCAATGTAAAAAGGGAAGGCTCTTCTGCCGGGGTCCAGCCCCGGTGGGTCCAGGGTAGTTTGAAGCGGAGATGGTGTGGTGAGGAAAAACTTATTTATTTAGAAATATAAAAGAGATTAAGAAGAAATAGTATAGTAGGAAAATTTAGTGGAGAAAAGATGCTGAATAACTTGGTTTAAGGGGAAAGCTAATAAAACCTCAGGACAAGAGATTTGCACCATCAACATTGGGCCATCGGTGCCCGTTTGAATAGCAGAGGGTGCCCCACCTTAGGCTTCCTCTCTCACGGATCTTAGAAGCCAGGGAAAGTAAGTAGACACGGTGAGCCTCCCTGCTCCAGATGGGAATTCAGCCTGAAAATCGAGTAAAGAAGACACGGAGGGAATCAGTCTTTCCAGTGACTGGCCCCTCCTCTATTGTCTGGAAAGGCCTTATATACTCTTGATTTTACATAGAGATCAATGGATAATACAAAATTATGCAGTGTCAGCCGCCCTGACTCTTATCAAGACCAGGTTTTCTCTCTGCATACCTAGTTGTATACATAAGTCTTAGGTGATTTACATCATCTTCTGGCCATAAGGCCAATTAACATTTTATGGCCCTTTTCTGATAAAGGTTTGTCAACCAGAAGACTTATTTGCCTTAACAGTGTTGTTCTTCCCAAAGTCTGGTGCCACTCTCAGAAAGCACTAAATAAAGTTACATTCTTACATAGCAAGGATACAACAATTTATAACAAGAGAAAAGTACAGTGATTTATAACAAAGAGAAAGTTCATTAACTCAAAAGTCTAGTGTTGCTAACATCAAAACTACTATATTCCTATTTCTGCATCCTGTTTACATTGATTAATATCCTCCCAGGTGCCTAAAAGATAAAGGATATGGAGGCCTGGTGGCAAACATTAACTCAATAAACTCTTCAGCAAACTAATTCTTAACTCTAAAAGGCTCTATATCTTTAAGATGTTTTGAGCTTCATGCCTCTCACGGTTGGGGGCTGTAAACAATCCATAAGTCATAAAGTCCGGGCAGACCGGTCAGATAAGTTAGAAAGCCATCAAAGAGGTTTAAGCCGAGACTTTCTTTTTATATGCAGGAGACTATTAACTGGAGCTCTGAATTAACTCTTTCCAGAGAAAAGGTGGTAATGTCAGAAGAGTATAGTATAGCAGACAGTAAACAGACAGATTTTGGTTTCGGGGTAGATGCTCAGACAGAGGAGCCCTTGAGATCTGACTCGCCATGCCCATCAGGCCTCTCCGCATGACCTTGTCATGGGTGGGAATCTCCCGTGCTGGCTCCCGGCACTCTTCTGCATAAACTTTTAAGATTTCATACAAACAAAATAGGATGAGATAATAGCTATGAAATGTATGGTCCTGTAGAAAAAAAGCAAAGAGATTTAGAGAGAGGAGCACAATTAGACATGTTATAAAAGGGAAGATGGAAAACAGATGGATGCAGGGACAAGGTGTTAGAGCCACAGAGAAGGTGGACAGCTGAGTTTGCAGATGCGGGGCCTTGGATGTGCTGATGCTGGGTGAGCAAGTACCATGGTACTGGTGACTTTTCAGAATGCAAGGGGGAGGCCCAGACCCTCTGAGGAATGATGCCAGGATACCCAGGTGGCAATGAACATGGGAGGATGGGTAAAAAGTCTACCTAAGGAGAAGTTAGACACTCACCACATTCTAAGCTATACTCCACAGTATAGTCACCCTGACCTAGAGAATAAAAACAAACCTGGAATAGGAATAAATGTGACTCCCTAAAGAGATTAAATCAGAGCAGTTTAGGAAGCAGACACTAGTCAGAGCTGAAAGCAAGAATGAGGTACACAGTGAAGACAGGGGATAGAATGCAAATGTGCATGCTCAGATGTTAGACATACAGTGGTGCCTTCGGTGCTCAGTGAGCAGAGTAAGAAACAGCCGAATGAATAAATGAGGGGTTTAACCAGTTGACTGCTGAATACTTACAGCTTCATGCCTTTGAGATTATACAATTTTCCTAATATTTTCCTAGGAAGAAAATCAATCTAAAAGTTTGCTAACTGGAGGAAAACATCAACACAGAGAGAATATACCAAACATGGGATGAAAGAAAATACCCAACTTCTTTTTACTGGTAAGAAGCAGTTTCATGCCTTCAATACCTTGACCGTCTTGTGTGTCTCGCTGCAACAGAGATGTGGAGACTCACCAACTAACTCCCTTAGGCTGACTATTAGTGAAACACAGCATCCAAGTGTCAACTAAAAAAGTACAAGCAACCTAAAGCTAAGAGTTATGTTTTATTCAGTGGAAAATTTGGGGACTTCAAGCCCTGGAGACAGCGTCTCAAGTAACCCTGAAAGAACTGCTCCAAGGAGGAAAGTGGAAGAGCCATGTTATACGAAAACTTTTGCAACAAAAGGTAGGTAGTCTGAATATCAAAAGTGAAAGTCGCTCATTTCAGTTCAGTTCAGTTCAGTCGCTCAGTCATGTCCAACTCTTTGCAACCCCATGAATCACAGCACGCCCGCTCAGTCATGTCCAACTCTTTGCGACCCCATGAATCACAGCACGCCAGGCCTCCCTGTCCATCACCATCTCCCGGAGTTCACTCAGACTCACGTCCATCGAGTCCGTGATGCCATCCAGCCATCTTATCCTCTGTCGTCCCCTTCTCTTCCTGCCCCCAATCCCTCCCAGCATCAGAGTCTTTTCCAATGAGTCAACTCTTCGCATGAGGTGGCCAAAGAACTGGAGTTTCAGCTTTAGTATCATTCTTCCAAAGAAATCCCAGGGTTGATCTCCTTCAGAATGGACTGGTTGGATCTCCTTGCAGTCCAAGGGACTCTCAAGAGTCTTCTCCAATACCACAGTTCAAACGCATCAATTCTTTGGCACTCAGCTTTCTTCACAGTCCAACTCTCACATCCATACATGACTACTGGGAAAACCATACCCTTGACTAGATGAACCTTTGTTGGCAAATTAATGTCTCTGCTTTTCAATACGCTATCTAGGTTGGTCATAACTTTTCTTCCAAGGAGTAAGCGTCTTTTAATTTCATGGCTGCAGTCACCATCTGCAGTGATTTTGGAGCCCCCCAGAATTAAAGTCTGACACTGTTTCCACTGTTTCCCCATCTATTTCCCATGAGGTGATGGGACCAGATGCCATGATCTTCATTTTCTGAATGTTGAGCTTTAAGCCAACTTTTTCACTCTCCTCTTTCACTTTCATCAAGAGGCTTTTTAGCTCCTCTTCACTTTCTGCCATAAGGATGGTGTCGTCTGCATATCTGAGGTTATTGATATTTCTCCCAGCAATCTTGATTCCAGCTTGTGCTTCTTCCAGCCCCACGTTTCTCATGATGTACTCTGCATATAAGTTAAATAAGCAGGGTGACAATATACAGCCTTGACGTACTCCTTTTCCTATTTGGAACCAGTCTGTTGTTCCATGTCTAGTTCTAACTGTTGCTTCCTGACCTGCATATAGGTTTCTCAAGAGACAGGTCAGGTGGTCTGGTATTCCCATCTCTCTCAGAATTTTCCACAGTTTATTGTGATCCACACAGTCAAGGCTTTGGCATAGTCAATAAAGTAGAAATAGATGTTTTTCTGGAACTCTCTTGCTTTTTCCATGATCCAGAGGATGTTGGCAATTTGATCTCTGCTTCCTTTGCCTTTTCTAAAACCAGCTTGAACATCTGGAAGTTCATGGTACATGTATTGCTGAAGCCTGGCTTGGAAAATTTTGAGCATTACTTTACTAGCGTGTGAGATGAGTGCAATTGTGTGGTAGTTTGAGCATTCTTTTGCATTGCCTTTCTTTGGGATTGGAATGAAAACTGACCTTTTCCAGTCCTGTGGCCACTGCTGAGTTTTCCAAATTTGCTGGCATATTGAGTGGAGCACTTTCACAGCATCATCTTTCAGGATTTGAAATAGCTCCACTGGAATTCCATCACCTCCACTTGCTTTGTTCATAGTGATGCTTTCTAAGGCCCACTTGACTTCACATTCCAGGATGTCTGGCTTTAAATGAGTGATCACACCATTGTGATTATCTCGGTCATGAAGATCTTTTTTGTACAGTTCTTCTGTGTATTCTTGCCACCTCTTCTTAATATCTTCTGCTTCTTTTAGGTCCGTACCATTTCTGTCCTTTATTGTGCCCATCTTTGTGTGAAATGTTGCTTTGGTATCTCTAATTTTCTTGAAGAGATCTCTAGTTTTTCCCATTTTGTTCTTTTCCTCTATTTCTTTGCATTGATCACTGAGGAAGACTTTCTTATCTCTTCTTGCTATTCTTTGGAACTCTGCATTCAGATGCTTATATCTTTCCTTTTCTCCTTTGCTTTTCACTTCTCTTCTTTTCACAGCTATTTGTAAAGCCTCCCCAGACAGCCATTTTGCTTTTTTGCATTTCTTTGCCATGGGGATGGTCTTGATCCCTATCTCCTCTACAATGTCATGAATCTCAGTCCATAGTTCATCAGGCACTCAATCTATCAGATCTAGTCCTCAGTCTTATCCAACTCTTTGCAGCCCCATGAACTATACAGTCCTTGGAATTCTCCAGGCCAGAATATTGGAGTGGGTAGCCTTTCCCTTCTCCAGGGGATCTTCCCAACCCAGGGATGGGACCCAGGTCTTCAGCATTGCAGGCGGATTCTTTACCAGTTGAGCCACCAGGGAAGCCCCTGAACATCAAAAGATGGTTGTAAATTAAGGAAAACCAAATAACCCAACTTAAGGAATATAGTGTTTTTCTATGTATGAGAAGATGAAAGACTCTGGCCTCCCTGAAATCATCCCTTTGCTCTCCATTTCAGCTATATGGGGGTCAGTATCCTCTTTTTATATCCTGAGTTCCTCAAGGCTTAATGTGGAAAGTGGTTGCAGTCTGATGACTACAAGATGGCAGGTATTCTCCTTCTTGAGTCCCCCCAGGGCTCACCAGCTTATATTGGAGGACCACAGTAGCTGGTGTGAAGAGGAACTAAAGAGCCTCTTGATGAAAAAGAAAGAGGAGAGTGAAAATGCTGGCTTAAAACTCAACATTCAGTCAATGAAGATCATGGCCTCCAGTCCCATCACTTCACAGAAAATAGATGGGGAAACAATGGAAACAGTGACAGACTATTTTCCTGGGCTCCAAATCACTGCAGACAGTGACTGCAGCCATGAAATTAAAAGATGCTTGCTCCTTGGAAGAAAACTATGACAAACAGCATATTAAAGAGCATATTAAAAGCAGAGATATCACTTTGCCAACAAAGGTCCATCTAGTCAAAGCTATGGTTTTTCCAGTAGTCGTATATGGATGTGAGAGTTGGACCATAAAGAAAGCTGGGCATCAAAGAATTGGTGCTTTTGAACTGTGGTGTTGGAAAACTCTTGAGAGTCCTTGGAGAGCAAGGAGATCAAACCAGTCAATCCTAAAGGAAATCAACCCTGAATATTCTTTGGAAGGACTGATGCTGGAGCTAAAGCTCCAATATTTTGGCTACCTAATGCAAAGACCTGACTCATTTGAAAACACCCTGATGCTGGGAAAGATTGAAGGCAGGAGGAGAAGGGGACAACAGAGGACAAGATGGTTGGATGGCATCACTGACTCAATGGACATGAGTTTGAGCAAGCTCTGGGATATTGTGAAGGACAGGGAAGCCTGGTGTTCTGCAGTCCATGGGGTCACAAAGAGTTGGACCCAACTGAGTGACTGAACAAGAACAAAAATGGCTGATGACTGTGACATCCTTGTTTACTGATATGGCAGGAAATAATCCACTTCTCACAAGCTTCTCCTATAAAAGCAGAATTAATGATGATTTTAATAAAAGGTGGCAATTTTTTCAGGCCTTTTCCAGGCCCATAAAATCATAAGTAAAATTAGACTCACTACTTCAAGAAATATGCTAACACTTACGCCAGCATCATCACTGCTCGTTTAATGCAGCTACTACTAAGATACTCCTCTTGTATCTATACATCTCTCAAATTAATAAAAGTCATGAGTACTTTTTTAGTAATTTACTTTTATCTGTATTGGACTCATTTTCAGAAGTCTAAGTTGTAAGTCAGGGCAGGTAAACAAGCTAAACACAGGACTCCCCAGGAAAGGTCAGTATCACTGGTGAATGATAAGAAATGGAATATTTTCTGCCATACCAGCTAACAAATGATGTCGTAGTCGTCAGAGATTGCAGCCACCACAGAAAGTGACCTGGTGAGCCCTGAGGGAACTCAGGAAAGAAAAAATACCTGCCATCTAGCAGCCATCAGATTGCAGTCACTCCTTACAGTCAGCCCTGAGGAAGCTCAAGATGTGAAAACAGGATTCTGGCCCCAGATAGTTGAGATGCATATCAAAGAAATTATTTCAGTGAGCCCAGACTCTTGCAACTTCCCATACATAGAAAAGCACTAAATTCCTCAACTTGGGATATTTGGTTGCCTTTAACTACAAGGACATTTTGATGTTCATGCTACCTGCCCTTTGTTGCAAAACTCCTATATAACCTTCTGCCTTCTCAGAGTGGTTCTCTCAGGTTCACTTGACATGCTGCCTCCCAGGCTTAAGTCGTAAAAATTTCCAATGAATAATACATAACTCTCAATTTTTATGTTTCGTGTATTTTTTCAATTGACAATGCAAAATTCTCTACTTGATATTAAACCAAACAGAACAGGTATACAAAGGAAGATGCATCATGATCAAATCAGATGTGTTCCAGAAATATAATATGGATTTGACATTTAAAAAAAAAATCAGTTAATACTTTCAACCAACACTAACAGAGTAAAGTCTTGATTTTTTTGTCATTTCAATACACTGAAAACCGTTTCATAAAGATTCCCAATGGAGGGGTCCATGTAACAAGGAACAGAGGATGGACAAACCAACAGCCAGCCAGAAACTCAAGCCTTAGGCTTACAGCTGATACAGAACTCTCCAGGGTCAACTCTACATGAGCCCTGAAGTGAATCTCACTGTTTGAACTTTGAGAGGAATCCATGGCCTTTACCAACATGTTGCTTTCAGTCTTGTGAGAGAGAAGTAAGCAAAGGATCCAGCTAAGTCATTCTTGGACAGCTGATACCCAGAAACTATGCAATAATAAATGTATATTTTACACCACCAAGTCTGTGCTACTTTGGTACCTAGCAATACATAACAATTCCAGCAGCCATGAACCACATCCAGCTGGTAGTGAAACAAGGGTCTAATGGCCATCTCAAGCCAATGACCCTCATGTTCAAGACACACTCAGCCATGTCAAATGCATATGAAGTGAAGGGGAAAGGGTTCAGGCAATCTTTAGCAAAGTTTTTAAAAATAGAGACTTTTTTTTTTTTTAAGGAGTTACACTTTCAGAATGACAACATAGGACCTTGACAAACCAAATTCCCAGTAGAACTTGTAAAAAGTATTTTTAAAAAGTAAAACCATTTAATATTTCTAGAAATGACCCTGAGGACATAGTATACAATGATTGAAGAAACAAGTATTTGAGAAAATCTATGAAAGCTTGGTAGGAAGACAGGGAGTCATAGTAAAAGATGGAGGGAACCTGCTAACTCCAGTATCATCCCAGGTGACTGTGTATAAGCCCAAAGGTGGACCTTCTTAGAGGCAGGAACAGAAGTCCCCACCAAGGGAGAAATGGACTTAATGAGAGCAACTCAGCCAGTGGACATAAAACACATAAGAGTAAGGAGCAATACCCAAACTCACTGCCATATTTTATCTGAAAGATCCAGTTTCCATCAATAAATAAAAAAAGAAACCCCATATTCTTTATCCTCTGGGCCTATGTCTTCATTATGATAGCATGCATCTCTTTAAGCTTCCATTCTGTGTGACAGGAAGAAAGATCTACATATTCCAGAAGTTCCACCCATTGTCATCTCAGTGATGGCATTGCTGGTTTTCCCAGACTCCCAAACTCAAAAGCTGTGAGCCATCCCCAGCTTTTTCCTTTCTTTCCTCTCCAAGTAAATGTGTGTTGACTAGGCCTCTCTCATCTGTCTGAGCTGCCTGCTCACGTGACACCAAGCCTACTAACTCTGTGTTGTGGGGAGGCTTTACCACCCTGGCCACCTCTGCAGACTCAGCCCTGCTCATTGCCACTGAAGCTCATTGCACTGCTCCAGGCTCCTTGCTCTTCCCCAGTCCCCTTCCAGCTTTTGAAAGTCAGCTCCTAGGTTAGGGCCAGCACTTCCTCAGGCCCCCATGACACCACATCCCATACATGTTTTGTTTTGTTTTTTAATCTTTGGCTCCTAACATACACTCATGCTCAATAACTGTTTACTGATTGTGTGCTAAGTTGCTTCAGTCATGTCTGACTCTTTGTGACCCTATGGATTATATAGCACACTAGGTTCTTCTGTCCATGGGACTCTCCCAGCAAGAATACTGGAGTAAGTTGTCATGCCCTCCTCCAGGGGATCTTCCCAACCCAGTGATCAAACCCACATCTCTTATGCCTTCTACAAGTGTTTGTTACTGAATGCTTTATTATTTGAGTAAACTTGTGTGCAATTCTTTTTAAAGGTAATGCCAGTGCAGAATCGCAATCTCAGAACTCATGAAGAGGATCTATTATAACAACTCTATTAGTAAAATAACCTAAACATTTAAAATCATTGGATAATCTGATTCAGTGATCCCATTTCTTTGAAGTATGTGTTTTTCTGCTGCTGCTAAGTCACTTCAGTCATGTCCGACTCTGTGCGACCCCATAGATGGGGGCAGCCCACCAGGCTCCCCCATCCCTGGGATTCTCCAGGCAAGAACACTGGAGTGGGTTGCCATTTCCTTCTTCAATGCATGAAAGTGAAAAGTGAAAGTCAAGTCACTCAGTCATGTCTGACTCTTCAAGACCCCATGGACTGCAGCCTACCAGACTCCTCTGTCCATGGGATTTTCCAGGCAAGAGTACTGGAGTGGGGTGCCATTGCCTTCTCCAGTGTGTTTTTCACCTATATACAAATAAGTAAAATAGGAGAGCATCTCAAGAGCATCTCATCTATAGAATTTATGGTAGATTTCTCAATCCTTTACATTTTGGTAAAATTTAAAATTTTTGAAATGAATTTATATTATTTTAATATTTATATATCTATTTTTAGAAGGAAAAAAATTGTTAGTTCATAATGACTTAAAATTTCAGTTAAGAAAAATGGACTAAGTAGGACCTAGCAAAGTTCAAGTCCTTTGTCTTGTCTGGAAATTTTGCCCACACAATGTACATTTAAACTTGCATTTGAAAATGGAGATTATTTTTTTCATTTGTTTTAATCTAAAGGAATAGTACCTACAAAAGTAGAAGGAGTAGCAAGTATTGATGACTGTCTGACTAGGGCTAGGTGTTTCCACATGCATTAAATTAGTAAATACAATAAACTCCCAAAGTAGAAGCTGACAGACTCCCTATTTCAATAGAAAACGATCACTCCCAGAAGAAAGAAAGGTCAAAGTGAAAACTCAGAACTACCTCATCTTGAAACAAAAACGAAGAGATGTGGAAGGACCTAGAGTGTGTCATACAGAGTGAAGTCAGAAAGAGAAAAATAAATACATACTAACCTGCATATGTGGAATCTAGAAAACTGGTAGAGAGGACCTATTTGCAAGGTAGGAATGCAGATGTGGATGTAGACAGCAGGCATGTGGTCACGGCAGCAGGGGGGAACGGGAGATGAGGCAGATTTGCAGAGCAGCACTGACAGACGTACAGTACCTGCGCGAATAGATGGCTGGCAGGACGCATTTGCATAGCATGGGGTGCTCAGCTCAGCGCTATGAGATGACCTACAGCAGTGGGGTAGGGGAGCAGCAGGCAGGGAGGCTCAAAAGGGAGGGGCAATGTGTGCACAGATACAGCGGATTCACTTTGCCATACAGCAGACACTAACACGACATTGCAGAGCGATTATACTCCAATAAAAACACACATATATGTTCATTTTATTTTTCAAAGAATTCTCAGTGTTATAGCAATCCAATTTTAAGGGTTTGATCCCTGGGTCAGGAAGATCCTCTGGAGTAGGAAATGGCACCCCGCTTCAGTATTCTTGCCTGGAAAATTCCATGGGCAGAATAACTTGAAGGGTTGGACACGACTGAGCAACTAAGCACACAATTTCAAAAAGGGTAGGTTTAAAATCTAGAGAGAATAATAGCTAGGTGATTGGTAGATAACACAGATAGATACACAGATAAACGATAGAGTTCTGGGCTGAACTGTACGCTCCCAAAATTAACAAGTTGAAGTCCTAACCCACACTACCTCAGAATGTCCCTGTATTGAAGACAGAGCCTTTAAAGAAATGATCAGGTTGAAATGAGCTCTTAATGCCATCTGATTAGTGTCTTTCTAAGAAGACACTGGACACACCAAGGGTGGCAGATGCACAGAAGACCAGGTAAGGACACAGCAAAACGGCTGCCACCTGCAAAACAAGAAAAGAGGCCTCAGGAGAAGCACAATATGCCCTCCCCTCGATCTTGGACCTCTGGCTTTCTGAATCCTGAGAAAATAAATAACTGATTTAAACCAACCAAACTGTGGTGTTGTGTGGGGGCAACCTTAGAAACCAGCAGAGGAAGAGCTCATGCACTTGACAGAGACATTTCAATTCCTCTGGACCCTCATTTTGCAGTTCCCATTATGTTTTGAAAAAATAATATGAGGTAAGCACTCAGGGAAGAGTGTATTTTTAGAAGCTATTTTTGCCTTTTGCTCCTAAATGCACAAATAATTCTTCCTGATAGATTGCCAAGATGATTTTTGTCAGAAGCTGGTTTCTCTGGAAATAATTAAGCTTGCAGACAAATTGCACCTATTGTAGTATCATCTTGCTTGGAGTTTCATCTTCCGAAAACAAAGGTTTTATCTTGATAATATAGGAATAACAGATGTTGTTGTGAATGATCTCTCCTTGGAACAGAAAGTGTCTTCCCCTGAGCAACAATCACCAGCAAGGGTCACAGGCTCGCTTTGTCACAATCACATGCTTAGATGACTAGTAGTGGCTCTGCAAGCATTTAGATTTATGAACAAGTTCTTGAATAACACGATTTCTCTTCATTGCAATTCTAGTTTAATACACACAGTTAGTGGGTGTTATTATGGAAACTTTTTTCTTATATTAATTGTTTGTGCCTGTTTAATGACTGTTCTTTGTTCATGGCACTGAATTTAACCTAATAATCTCATTAATGTTAATGGGAATGGCCAAGTTAAAATGCATGGAAGCAAATTAATGTGCCCTGCAGCCCTTGGACATGACTTTGATACATTTTATATGATTAATCTCATTCACAGATAGACTTTATATTGTTATAATTAGACATAATGAGATTGGATGCCTTCTGCAACCCAGGGAGACTACCTTTAGGGGGTTAATTTAGGAACAGTATATAGCCAATTGGAAACCTCAGAAAGGAAACTCACAGAACACTTTAGAGGGGTTCAGTTATTTGTAAAATGTCAAGTCTCCTACCTTTGATTTGGGCAAGATCTCCCACACCTCCAGAAAATTACTTGCCTCCGGGTGCTTTCAAAGAAAGGGCTGAGTCCCAGTGCTAGCCGTGGACCCTGGAGAAATCACCTGTGCCCTATTCCATTTCCCCAGGAAGGAGTAGAACCCTCCACATCTTGGGGTGCTTTAAAAAGTTTCAGACACTCCTGGGTGTAGGACTCAGCTGAGACAAGCTGGCTTCTCATACAGAGTGAGAATTTGCTCACTTTCAGTGATAATTTTGAGTGTTGTTTAATAGAATTCAGAGAAGAGACTTGAGGAGGAGAGTGGAAGCAGAGCTCCTCTGGCTGCCTTTCCTCTGCATCCACACAAACTGCCAGAAAAGTAACCACATCCTCCCAGAGGCTCCCAAGAGGAGACTGACCCCAGAGTGAAGCCCTGCTCAGACTCACTGCCCCTGGCTGTGTTGGTTGTCTGGAAAACACCAAGGGATCATTTGCTTCCCTTTCTTCAATTTTCTTCTCTTCTCTCCTTTTCATTTCATTCTGTTTTCTTTAAGTGAGCGATGAGACAAAGAGCAGACCGTGAAAACAGAAGGGGCACAGTCCCCATAGAGCAGCACTGACTGAAACACCGGGATCACCCTTTGCTCTGCTGTCCGCAGAAAGGTGCTGAGCGCTTTCCTGTGCTGTTTCTTTTACCCAGAGGAAGGACTTCTTCACCATTCCATCGCCATTCATCCCCAACCCAGGTGTGAGAGGATGAGAGGGCACAGAAGTTCCTTTTGCACTGTAGTGATGGAATGACAGCCCCACCATTGCAGCTGAGAACTTGAGGATGAATGGGGAGCCTGCGGATGAGGAGGGAGGGCTCATCCGACTATGGTCCATCCTCAGCATTGTCTCCATATCAGTTACTGAGTGAAGCTTCAGACACACTCTGTGTGAACTTTTCCCCAAATCCGTGAAAAGCACACTTCCTTGGGGAACTTTTTTAGTTTCAAAATCTCCAGAGGTACATAGTATTCCAAGTATTTTTTTCATACATTAGTAATAATAATACATTAGTAATAGAATAATTGCTAATGCTATAATAATTAATTAACACAATAACATTTAAATTTAGTCTTTATAGAAGTCTTTGAGGTGGACACCACAATATGTTTATTTTACAAATGATAAACTAAAACATGGAGAGATTGAGGGATTGACCCCATGTCAATCTAGTGTACAAATCCTAGGGTACAAAGGAACCGCATCTCCATTCCAGGTACCCACCTTACATAAGTTACTCCCTGCTTCCTCGTACCATATGCTCCACCATACATTGAGGGGTTTCTCTAAGCTAGCAAACACTGTCTGTTTGCTTGTGGTGTCTTTTTAAGGACAAATTAAAATTGCAATAGCTTAAATCATTGAAAGAATCAGTAAACTTTGAGTAAAAATATTAAAAGAATAAAAAAAATGTGAAATAATATTTTGTAAATACACACTCAGCATCACCATCAACATCAGCACCGTCATTGTCATCCCATTTGTTCCTGGTTCCTGGCACAGAGCTTCTAAAACACTTGTCATTTCCTGAGTGACCATCAGCATCTTCAACGTTATCCCATCATCACCATCATCACAGTCATTGTCATCCCATCTGTTTCTGGTTCTTGGCACAGAGCTCCTAAAATGCTTGTAATTTCCTGAGTGATAAGAACATTAGGAGTATCCTTTGGTTCTATTAATAATGTTCGGTCATTGGCCCTATTTCTTCACCCAGAACTCAAATTCCTTGGTAGCCACCTTCTCATTTGTCCTCATCTGGCCTTTTCTCACTGTGGACACCTCTGATCACTTCCTTTTCCTATAAGGACACCAGTCTTATTGGATAAGGAGCACTGGTAACCTAATTTAACCTTAATAACCTCTTTAAATGCCTCATCTCCAAACACACCCCCATTAGATGTTAGGGTTTCATTCTATTTTTATTCTGTTTTATTTTCTTCCCTGACACAGCTGAGTAAAATTCAACTTGTTATGTTACAGAGCTTCTTGACCTCCATAGACTCCACTGCTTTTAATATTAGAGAGTAGGAGCCCTATGCTCTAACACCTGTATCCTGAATTAAGTGAGATGTGTTGTTAAGCTTCCTTGAGTAGGGAATAAGGAAGAAATTAACTTTAGAGGATAAGAGAGTGTCATATGTCTTAGTCTAAGACTGGGAGTGTGTGTGAGGGGTGCTCACAGACCTGCATGTGAGGACAGAATGCCCTCAGAACACACACAGAGAAGCTAAGACAAACGGGCAGGGAGCCCCATCAACCCCAGTGCTGACCACTTGTCCTGGACCTCCAGGTAGCAGGGAAAGGGAAAGCAGCAACGTGCTTCTGGATTAGAAGTCAGAACAACAGGATCAGGATCCACACTTAGTTACAAGAAAACCCTCTGTGCTTTGTGGTTGAGAACTTGCTAGAGGCCTGAAGATTGAGCCCTCAGCCTGACTGAAAAGTTGAAGACGAGTGACTTGCAAAGTAATGTTCTCCAGTGCATGGTGACTTAGGAGCCCGTCCGTTGTGATGCTGGAGTAAGGAAGGTCAGAGAAAGCAACACTCATGGTACTTCCTCAGGATTCCCCACAAAGGCACAGATAAAGGCAGCAGAAACAGGCAGAGGGTCATCCGTTTTGACAACCTCTCTGTCCAGTGACCAGAGGACAGAGTTAAGAGGGTTTGGAGAAAGCAAGGCATCAGACACAGTGACTAAAATAATGCAACCAACCGAAAGAAGAGGGAAATAATGCTTTTCCCAACACACCACTGGAGGGAACTGCATGCCTCCCTCACTTGAAAGGCAAGCTGTCAGAAGAAAGAAGGGTTAAATGATCTCAGCTGTCCCCAGGAAGTGGTAGGACTCTAATTAGCACTGGGACCCCCAGCTGGCACTCAGGACTCATATCAGAATGGTATCTCCATATCCCTCCAAATGCAAGAGATTATTACAAATCCCAGGATCATCCTTGCAGCTGTTTTCTAATTGCACAAGTTTGCAGGAGATAATTCGGTTGTGCATATATGTGTTCTTCTTCCCTCACCAGAATTAAACAGAAAAAAAAAAAAGCTAAAAACTTGTACTCATCCAAGCCTGTCTGGGGTCACAGGGGAAGGGAAATGGGGATCAATCCAGCGGGGCAGAAGCTGCTGGCAGCAGGCGGGAGACTAGATGGGACAGCCCGGGCAAATGCAGAAAACCCAGAGTCAGAGAAATAGTCAGGGAGAGAGAGCAGAAATCAGGAAGATGACTGAGGACCAGTGAGAGAGATGGAGGGCTAGAGAATTCCACCCTAAAGAATGCCAGGCTTCTCCTGGAAGGAAGGAGGGGTGTCAGAGCTCAGCTCCTCCAGGTGTTTCAACAGCAAGCACATCCTTGATATTAATGAGACTTTTCTAAAACTTATCAACAGTCTGACGCCATCTCAAAGAAGGGCAAAATGTGCCCACCACTGGTAAGTTCCCATGCACACGGCCTGAGCCAGACATGGTTCTTGAGTTAATCCCACATCCAATGACAGGGCTCTGGGTCCCTTTTTAAGAAAGCCTTTTAAAGTGAATAATGCAAAGAAATAGAGGAAAACAATAGAATGGGAAAAACTACAGTTTTCTTGAAGAAAATTAGAGATACATTTCATACAAAGGGAATGTTTCATACAAAGATAGGTACAATAAAGAACAGGTCATTAAGATCTTTTTTTGTAGTTTTGCTGTGTATTCTTGCCACCTGTTTTTAATATCTTCTGTTTCTGCTAGCCATACTATATCTGTTCTTTTTTTTTCCTTTTATTTCTTTTATTTATTTATTTATTTTTTTACTTTACAATATTGTATTGGTTTTGCCATTCATCAACATGAATCAGCCATGGGTTCCCAAGCATGTGTACACCCATGGCAGATTCATGTTGATGTATGGCAAAACCAATACAATATTGTAAAGTAAAAAATAAATAAATAAAAAGAACAGATATAGTATGGACCTAACAGAAACAAGATATTAAGAACAGGTGGCAAGAATACCCAGCAAAACTATTCAATAAAAGATCTTAATGACCTGGATAACCACAAACGATAATGATCACTCACCTAGAGCCAGACATCCTGGAGTGTGAAGTCAAGTGCACCTTAGGAAGCAACACTACAAACAAAGCTAGTGGAGGTGATGGAATTACAGCCGAGCTATTTCAAATCCTAAAAGATATGCCGTTAATGTTCTACACTCAATATGCCAGAAAATTTAGAAAAATCAGCAGTGGCCACAGAACTGGAAATGGTAAGTTTTCATTACAATCCCAAAGAAGGGCAGTGCCAAAGAACGTTCAAACTACCACACAGTTGCACTCATTTCACATGCGAGCAAGGTAATGCTCAAAATCCTTCAAGTCCTATGTGAATCAAGAACTTTTGGCATACAAACTGGATTTAGAAAAGACAGAGGAAGCAGAAATCAAATTGCCAACATCCACTGGATCATAGAAAAAGCAAGAGAATTCCAGGAAAACACCTACTTCTGCTTCATTGACTATGCTAAAGCCTTTTACTGTGTGGATCACAATGAACTGTGATTCTTCCAGAGATGGGAATACCAGACCATCTGACCTGCCTCCTGATAAACCTGTATGCAGGTCAAGAAGCAACAGTTATAACCAGACATGGAATGACAGACTGGTTCCAAATTGGGAAAGAAGTACCTACCTCAACACTTATTTCACTTATATGCAGAGTAATCATGAAAAATGCTGGGCTGCATGAAGCACAAGATGCTGGGAGAAATGTCGATAACCTCAGATATGCAGATGACACCACCCTTATGGCAGAAAGCAAAAAGGAATTAAAGAGCCTCTTGATGAGGGTGAAAGAGGAAAGTTAAAAAGCTGGCTTAAAACTCAACATTCAGAAAATGAAGATCATGGCATCCGGTCCCATCACTTCATAGCAAATAGATGGGGGACCAATGGAAACAGTGACAGCCTTTATTTTCTTGGGCTCCAAAATTACTGCCAATGGTGACTACAGCCATGAAATTAAAGAAGACTTTGCTTCTTGGAAGAAAAGCAAAGACAAACCTAGACAGCATATTAAAAAGCAGAGACATTACTTTGTCCATCTAGTCAAAGCTATGTTTTTTTTTTCCAGTAGTCATGTATGGATATAAGAGCTAGACAGTAAAAATGGCTGAGCACCAAAGAACTGATGCCTTCAAACTGTGGTGCTGGAGAAGACTCTTGAGAGTCCCTTGGACTGCAAGGAGATCAAACCAATCAATCCTAAAGGAAAGCAACTCTGAATATTCATTAAAAGGACTGAAGCTAAAGCTAAATCTCCAATACTTTGGCCACCTGATGTGAAGAGCCAACTCATTGGAAAAGACCCTGATACTAGGAAAGACTGAGGGCCAGAGGACAAGGGTGTGACAGAGAATAAGATGGTTGAATGGCATCACTGACTCAACAGACATGAGTCTGAGCATACTCTGTAAGATAGTGAAGGACAGGGAAGCCTGGCGTGTTGCAGTTCATGAGGTCAAAAAGAGCCAGACATGACTGAGATGAATAGCAGCAAGTAGTCAGTAATGTGATGCAGTGGAGAAGGACCTCATGTCACAATCCACAGCGGCAGGATCATGACTCAAACACCTCCCCCCCCCAGCCTCCTCCCTTGTCCACCTCTTCCTGGATAGAAAAGTTACCCAGCACAGAAATTGAGTCTCCACAAACAACCACCACAGGAAGCCGTGAGAGGGCTGGGTTCCAACTGTTTTATTAACCACCCTCAGCTCTGTTTCTAAGGTTGGAAAAGTCTCCAAAGACAAAGTGCTTGACTCAGCGGAACATGAAGCAGAGCTAGTTTTAAGTTAAAACCCTTGAGTTTGAAGATAAAAATCCTCTCTCACCCTCCATGCAAAAAGGAACAAGGTAGTGATGAAGGATCTGGGGGCACTGTCTCCTGACATGTAATGCAAACAATTATTTTCAGTCCATTTTCCCCAAAGTTGCATTTAGATGCTCCCCACACAAACTTTTGCTTTCGAAAGTATCTGGTCATCACCCCAACAGACTGGACTTTTCATATATACATGTGTGTTGTGCTAAGTCATGTCAGTCATGTCCAACACTTTGTGACCCTGTGGACTATAGGCTGCCAGGCTCCTCTGTCCACGGGGATTCTCCAGGGAAGAATACTAGAGTGTGTTGCCAAGCCCTCCTCCAGGGGATGTTCCTGACCCAGAGATCAAACCCTTGTGTCTTATGTCCCCTGCATTGACAGGTATGTTCTTTACCACTAGTGCTACCTGGGAAGTCCCTGTATGTGCATGCATATATACAGACCTCTTTCCTTCCTTATAATGTAGTCAGAATGGGCAAGCTCTCCCATTGGAGACTGCCCCTCCCCAACTCTGCTCAGCCCCTGACCTCATTCCACCTCATTTGGGCATCTAGGAAGATAGGAATTCAAGCCCCAGTATCTCAGATCCTCAAAGTGATTATGGCATTTCATAAAACCTTTCATTGAGCCTTCTATTCTGCTGACCATGTAAACATGAATGCAAGCAATTAACAAAAAAACAGTATCTGGAAGGCAGAGAGTCAAGTTTTCGGTTTTTGCAAAGCCCATAGAGCCCCACGATGAAATGCTTCCTAGAAATGTGTTTAAATTTTTCATAACATCACAGGATGTTGTATTTATTTGGTTTTGACAGCTCTAAATAGACATGAACATGTTTGAAAATCAAATAGATTGATCTTCAAACCTTAGCTCTTCCAATATCCTAATATTTTGGCTTTTATGAACCTGTTTCTTCATCTAGAGAAGGAAAAGAATAACCATTGCTTCAGAGAGACTGTGACTCAAAATTTAAGATTGTGTGTATGAAATTACCTACATGGTTCCTCTTACATAGAAAGCAAATATTAAACTAAATCTTCTTCTTTCCTTCCTTGGGGACATAAAGGCAAGATCACACTCCTCAAGTATGATGTTCTTTAGTACATGGTCTCTCTTTAGAACTAGAGCTCATGAAATTAAAGAAAATCAGACCAACTAATTATTTTCATTCTGGAGGAGAATTAGTAGAGTCAGGTTTCCAAAGCAATAAACGGAAACTGGGCTACAGCAGAAGAATTCAATTATTTAAAGGGATGTCTCTTTCCAGATAGCAGCTTATGAAAGAAGATTTAGGTAAAGCATAAATGTAGCAAGAAACCAAGCAGAGGAAGAATTTTAATAAATAAAAGAACCCCAATGAAATGTTACTGGCATCGGAATTTATCTCATTATCTCCAAATATTTTTTGTTTGTTTATTTGTTTTTTTCCCCATGGAAATTATTTCACTAGGCACAGACATTTCTCTGAGAACTTGCCTGCTTTGCCGTCTGAGAGGTGGGCTGTACAGCTGCTGTTCCAAACTGAGCCCATGGAAGAGTATACCAGGGAAGATAATGCACTCGGGGAGGGATGTGGAAGGCTGGCCCTACAGGCCATTTCTCCCCACCTGGGATCACTTTCGGATCCTGCTGTGGTTGTCAGGCTCTATATACATCCTCACATGCCAAGAGAAAGCAATATCAGGAGACTCTGCAGAGGCAGACATGTGTTCAGAGTTTCTGCTCTGGTACCCACACTATCAGGTGGTAAAGCGTATAGTTTTTCACCTTGCTTTTGACTAGCTGCCTCCCCTGCATCATCTTATTTAATCCTCAAGACAATCGTATGTGTTGGAATTTTATCCCCATGTGATAGAGAAAAGCTGAAGCTCAGAAGATTGAAGGACCTTGGATTGAAGTCAGGCTTTTGGATTTAAAAACTCATGCATTTCTTACCACTTCAATCTGGCACCAGTTTCAGGGCCCAAGCCTTCATACTGCCCTCGGTGACCAGTTGTATCCCTTGATTTCTCTCCAGCAACCATGTTTCTTCAGGATCATGGCCCCATCTCCCCTTACCACCACCTTTTCATGGCAGTTCTCTGTGCTTCTTCATCTCTGCATACCACTGGCTTTTAGACGTTGATCTCCACTTACCTGCTTGCAGCTCCATTGTGGCACCTATGTGATGTAGTAAACAGAGACCTCAACAAAACCCTAGTTGTGAAAGTGGCAGGAAGTTCCAGACAGCTCCTCACTTACAGGAGCCACAGACAACCTATAATTCAAGCAAGTCTGCAGGTAGGACAGTGCAGGTTGGCGGAGAGTGCAGCTCGTGAGTCTCACGAATCTGTTGCTGCTCTGACTGCAGCCAAGAGTCAGTTTGGAGCGCCTGGAGAAACAGGTGTATGGAATATTCTAGACCATCCTCTGTGAATATGGATGCTTACACTCACTTGTGAGATAAGAAATACCTGGTAGGGAGTTTCAGGCTATAATCCCTGAAAAGAATTTGGAAAAGAGAAATAACCATGTTGCCATTCAAGACTGTACCCACATGTTGGAATAGAGTCAAGGTCAGAGTCCAGATTTTTCTTCTCTAATGCTTGAAAGTATGTGGGAAAGTTCCAGGGAGGGAGGAGTCTCGTGAGCTCACATTCTCTTTCTTCTTTCTTTCTACTGAAGAGAGTTGCTTTACAATATTGTGTTAGTTCCAGGTTTACAGAAAAATGATTTAGTTATATATACAGACATTATGAGCCTATGTATATTTGGGACTTCCCTGGTGGCTCAGATGGTAAAGAATTGGCCTGCAATTTGGGAGACCTGGATTTGATCCTTAGGTTAGGAAGATCTCGTGGAGGAGGAAATAGCAACCCACTACAGGATTCTTGCCTAGAAAATCCACATGGACAGAGGAGCCTGGCGGGCTACAGTCCATGGGTTGCAAGGAGTCAGATACGACACAGCGACTTAGCACAACACATGTGTATATTCGTTGATGTTCAGTTGCTAACTCAACTCTTTGCCACCCCATGAACTGCAGCATGCCAGGCCTCCCTGTCCTTCACTATCTCCCAGAGTTTGCCCAAGTTCATATCCACTGAGTCTGTAATGTTATCCAACCGTCTCATCCTCTGCTGCCCTCTTCTCCCTTTGCCCTCAATCTTTCCCAGCATCAGAGTCTTTCCCAATAAGTCTGCTCTTCACACCATGTGGCCAAAGTACTGGAGCTTCAACTTCAGCATTAGACCTTCCAATGAGTATTCAGGGGTTATTTCCTTTAGGATTGACTGGTTTGATCTCCTTGCAGTCTGAGGGACTCTCAAGAGTCTTTTCCAGCACCACAGTTTGAAAGCGTCAGTTCTCTAGTGCTCAGTCTTCCTTATGGTCCATCTCTCACATCCATACATGACTACTGGAAAGACCATAGCTTTGGCTAAGCAGATTTTTGTCAGTGAAGTGCTGCCTCTGCTTTTTAACACAGTGTGTAGGTTCGCCATAGCTTTTATTCCAAGGAATAAGCGTCTTTGTTTTTCAAAGCTATAGTCACCATTTGCAGTGATTTTTGGAGCCCAAGAAATAAAGGCTGTCACTGTTTCCCATTTTTTCTCCATGTATTTGCCATGAAGTGATGCGACTGGATGCCATGATCTTAGTTTTCTGAATGCTGAGTTTTAAGCCAGCTTTTTCACTCTACTCTTTCACCTTCATCAAGAGTCTCTTTAGTTCCTCTTCACTTTCTGCCATTAAGGTGGTGTCATCTGCATATCTAAGGTTATTGATATTTCTCCCAGCAATCTTGATTCCAGCCTGTACTTCATTCAGCCTGGCATTTTGCATGATGTACTCTGCATATAAGTTAAATAAGCAAGGTGACAATAAACATACTTGGCATGTTCCTTTCCCAATTTGGAACCAGTCCGTTGTTCCATGTCTGGTTCTAACTGTTGCTTCTTGACCTGCATACAGGTTTCTCAGAACCCACGTAAGGTGGTCTGATATTCCCATCTCTAAGAATTTTTCAGTTTGTTGTGATCTACACAGTCAAAGACTTTAGTGTAGTCAGTGGAGCAGAAGCAGATATTTTCTGGAATTTTCTTACTTTTTCTATGATCCAACAGATGTTGGTAATTTGATCTCTGGTTCCTCTACCTTTTCTAAATGCAGCTTGTACATGTGGAATTTATCCATTCACATACTGTTGAAGCCTAGCTTGAACCATTTTGAGCATTGCCTTGCTAGCATGTGAACTGAGGGCGATTGTGCAGTAGTTTGAACATTATTTGGCATTGCCCTTCTTTGGGATTGGAATGAAAACTGAACTTTTCCAGTCCTGTGGCCACTGATGAGTTTTCCAAATTTGCTGGCATGTTGAGTGCAGCCATTTAACAGAATCAACTTTTAGGATTTGAAATAGCTCAGCTGGAATTTCATCACCTCTTACTAGCTTTGTTCATAGTAATGGTTTTCTCTTACAAGTTATTACAAAATTTTAGGTGTAGTTCCCTGCTCTTTATAGTATATCCCTGTTGATTACCCAATTTATATACAGTAGTATATATAGTTAGTCCCAAACTCCTTATTAATCCCTCCCCTACTTTCCCCTTTAGTAATCATGTTTGTTTTCTATGTCTGTAAGTCTATTTCTGTTTTGTAAATAAGTTCACTTGTCATGTCTTTATGTTCTGATTGAGAAAATTCAAGTAGTAAAAAGTCTAAAGTTTAAAGTCTAAATAAGACAATGTAAGTAAATGTGTATAGCTGATAATGACACACACCAAGCCTTCCACAGATAAACGTTTGTTGACATCATCCATGCTCCATCTTACCACCCAAGCATGGAGCATGCCATTTATACATGGGGAGCCAGGGCAACTCTTTGTCAACTAATTCATTTTAACTGAAGAATTTAATTGGTCAGAACTGGGTAATGCATTTCCCAGATAGGGGACATGCCCATTGGAAATTTTCATAATAAATCATCTCTATCAACATGACATTTACCAGGACAGGTGCAAACTGCCTCCTTTTGTTTTTGTGAACCTTACCTAATAAAAGTGATCCTTAAGGAACCTGTGGACAGGAGATCAGTTGAGAAGAATAACTGGAATCAACAATGCCCTGGCATTGGAGTGATGGGTCAGCATCTGTGAACCACATAAAAGTCAAAGTAAAGCCCCAAGAAGTAGTCATACACCAAGGACAAAGGACAGAATGTGGGCCATTTACTGGAGAGCGTAAAGTAGAAGAGCTTTCTAGGAGCTCTCAAATAACACTTCCCTCAGCTTTGCCAGGACTTTGCACCCAGAGAAGATGCATGTGGCAGATGTCAGCAGAGCAAGGTCATTCCACAGAGCTCCTTAGAAGGCAGTTTGCAGCTAAATCATGCCTATGTCCACACTGCCTCCATTCTGTCACCTTGCAAACATGCATCACAATTACTTGAATCCCTTATGCTTTGCTATTTCTTCCTCAATAACCAATGTGTCCTGAGTGCACGTTTCTTGAACATTTTATTCTGGTTATTTCATCCTTATCTGAAATATTTGCTTAATGATGTCAGAAATAGTAAATGGGCTCTGATAGTTTTGAGTCTTTGCTACTCTTAAAATATCATCTTTTGACCTCCCTGGTGAATAATAATTTGAAGTGTATATGGAATGTAAGGATTTTAATCTGCTTCCTCTTAGAAAAGTGAAAATATTGATCTTGTGTCTTCAAGCATTTAGTACTAAGAGTGGCAAGGCTGGTGATATTCTGACTTGTTTTCATACCCTAACCTGTTGACTTGTTGAAATTTTTTTTCAGTCAGAAGCTTGTGGGTTTTTTCTCTATTTCTAAATTCTGACATTGAACCTGATTTAAGATCTGTCCGTGTATATCTCTCTGCAGTGTTCTGAGTGGCCTTAAGTGAGCCCTTCTGATGGGAAGTTGGGTCCATATTTTTAGTCACCATTTCTCTTTCATTTGCCCTGTTCTCGCATTTCTGAGCACTTTTCAGATGCCAGCCCCAAATATCACCATGTTTCTGAATTTTAGCCACATGTGCTTGAGGGATTCATGAAAATTCACTCTGAATTTGGCCCCTGGGCTGTCATCTAACGAACATTTTTCTAAATCATTTTTTCTGCAAAGTTCCCTCAGCCCTAATTTTATAGTTTTATTAATTGCTTGTCAGAAGACCAAGAATTCCCTCTTGCTTTCAATTTTCTAGTTTTTTTTTTTTTTTTCATTCTTCAGAACTTCTTATTCTTATTCTCTAGATATCATTGTGTCTGAATCTCACGGAAGGTAATGGTTTCTTATGTCCTTTACTGTTTCCTGGGTCAGATCCTTTCCACCTCATGAGCCTGGTCTGCTTCTGTTGAAATGTTGATTCTACTCAAGGGATGATGGATTCCTTATCTACATAAATGAATGGAGAGCTGAGCTCTGGCTTGGTCAGCGCCCTCTGCCGGTGGCCACCTTTGGGTCCTTCCTGCACGCCCTCTGGAACCAGAGCCCCCAGCCATGCAAGCAGGCTTCGGCTTCACCAAGAGGCCCTGGGGAGCCAGCGCCATTTCCATGTTTGGGGTGTGAGTGTCATTCAGAGGCTTTGTGCTGCTCCCTGGTAGCTGATCTCCGAGCCCATGTGCCCAGTCCCACCTGCTGACTCTCAGGAGTGCCGAGAAAGGGCAAGAGGTCTGTACCCCTTGGGACATAGGGAATGCATTGCCGTGGGAGTGGAGCTGTTTAGACAATTCGTCTCTGAGATGATTTTCCAACCACTCGCCTGAACTTAGCTGGGAGGGAGATCCTTCAGCATGGCTGTCTGGCTCATGCCTCTGACCCACAGTATTTAGCAAAAACATGAAATATGGATGTGAGAGCTGCTCCTGAGGCTGCCAACTCATCCCTGTGTTTGTCTGCTCAGGCTACAAGTACTACAGACAGGGTGCAGGAAGCAGTAGAAATCCATTGCTTACAGTTATGGAGGCTGGAGTCCAAGATCAAGGTACCTTCCAGTTTGGCTCCTGGTGACAGTTAGCCTTCTGGGAAGCTAAGAGCCACGGTTCAGTTGTGTCTTCATAAAATGGAGAGAAAAGGAGAGGAAGCTGGGGTCTTCAGTGTCCTTCACATAAACCCACTGAATCCACCATGTGGGCCCCACCCTTGTAACCTCATCTAAACTGGATAAATTCCCAAGGTCTCATCTCAAAATACCATCTCATAGGAGGTTATGGTTCCAACATTCAGCTGAATTTAGAGGGGACCCAATTCAGTCCATCACAGTATCCATCACTGTATTCTTGACATCCAACCCCTCTCTCCCCCTTTGGTATCCATAAGTTTGTTCTCTTTCTTTATGGTCCAACTCTCACATCCACACATGACTGCTGGAAAAACCATAGCCTTGACTAGATGGACCTTTGTTGGCAAAGTAATGTCTCTGTTTTTTAGAGCTGGACTATAAAGAAAGCTGAACACCAAAGAATTGATGCTTTTGAACTGTGGTGTTGGAGAAGACTCTTGAGAGTCCCTTGGACTGCAAGGAGATCCAACCAGTCCATCCTAAAGGAAATTAGTCCTGAATATTCATTGGAAGAGCTGATGCTGAAGCTGAAACTCCAATATTTTGGCCACCTGATGCAAATAACTGACTTATTTAAAAAGACCCTGATGCTGGGAAAGATTGAAGGCAGGAGAAGGGGATGACAGAGGATGAGATGGTTGGATGGCATCACCAACTCGATGGATATGAGTTTGAGTAAGCTCGGGGAGTTGGTGATGGACAGGGAAGCCTGGCATGCTGCAGTCCATGGGGTCACAGAGTCAGACATGACTAAGCGACTGAACTGAACTGAAATGAAATGAACTTTGTTCTCTACATCTGTGTCTCTTTTACACATGAAGTGCACTCTTGATGACTTGATTTTGAGGGTGCTTCTGACTACCATCAGAGAAACTGGTCCAGCCTTCACTTTTCCAGGGCAGGTTAGCAGGCAGCCTTATTAGCTTATTCTGTGAGCTCAGCTCTGAGCTGTTTTTCCATCAATATGTCTCACCAGGGAGTGAGGTATTAAAGCCCTGGCCTGTGATTCATTCAACCTTTTGGGCATAAAGACCCCTGTGAAAGGAAGAGATGGGAGCAACTTGTCTAGTTCAGCCTCTTTGACAATCATGTCCACAGTGGATACTCACATTGCCCAGGTAAATGATGACACAGAGTAAATATATGAGCCCAGAGTCTTGAGACCTGGCTATGGGGAATGCCTTATAGGCACACAATTTTCTTGAAGGGCTTTGTGACTCCCCCTGCTGCTTTGTATCTGAGCTCCAGCCTCCTCTGCTGTTCTGATGTAGGTGTGCATGTGTTAAAAAACAAAGAGAGCATGGAGGCCATTCTCTACAGCCCAGACTGCTCTGAGCTGAGCCTTGAGAGTATTCTCATCTCTCCAATTACCCCCATATCTTGACACCCTGAAGCTCTGGTGAATGGGAACCTAATTTGAAAACCAGATCTCATGCCAACTCCCCAATAGAATAAAAAATAATAGAAACTTGCAAAATGTATAGCCCACAGATGGGACCCTTTTCTGTTCCATAGCACTGCTGAAGGTAACTTAATATCATTTATTTTTCTTGGGTCTTTTCTCCTGGTTCCTAGAGGTGAGAGCAGAAGATCTGTGGGTTGAATGGGTTGACACTAAATCCTTTTCATTGCCTTTAATAATGTCCTTATCTTTCCCTCTGCTGGGTGACAAAATAGAGCATTTCAGATGAAGGCAGAATTTGTCACCTTTATCTGCACCATTTTTATTGGACAGAAACCAGTGATACAAGTCAGAATGATAGCACCCTGGGAGCCAGGGCTCAAAGCAACTTTTCATACTGAAACGCTAAACAGTGAAGTTCCCTGTGCAGACAGGATGTGCACTCCAGGGGATTCAGAAAGACAAATCAGTAAATGGTCACAAGATGATTCACATGTGACCGTGCTGTGCCTACACGTTTCAGGACTCCCTACAAGTGACTGACATCTTTCTGTCACTCTCAGGGTATTTCTCTCCAAGGGGTCCTGAGGCAGAGCTGGCCAAGCAGATAGGGAGACAGCATATGGAGAACTCACCCATGCCAGGTGAGGGCATCAGAGGTCAGTGAGGAAGACCTTTTATTCACCTAAAGGAGCCACATTACTGAATATTGCCAACATGTGAGTGTTTTACACACATTTTTTTTTTCTTTAGGGTCTTAATTAATAAACTTTATTTTTAGGACAAATTTAGGTTTGCAGAAAATTTTAGGGGGAAATACAGAAAGTCCATAGAGCTTGCAGGTACCTTACACTCACCCCACACATACGATTTCCTCCAGCAACATCTTGCATCCTGTGGCATATTTGCTAGGTTCAGTCTTTTGTAACATACGTAATGTACGGTTCACTTACATTATGGTTTTTACAAACAGATAATAACATGTATCCACCATTATAGTACTATACAGAACAATTGTATCCTCTGTGATCTGCATGTTTATCCCTCCCTCGTCCCCTCAGTCATTTAAGTCATTCAGTCATGTCCAACTGTTTGCAATCCCATGCACTGCAGCATGCCAGACTTCCCTGCCCATCACTTACTTGAATTCATGTCCATTGAATCAGTGATGCCATCCAACCATCCCAACCTCTGTTGGCCAGGTGTACCCAACCCCTGGCAACCACTAATATTTTTATTGTCCCCATAGTTTTGCCTATTTTGGATGTCATATTATTGGAATTAAACAATGTGTAGCCTTTTCAGATTGACTTCCTTCATTTAGTCATATGTATTTAAGTTTCCTCATATTGTATTTCTGTGGCTTGATAAATCATTTCTTTTTTGTCACTGAATAATATTCTATTGTCTGGATGCACCACAGTTTATTTATCCATCACCCACTGAAGGAAATCATGGTTGCTTCCAAGTTTTGGCAACTAGGAATGAAACTGCTGCAAACATTGGGCTCTAAAATCACTGCAGATGGTGACTGCAGCCATGAAATTAAAAGACGCTTACTCCTTGGAAGGAAAGTTATGACCAACCTAGATAGCATATTCAAAAGCAGAGACATTACTTTGCCAAAGGTCTGTCTAGTCAAGGCTATGGTTTTTCCAGTGGTCATGTATGGATGTGAGAGTTGGACTGTGAAGAAAGCTGAGCACCAAAGAATTGATGCTTTTGAAGTGTGGTGTTGGAGAAGACTCTTGAGAGTCCCTTGGACTTCAAGGATATCCAACCAGTCCATTCTGAAGGAGATCAGCCCTGGGATTTCTTTGGAAGGAATGATGCTAAAGCTGAAACTCCAGTACTTTGGCCATCTCATGTGAAGAGTTGACTCATTTGAAAAGACCCTGATGCTGGGAGGGATTGGGGACAGGAGGAGAAGGGGACAACAGAGGATGAGATGGCTGGATGGCATCGCCGACTCGATGGACATGAGTCTGAGTGAACTCCGGGAGTTGGTGATGGACAGGGAGGCTTGGCGTGCTGCGATTCATGGGGTCACAAGGAGTTGGATACGACTGATCGACTGAACTGAACTGAACTGAACTGAACATCTGTGTACGGGTTTTTGTGTGCACATAGTTTTCAGTTCCTTTGGGTGAATATACCAGGGAGAGTGACTGTCAGATAAAATGGTAAAAGTATGGTTAGTTTTGTGAGCAACTGCAAAACTGTCTTCCAATGGCTGCACTATTTTGCACTCCCCCAGCAATGGTGAGAGTTCCTGTTGCCCCACCTCCTCATCAGCATTTGGTGATGTCAGTGTACTGAATTTTGGTCATTATGACAGGTGTGTAGAGAGATCTGCCTGTTGTTTTAATTTGAATTTTCCTGATGACAAATGATGTGGAATAGTTCTCCATATGTGCATTTTCCATTTGCATATCCTCCTTGTGAGAAGTCTACTCAAACGTTTTCCTTTTTAAAAAAATTTTTGCTATTGTCATTTTCTAATTTTTGAGTTTTAAGAGATTTTTAAAATATATTTTGGACACCAACTCTATCAAAGAGTTGTTTTTTAAAATATTTTCTCCCATCCTGTAGCTTGTATTTTCATTCTTTTAACAGTGTCTTTCACAGAACAGACATTTTAATATTAATGAAACTCAACTTATCGATTTTTTATTTCATGGATTAGACTTTTGTTGTTGTCTGTAGGAAAGTGAAAGTCACTCAGTCATGTCTGACTCTTTGCAACCCCATGGACCATACAGTCTATGGAATTCTCCAGGCCAGAATAATGGAGTGGGTAGCCATTCCCTTCTCCAGGGGATCTTCCCAACACAAAGATTGAACCCAGGTCTCCTGCATTGCAGGTGGATTCTTTACCAGCTGAGCCACAAGGGAAGCCTGTTGTCTGCAGGGAGCTATGTCCAAATCTAATGTGTCTTGGATTTTTCCTGCTATTTTCTGAGAGTTTTATAGTCTTGCAATTTACGTTAGATATACAGTCTTTATTGAGTTAACTTTTGTGAGAAATGTAAGGTCTTTGTCTAGATTTACTGTTTTGTGTTTTGGCATCATTTGTTGGAAAGACTATCCTTTCTCTATTTAATTCCCTTTTTTAAAAAACTTTTATAAAAATTAATTCTCATCCAAAAAATCATAGAACTAGCTGTTTTATGTTCATTTTCCAAAGAGAGAAAAGTAAAAACAAGAGCTAGAGAGTGAAGGCATTTGTCTTAGTGGTCAACCAGTAAACATAGAACCAGGAAGCAGTTGCATGCTTGAGCCCTGAAACTTTTCCTGAGAGTTTTTCCAAATGGGAGATTTTGGAGGGAAATTCTCTGGTAAGTTTATGAAATGACATGTAATCAATCTTTTCTCTAAGGTCAGAGCATATCTACTGGCAGAAAAGAAGGCTGTGTGTGCAGCACAGGGTTCCCCATGTGTGGTTTCAGGCACCAGATTTTAATTTTGCCTCCAAGATAATTCACCTCTATAGGACACCATCAGCAAATAAACATCTGTGATGAAAATGTCTGTGAAAAACTTCATCCAAAGCCATTTCAGGCCCTGTGCTGCTTCTTGTACACACATCATCTTTCTGCCCTGAGTTTGCTCCTCTAAAAAATGGAGACACTAAGATAAACGCTTTCTTTGCTTTCCTTCTGTTCTGACATATCAAAAACATATTTGACATATCAAAGAGCCTGTGCCCTCTCCCTTTTCTCCCAACACTGTGTTTTTCCTAGACAGTGTTTTTCTTCTTTGTTGAACAACTTGAATGTCTAGGGAGAATATTCCAAGGCACTAGGAATCTGTAGGAATCTGTTCCTTTCCCAAACAATGGGCTCCAGGGTCCTCTCTGCTCACTGGCCACATCCCAGTTCAGGGTCCTGGGTAGGTTCCCAGGCAGTCTTCGTGGTCCACCTTCAGGAGACTCCCAGGAGACACATACTGACTCGATTTGGCTTCTGAAGCGACTTGTGTGGTGGTTACAATCAGAGGATTTGCAGGCTCATTTCCCCCGATCCTACAGCACCACCCTGGGCTCCACCCACTCTCAGAGGGTGGATCCTCCTGGGCCTCCTGTGGAGACAGATGCCCCCAGATGCTGGACAGCCTGCACCAAGCAGCTCCCAAAAGGAGCCCTTTAAAAAGCTCTCGGGACCCCTCCACAGCCCACACTCTGTCTTAATTGGAGCAAATGATTTGTACCTCCCTAGCCTCGGAGATTGATCCACAGGGAACACAGGGGCCCAGGAGGATCAAGAGAAACAGGAGGAAACTGCTTCAAGTGCTTTTCAGAGTGAAATGGCAGTGATGATTCCAGTAGCAATTTTAAAATACCTTCTTCAAAGTGAAGGTTTTTGATCAGTTCCGCTCACCTTAAACGCAATATGTCTTTCGAATCCTAAATGGACCTCCCAGAGGAACAGAAGGATGTGGTGGCCCTAGAGGAAGATGTGGGTCAGGGGTTCTGCCGTGCTGGGGTCTCTGCCTGTAGCTCCCAGCTCACAACATTCAGGGGAAGACAAAGAGACTTCCCACAGTCCATTTTAGCGCATGGAAGACACATATTGGGTCCTTAATAAATATTTGGAAATGAAAGCATGAGTAAACCGATCAATTACTCAGCTCACTTAATCAATAGAACCACGCCTGAAACTTCAGTAGGGAGAAGGAGGATGAAAGGAGACAATGATGAGTTGAGAGAACAACTATTCACCAAGGTCTCCACTCACCCAGGGATTTGGTCGGGTGTTGCTAGGACAGTGTCACATCTGTGGAGATCCGGATCTGAGAGTCAAAAGTTTGGAGCTGGACTAACCTAGTTAAAACTGATGCCTGGACATGAGAGTGGAGAGATACTTCGAACAGAGACGACTGTGAGATGATGTCTGGCAAGGGTCCCCTCGGGCAGGCAGCCCACATGAAGCCTCACTGTGGAAAGGGCAGGCTGTGCTCTGGGACTGGGGTAGGGGGGGGGTGGGGGTGGGGGCTGGATTGCACTGATTATCTTCCATGTGCTTGACAATAACACAAAACAAATTACAGTGAAAGGCAGTCCTTGTCGTGTACAGTCCTGGCTTATACAAATGCATAATTTAATTTGAATTAATTTAAAAAATGCTTGTCTCTTCAATAACACAATTTTCATTTCAGCTATATTCACGGCATGTTAAGGATCACAGTATATTAAGTGTGAGTAATTGCAGGACGTTCAAACATGACTGCAGCTCAACAGTCCACAAATCACCCATAGATAAGAGACACAGAGCATGATCCATGACCTCCATGTCACACCCTGGAGAGTCTGCTGGTGACCAGCCCCTGTGCATCTGTTTTTGATCCAAACAGGTCAGGAGCTCAGACTCCTGCAGAGGCAACTGGGCGACCCGGTGTCAGTACAGTCAAACAAAGCAGACAGAACTAGCGGCGAAGCCTCCAGTCATGGCAACGGTTTAAGAGACCAAACCCACACAAGGCTGACTTTCCATTCCCGTTTCTACATGGAGAAGTCTGGGAGATCAGCATAGACACAGGTCATCTCACTGCTGAGAGAACCCCACACCAAACGGTCCTACAGTTCCATGGAACCAGGGACTGAGGGAGTGAGAGGGAAGGTCTGACTCCCTGTGGATAATTATATCTTATGTGCTGTGCTTAGTCACTCAGTTGTGTCCAACTCTTTGTGACCCCATGGGCTGTAGCCCGCCAGGCTCCTCTGTCCATGGGATTCTCCAGGCAAGAATACTGGAGTGGGTTGTCATGCCCTCCTTCAGGGGATCTTCCCAACCCAGGGACTGAACCCAGGTCTCCTGCACTGTAGGCAGACTCTTTCCTGCTGAGCCACCAAAATGAGGTGAAGTGGCTCAGACATGTCCGACTCTTTTTGATCCCATGGACTATAGCCTATCAGGCTCCTCCATTCATGGGATTTTCCAGGCAATAATACTGGAGTCGGTTACCATTTCCTTCTCCAGAGGATCTTCCCAACCCAGGGATCAAATCCAAATATCCCACATTGCAGGTGGGTTCTTTACCATCTGAGCCACCAGGGAATTCCAATTATATATTATATATTTATGCTACTTTACGTTATATGTCTTGCAGGAAGCAAATGGCAGAACACAGAGGTAGGTTAATTCACTGCAGATCTCACAGTGTAACTCATAGAACAGATGTAAGACCTCAGGCCCTGGACTCAGAGGCAGTGCATCCACCTCCAGACAAGCTCCTGTTCCCTGCTCACACCCTCTCACACCCCGTCTATCCCCCACTTTCCCTCACCAGCATGAGTGGACCTCCAACCTTCCCTTGTTTCTCATGAGTTCACTTGTAGCATGACCTCTGCTTTTGCCCTAGGCACCCCGTAACCATTGCCTAGACCCTCTGCTGGGTCCTGGGCTGCCCCCTGCAGACCCACTTCCTTCAGTCCCCTGAAACAGTCCTGTCCCCAAGCCCAGGCCCTCCTACTCGAAGCCAGATGCCTCTACTGGTCCTCGGCCCCCGTGACGGTGCTTGGCCTGCCCCTCAGAACTCTGTTAACCTCCAGACAGTCTTCAGAAACAAGATTCCGACTCCAGGAGCTGAAACTCTGGGCACGTCACAGTATGAACACAGTTTACATATATCATCCAATGTCATCTTCTCAGCAACGAGAATTGACTTTGGCTTTTGTTTGTTCATTGTTCTTTTGTTTTTATTTTTAGTTTATTGTTGTTTTTTCTTTATGGCACAAGAGCCCATAAAAGGATTAATCATAATCCTTAGTTCAATGACACTGGCCATCTAGTTAGTAACTTTGTGCATGAAGCACCAGTGTGTCAATTACCCCAAAGGTCAGGACGTTGACATCTTGATGGAAACCAATGGCATCTTTTATTTTTACCTCTTTCATTTTTATTTTTTAAATTATCAAAGTATGATAATACATTTACAGTAGTCTTGGTAAGTACAGAACAAAGTTAGATATAGTTTCACTATGAGTGCATGTGTGAAGTCACTTCAGTCGTGTCTGACTCTCTGCAACCCTATGGACCATAGCCCACCAGACTCCTCTGTCTATGGGATTCTCTAGGCAAGAACACTTGAGTGGGTTGCCATTTCCTGCTCCAGGGGATCTTCCTGACCCAGGGATCAAACTCACATCTCTTACATCTCTTGCACTGGCAGGCAGGTTCTTAACCACTAGTGCCATCCATTATATATTACAATTATTTTTTAATTTATAAATTAAGATTTTTAGTTGAAGTTCAATGTCAAAATCTTAAAAATTAATAGAATGTCTATAAAGAAAAGTAGAAGGATATAGTAGATCCTGAAAAGCACTATGAACCAATTCAACATCCACAAGATTTATACAGTTGTCACACAACAGTCCAGCAGAGTAGATGAGAGCCCTGTGGTTGCACACTTCCTCTAGAATTTGCTCTTCTGTGCCTATAGAATGACTGTGCAACACAACCTCACCAAGTCTTTGCTTTCATCTCTCCTTTTGATCGTGCTGTTACATATCTGTGCATGGGTTTACTACATACACATTTTCATTTTTTAAGGTATCTGTTCAAGTCTGTACCTCCTTTCTGTCGATCATCCATGCTGGTAATGAGCCTGTCACAGAGACCTGCCTTTGCATCTCCTGCTCAAAGAGTGCAACCTCTTCCAGGCCCCTAATCCTATGTGAGTCCCCATGCTGTCCTCATCTGCAAGGAAGTTTACTCTTTTACGACTTAAGGGCAAGTCATTGTCACACTAAAGGCAACTTCAGGCAGCTGAAGAGGAAGGGAAATTAGAGTCTGGCCCAAGACATGCCCTTTGGAATGAGGATATACTTTAGATGTCTGATTGGAGTCTAATGATGGCCTTTAGAAATATGCAGTTGGTAGATCTAGCTGTACCTCCAAGTCTGAATCATCCAGGTGTCATTCAAGCAACAAGAGGACACAGTGGAGGGAATCCAAGCATGAGAACATTACAAAGTGTCCTGTGGGAAAATGTTCCTCTCCTGGATCTGTCCACTAAACCAGGATGAAGTTGGAAAAACTTCCCTGGAGGAGGGCTCTCTGTAAGTAGTAGCCTGCAGTCCCAGAGGACAGGCGTTTGTGGGTAATACAAGTTTCCCTACAATCAAAAACCCCTGAGTCAACAAAAAGGAGGGTGGGGATGGGTGTAAATCAGATCAGGATTTTGCACTGGGCCCACATTTCTATGCCATTTGCAGCAACATGGATGGAAAGATTGTCATGCTAAGTGAAATGCCATACAAAGACAAACACATGATATCACTTATATATGGAATCTTTATTTTAAAAAATGATACAAATGTACTAATCTACAAAACAGAAACAGACTCTCATAGAGAGGAAACAAATTTATGGTTACCAAAGGTGAAACTGAGGGAGGTATAAATTAGGAGTTTGGATTAACATATTCACATACTAAAATAATATACACATACATAAAATAAACCACAAGGACATACTGTATAACACAGAAAACTGTATTAAATGTTTTGTAATAACCTATAAGGGGAAAGAATCTGAAAAAGAATATATGTATATGCGTCTGTGCTTAGTCACTTCGGTCGTGTCTGACTCTGCGACCCAATGGACTGTAATCCACCAGGCTCCTCTGTCCATGGAATTCTCAAGGCAAGAATACTGGAGCGGGTTGCCATTTCCCACTCCAGGGGATCTTTCTGACCCAGGGATCGAACCTGCATTTCTTAGGTTTCCTATGTGGGCAGGCAGGTGTATTCTTTATCAATAGCACCACCTGGGAAGCGAAAGTGAAAGTCACTCAGTCATGTCCGACTCTTTGCAACCCCATGGACTATACTGTCCATGGAGTTCTCCAGGCCAAAATACTGGAGTGGGTAGCCGTTCCCTTCTCCAGGGGATCTTCCCAACCCAGGGATTGAACCCAGGTCTCCAGCATTGCAGGCAGATTCTTTACCAGCTGAGCCACCAGGGAAGCCCAAGAATACTGGAGTGGGTAGCCTATCCCTTCTCCAGGGGATCTTCCTGACCCAGGAATCAAACCAGGATCTCCTGATTTGCAAGCAGATTCTTTACCAGCTGAGCTATATAAATAGCTCATATATTTATATTATATATATATAATACATAGATATGCACATATATGTATACATATATATTATATAGGTATATGTATTATATATAATATAGTATATATTGGGGGTATATATTATATATATATTATACCAGCATATATTTATATAGTAAATAGCTATATATTTATATAAATATATATAGGCACTCCAGTATATATATATATATATATATACGTATATATAATAACTAATATGAAATTTTGAAAATTAAATAAAAAATACAAAGCCATAAAAAAATAAAATGAAAGAATCACTTTCTAAAGCAGAAGCACCCTGGTCTGCCTGGCAGCAAAGGCTATTCTGGAATCCATTTGGAATTCCAGGAGTCATGGGCCACCTATTCCAGGCAGGGCTGGTAGCTTCTTTAAAACGCTGATAGTTGAAAGAGCCATCAACACATCTTCTGATTCATTCAGGACTGAAGCACTACACCTTTCTGCAAGAAGCCTGGTTTTGCAAAACTAGAGAAAAGTAATTTATTTTAATGAACATTTTTACACTGTAGATATGTTCCAAGCATACGAATTTCTTCAGGGACAGAGTTGCCTAATATGTATCACTTGCTTTCACTTTGCCTAGTGATGTTAATAATAATATGCGTTTAGTTCATAACCATATAACTCACTGTACTAAACCTTTTTTAGTTTTGTAATTTAATTTTTATCATTTAATTATCACCAGCTAACTCATTTAATTTTATTTTAAAAACTATATAAAGTGGGAACCAATATTATCCCTGTTTTCCAAGAACAACACTAAGGTTTAAAAAGTTTAAGAAATTTTCCCAAAGTCACCTGTAAGTCACCTGTACAGCAATTAGAAAAGGAGGTATTTGGATTGTGTTTCTCAAACTTCTTTTATGGGGAGGGGAAGGGCTCACACAGCCTTCTCACAAGATATTAAAGCCAAGTATAAATTTCTTTAGCTCTCATGCAAATGTGATATGGAAAACACCTACAAATAACATACCAAACACAATACCAATATAGTTTAAGTTGAACCGTACTTGGATGCGGCAGAGAATGCCGTCTTGAATTGCATCGCTGTGTCTACTGACCTGTGTCTGCAATGATTCATGTCTCCCCTCACTTCCCTGTATTGGAACGACTGTGAAACTTCATTAGTGAGTGTGCCGCGGTGCCATCTGGCCTGCTCTAGATGCAAGCACATCTCTTATAAGTTAATTCACCCTAGTACTTTCCCATTAGCTGGTGACAGGGAAAGAAACATTCCTTGGCACCAACACAATTATGAGCACAAGCCCATATGTGGGCACTAAATGCTCCTGGCTGTGATCAGGTGTCAGCTAGCAATCTCCCGGAGAAATCTGGACCCAATTTGAAAACCGTTTTATTATGCTCACCTGCCTCCCACCAATTCTAATCCTAAGCAGAAAGGCACTAATCCCCACTGTGTAATAAATACCAAGACAAAGCAAAATGCAGGGATCAGGAGATGGTACAGAACACCAACCCATCTGCCTTGAGAGTATATGAGAGGTTTTCTGAAGTGTCCTTCTGGGCTGTCTCTTGAAGAAGTTGCCTGGAGAGGGAGAGAAGAGCTTTCCAGGTGAAGGAAACACTGTAAGAAAAGGCAAAGGAGCATGAAGCAGCATAAATGTATGTACAATTCAGAAAAAACTACGTAGATATCTACAATGAAGAGGGAGAGCCGGCTGGACAGGCAGGTACAAGGAGGTCCTGAGGCGTCCATCTCTATACCTACTTACAGTACGTCCGCATCTGTGTCTGTTTTCACATCTTCACCTACATCTCCTTCCCCATCTCCGCCCCCAGCTCTGCCTCTACATCAGCATCTGCATGTACATCTGTATCTGTGTCTGCTTCTATTTCTATGTCCGCAAGTGCCCCTGGCCCACACAATAAAAGAGAGGAAAGCAAGACAAGGCAATGCTCTTAAGTATTTCCACTTTCCATTATCCTCGGTACCAGCTATACAGAGAGCACCTCTGCTATGTTTGAAATGGGGCCATCTTTCCCTATTACCCTGACGTCCACCTTAGTGTCAGTTTCCTACTTCCTGCCAGGCCAGGGCTGCAGCTCACAGGGCTTTTCAGGTGACAAGAGCAGGGCTTGGAGCTCTGATTTCCCAGGACTGGCATTTGCTTGTATTATGCAGCCACGGTTTGCTAGGTCCTTTCCATTATTTTCCCACCTCCCCACGCTCTGATCATTGCAGCTCTCATGGCCACATTCCTTAAAGCAATAACTTTCATTTACAATAATGTTTCTTTAATAGGGGAATGTTGGCCAATATTCATGTGCCCTTAAATTGCACAGTGTTTTATTCATCTCAGAGCCTGTGCCAATACTAAATAGGTGAATTTAGTAAAAGCATGGAAGCATAAAGAAGAAAATAAACATGACCCATGAACCTCCCTCTCAGAGTAGTTCCTTTGCATATCAGAAACATCAAATTCTGAGTTTCACCATTAACATTAAAATATAAAGATATCTATACAACTTTGAATATATTGGAAAATAACTTAACATCTGTGTACTGTTTCTTTATAGGCACCCCTGGTGGCTCAGTGGTAAAGAATCTGCCTGCCAATGCAGGAGACTTGGGTTCGATCCCTGGGTTAGGAAGTATATTGATGAACAGATGTGTTTTCTTTCTCTCTGAAACATTGTTTTAATGGGTATAAAGTCTCCAGGGCCAAAAAAAGGCAGAATATGACAGTCCATTTAAAAACAATTCCAAAAATAACATCCCTGCTGTACCAGGACAAAAATCTTTATGAATTTTTTCATTCAACAAGAATATATTGAGGTATTTCTCTATGCAGAAGTTCTAGGCTTCGGGAATCAGCAGTGAGAGTAGATGTTTTATAAAAACTGTTACATCATTCCATCTTTAAGTCATTAAAGATAAATCATCATTATTTTTCCCTAGCAATGAAAAACTGGAGGAGCAAAGAGTCTAAGTTGCTTTCCCAAAGATCTTGCCCAGAAAGGGCTGGTCACCAAGCTGTGCTCCTGTGTTGACTTGAGGCAGAAGGTCCTGGCTCCACCAGAACTGGGAGTGGATGTCACCTGTTCCAAGAGACTTGTTTCTGCATCTCCCATTTTTTTTCTCCATCACAGCATGTTCTTTGTTACTGTCAATTGTAACCTGCCTCAGTGTGAAACTGTGTATGTGTGCAGATTCATATATATATATACAGAAATGCAAGCATCTGATAATTTGTTGCTCCACCCAGCTCTCTTAAGTGCAGCACTAAGGAGGCAGAATCATGTCCCCCTGACAAAGATGACCAGGTCCTAATGCCTGAAGTGTGTCAGTCACTCAGTCATGTCTGACTCTTTGCGACCCCACAGACTGTAGCCCAACAGGCACCCCTGTTCAAGGGATTTTCCAGGCAAGAATACTGGAGTGGGTTGTCATTCCCTTCTCCAGGGGATCTTCCTGACCCAGGGATCAAACCTGGGTCTCCTGTATTGTACACAAATTCTTTACCATCTGAGCCACTAGGAAAGGCCCAGGAACCTGTGAACATTATGACATTACCTGCAAAGAGGAAGTAAGGTTACAGATGGAATTAATGTTGCCTATCAGCTGACTTTAGAATGAAGATATGACACATTATTGTCCTGGCAGGACCAATGTAATCTCAAGGACCCCTGAAATGGGGAGGGGAGACATGGGATCTGTCAGTGCCAAAGTGGTGCTGGATGAGAAGGACTGACCCCACCATCACTAGCTTGAGGATGGAGTCATCCGCTCAAGGAGAAGAAGCCAGACTACAGATGCTTCCCAGAAGGAAAGCAGCCCACAACACCTAGTTAAGAGCTATTTCAGACTCCTAGCCTTCCGAACTACAAGATCAGACATTTCTGTGTCTTAAGTCACCACATGCATGCCAACTGATGTACACATCTAAGTCCCCAGCCTAGAGAACTGAGCACACAGAAATGATCAAGAGACTCAACTGCCTCTACCGAAAGGTGCTTTTACGCTGCCTTGAATCCCACAGTGAGCCCACTAACTGATGCCTTCTTCATGCCTCACCTGGAATGTTTCTGTAGCCTCTAGATGCAGGCTTTCCATCTTCAGGTGAGACTTTCTGATCTAGTCTAGTCTTATCTTCCTGCTCAAAGTCTATGAATGGTCCCTCACAGTCTTTTCTGAGCAACAACAGTGTGACCGTAACTATGCTACCGTCTCTATAACTTCTGGTTGTGTGCACTAGTCCTTGGCCATGAGGCCCTACGAATCCCACTGGAGCCCTCTGTCTGGATTCCTCTGCCCTTTTCTCCTTGGGCTCCCACCTGTGTTGGAAAAAGGCTTATGAGCACTGCCAACCCTACTTCCCAGCACATGATGACATACTGGCCCCCAGGATCAGTATTTGTGAGGCAGAGACAGACATCTTTAATATCTGAAAGTTCCACACATGCCAGCCAACTGGGAAACCACTGGTCCCTTTATTACCTTTCAATGGACCCCACTGTTCTGTGAAGACTTCCTAAGCCAGAAAAGTCCTCTCCCTCCTTTGAAATTGAATGTCACTTTAACTGTACTTCTGGCTGTCAAACTTAACAGGTTTTAGCTTTTGTTGTGTATTTCTTACCCACCAGCAGGGTACTGGTCTGCAGGAAGAGTTCCTGCCAGCACAAGTGGATGTTACAATGCCCTGCAGGCCCACATTTCACTATGCACCCAACTACAGCATCATCGAAAGAGATTCTTGAATGAGCAGTAACAACCATCACCAAGTCTGCGCTTTACAGTATACATAAATCATTTCACTTAATTACCCAAAACTGCCAGGAGACCATGCATCTCAGCCTCATTTTATAGACAAGGAAACTAGACTCAGTGACTTTAAATAATGTGCCCGAGGGTCTGAGCAGGACTCATGCTTGGATCCCATGATTGCCGATCTGTGCTGGTTTAAGTGGCCTTCCCTGTCCAAGAATAAAAAGCCTGCTCCCTCTAGATTATATCTTTCAGATCCAGAAGTTTCTCCAGGTTCTGCTTTCAGCTCTCCAGCCTGAAACTGCTCACTTACACAAACAGCACGTCCCCAGTTTCTCTCCTGTCTCCCTGTTCCAACACTCCTTGCCAAGCCCTCTTGGATTCACAACTTCACCGGACAGTTTCCTGCTGCAAACTGTCTACAGGATCCTTCCTCAAGACTTCAAGCTTCTCCCACTGCTGGTCTAGTGGCTCAAACTCCCAACCAGAACCCTGAAACTTGGGTTTTTGGGGGCGGGAGCCACAGTCAAAGAAAGTTCCTTGCACGGAAGAGAGCCAAGTGGATGTTTGTCCATCTGGCAAATCATTGAAATGAAGCATCTGCTGTACAGATGGGTCCACACATTTGCCCTCTCAACCCCCTCCCCTACTACTCCATCACCAGATCCACAACCAGGCTGGAACACTGGGAAGACCAATGATGAAAGAGATTTTTATGGTTACAGGGACCATTGCTGAATAGTAAACTCTCTGTGGAAATTATACTGCCAAAAATCTGGGAGTGAAATAAATGAAATCAATAACAAGGCAAGAAGTGAGTAATAGAGCCAGCTCAGAGCTAGAAGCAGGTTTAACTGTGTCCTCGGAGCATCCTGCTCCGGTCTCTGCTGCCTACTTAAAATGCAATAGACACAAAAGTGGGGAGCTTACTCAGTATCACTTCTCTCTTCCCAGGGAATTGAGTACTGCCATCTAGTCATTAGCACTGGAATGTAAGGTTTTAGGTTAAAGCTTCAGCTCCAGTTATTCCAGAGGGCTTCAGGGAAACTCCCACTATAATCAGCTGTTTGAATCTTGTTTGTGCTTATTTTCTCCCAGCTAGTGTTCATCCTTTTGCAATTAGTCCATTCATTCCTTAATCAGGAAATGTTTATTGAGCGTCTCCTCTGCCCCAGTGCCCTGCTCCTTAGAGACATTCAAGATGAAGGCGATAGACCTCCACGATGGAAAACCTACACACTAACTGAGGGTGACTAGAAGTTCATGTTTGCCTGGGAATGATGGGTTTCCTCAGTTCTGTCAGTGCTGAAACTGACAAAGTCCTGAGTGAACCCGGACACCTGGCCAGGCCCACCTCCCTGTTTCAGGGCTCCCACTCTTCAGTAGGTCATGTCGTGGTTTGTCTGGTAATGTCTGTACTCATGACCCAGTCTGTATTGCCCTAGCCTCCCAGACTTCTAACAATAACTGACCCAGAAAGGCCAAGCCACAGACAAACCTGAGTCAGCAGGCTGCTGCTTCAGGTCAGATGAGCTGAAATGTCCTAGAGGTCAAGTCTGGGCAGGTCATCCTGACCATATGCAGAGGAAAGGGGGCAGGAGAACAGTTACTAGAGACACAGACACAACAGAGAACCACACAGCCCCAGAAACTTACAAAAGAGTGGGCTTCAGATTCTTACTTTCCAGTTTTGGGGACTAGGGAGATGCAGAGATGAGAAGTGTCATGAAGAACCTGGAAGATAGAAAAAGGGGCTTCAGGTCCCAATTTTCCAGTGTCCAGGCAAAAATGAACTTCTTCAATGCCAATACATATGAAATGATGAAGTACATGGTAAATAGGCCACTATTATTTGTGGCATCCATAAGATTGTTGTAATGTAGGAAAATGTAGCAAATACTTTGAGTCCACCTCAGCAAAGACTATGGAAATTTACAAAGAACATTGTGTTTCCTCACTCTCTGAAACTTACAGAATTGTGGATGGTAGGCATCTTACTATTCAAACTAATCTGGTGCACACAAAGGTTGTTTTCAGGATCCACTGATATCCAAACACATGCCAGCTTCAGTGTTTCTCTTCTTGCTTGTTAATCATATAACTCTGCATAGTTAGGTTTGGGCCCAGATTCATACTTTATAAGGGTGGCTTATTTTTAAGCCTGAGGGTCTCCGGCTAATAGACACTCAACCAGTGCATGACACTCACCCTGGTCATGAGTCATAAATTAAGCCTGAGCAACAACAAAAAGGAGTTTAATTCTAATACTCAGAACCATAAACCTGACAAAATCTATGACTCAGATGGCTAAGCTGGCATAAGGCAGAGTTCAATTCAATACACAGCACTTCCTTGAAGTCATATCAGTTCAGTGGCTCTTTGTGACCCCATGGACTGCAGCATGCCAGGCTTCCCTGTCCATCACCAAATCAAACTCATGTCCATAGAGTTGGTGATGCTATCCAACCATCTCATCCTCTGTCATCCCCTTTTCCTCCCACCTTCAATCTTTCCCAGCATCAGGGTCTTCCCAATGAGTCAGTTCTTCATATCAGGTGGCCCAAAGTGTTGTAGTTTCAGCTTCAATAATCAGTCCTTCCAATGAATATTCAAGTCTGATTTCCTTTAGGATTGACTGGTTGGGTCTCCTTACAGTCCAAGGGACTCTCAAGAGCAAGTCTCAGGCAAGTCTGGGTCAGTCTCTTGTGGGGACACTGCTCCTTCCTCCTGGGTCCTGGTGCATACAAGATTTTGTTTGTGCCCTCCAAGAGTCTGTTTTCCCAGTCCTGTGTAAGTTATGGCGGCTCTGTGTTGGGGTTAATGGTGACCTCCAAGAGGGCTTGTGCTATACCTTCTGTAAGCCTCGTATCCTTATTCATCAGAGGGCAGATAGAATGAAAGTTGCAATCACAGAGAACTAATCAAACTGATTGGATGGACCACAGCCTTGTTTATCTCAATGAAACTATGACCTATGCCATGTGGGGCCACCCAAGACAGATGGGGCACGGTGGAGAGTTCTGACAAAATGTGGTCCCACTGGAGAAAGGAGTGGCAAACCACATCAGTATTCCTGCCTTGAGAACCCCATGGACAGTATAAAAAGGAAAAAAGATAGGACATGTAAAGGTGAACTCCCCAGGTCTGTAGGTGCCCAATATGCTAGAATCTTAGAAGAATCTTAGCTAGAACCTTAGAAGAAATGGAGTAGCCATCATAGTCAACAAGAGTCCAAAATGCAGTACTCGGATGCAATCTCAAAAACGACAGAATGATCTCTGTTCATTTCCAAGGTAAACCATTCAATATCATAGCAATCCAAGTCTATGCCTGACCAGTAAGGCTGATGAAGTTGAAGTTGAATGGTTCTATGAAGACCTACAAGACCTTCTAGAACTAACCCCCCCCCAAAAGATTTTCTTTTCATTAAAGGGGACTGGAATGCAAAAGTAGGAAGTCAAGAGATACCTGGAATAACAGGCAAATTTGGCGTTGGAGTACAGAATAAAGCAGGGCAAAGGCTAATAGAGCTTTGCCAAGAGAATGCACTGGTCATAGCAAACCGCCTTCCAAAAATACAAGAGAAGACTTTACACATGGACTTCACCAGATGGTCAATACCAAAATCAGATTGATTATTTTTCTTTGCAGCCAAAGAAGGAGAAGTTCTGTATAGTCAGCAAAAATAAGACGGGAGCTGCCTGTGGCTAAGATCATGAACTCCCTATTGCCAAATTCAGACTTAAATTGAAGAAAGTAGGGAAAACCACTAGACCATTCAGGTATGACCTTAATCAAATCTCTTACGACTATATAGTGAAAGTGACAAATAGATTCAAGGGATTAGATCTGATGGACACAGTGTCTGAAGAACTATGGACAAAGGTTTGTAACATTGTACAGGAGGCAGTGATCAAGACCATTCCCAAGAGAAAGAAATGCAAAAAGGCAAAATGGTTGTCTGTGAAGACCATACAAATAGCTGTGAAAAGAAGAGAAGTGAAAGGCAAAGGAGAAAAGGAAAGATATACCCCTTTGAATGCAGAGTTCCAAAGAATAGCAAGGTGAGATAAGAAAGTCTTCCTCAGTGATCAGTGCAAAGAAATAGAGGAAAACAACAGAATGGGAAGACTAGAGATCTCTTTAAGAAAATCAGAGATACCAAGGGAATATTTCATGCAAAGATGGGCACAATAAAGGACAGAAATGGTATGGACTGAACAGAAGCAGAAGATATTAAGAAGAGGTGGCAAGAATACACTATGAACAAAGCTGGTGGAGGTGATGGAATTCCAGTTGAGCTATTTCAAATCCTAAAAGATGATGCTGTGAAAGTGCTGCACTCAATAGCCAGCAAATTTGGGAAGTCATAAGCCAGGAGGCTTTTGAAATTACCTCTCTCCATGTGTTAGTTTTCCTCTGAGTTGACAGCGTGGGCTTGGAAGTCTCAAGATGAAAAATAAGGGGCACATTATGTTGAAATGTTTTCAAATGACTGGGGTCACCTATCCCTGGTGGGAAGACTGACAAAGAAGTTGGGCAGAGAAGTATCAGCAAGGCTTAGCAGACCCATGCCTGGGAGGGACAGTCAGAAATAAGCTAAGGCAAGGACCAGAAGGCTGATGAGAGCAAGACCCTTTTCTTGTCTATTACTGTCTGGAGCTGCAGTTGCTGTGGTTGTGAACTGTACAGAGGGTCACCCAGAAGGGCTGAATTCCAGCCCACCTCCCATTATTAAGCTCTGTACTCTGGCACCAGCCTACTCACTGGGTAGGAAGGTATGCCTTACTAATTCACTGTATATATGCAAAGTCACTCAAGCAATCAATCAAAAATTAATAAATAATCACTTATCAGATAAAGAATCAATTTCCCAAAGAATTTTTTTAAAATAGCTTCAAAATTATGACTTTTTCATTGAAAGAGAGCATTTGAGAGGAAAAGAGCAACAGATCTTGATTTTGTATTATAAATTCTTATATCCTATTTATTTTATATGATTTTTCTAGTAGTCATTACAGATGTGAGAGTTGGACCATAGGGAAGGCTGAGTGCCAAATAATTGATGCTTTCAAACTGTGATGCTGGAGAAGACTCATGAGAATCCCTTGGACTACTAGGAGATCTAACTGGTCAATCCTAAAGGAAATCAACCCTGAATATTCAATGGAAGGACTGACGCTGAAGCTGAAGTATTGGGCTGAAGCTCCAATACTTGGGCCACCTGATTCGAAGAGCCAACCCACTGGAAAAGACCCTGATGTTGGGAAAGATTGAGAGCAGGAGGAGATGGGGTCTGACAGAAGATGAGATGGTTGGATGACATCATCAGATCAACAGATATGCATTTGAGCAAACTCCAGAGATAGTGAAGGACAGGGAAGCCTGGCATGCTGCAGTCCACAGGGGTGGAAAGAGTCAGACATGACTTAGCAACTGAACAACAACAGCTTGAAAAGTACGTATTCCTCTCACCAGTCCCCAAAAGTCAGCCTACAGTGATGCATGGATAGTCCTCAGCTCAATGAGAACAAAGCCCATTTTATCATGATATTACTTTTTTCAGTTAGAATAAATGTTCTTTAATCAAATCATAATGTGAAGTTGAGAGGGAGGATTAATTACAAGGATTCATGGGTCATGGGAGTGGAATCCTGTCCCAACCAAGCTGTGTTTGCATGAATTTTTTTGAAATTCAGCTTAGCTAGCTGTCCTGAAGATTTTCTTTTCTGTTTTTGAAAATTGGAATGAATCCTTAGGATGCACAGTGGAATTGAGTGTACATTTTTTGGTAAAAGGAACAAAGCCATGGCCTGCAGATACACACTGTAAGCATCTCCTTGGCAAGATTCAGCACATGTCATTGGAGGATATTTAGAGGAGGAGGTGGGATGGGGTGTTTAAAGTAGCGAATTACTAAGTTACTTCTGAATTTAAAGAAAATGAAATTGGAGTTAAAGAATAAATAGGCTTCAATTGGCTGCTACCACTAAAAAGTAAACATTTTTTAAAACAAAGGAACAAAACATTCAATCAAATAATAAATAATAAATACTTGTCAGATATAAAGACAATCATCTCCAAGAATACAACGGAAATTTGCTTCAAAGTGACGGCTCTGAGGTAGATAGAAAGTACATGAGGAGAAAGAGATAAACTCTTCCTATTTGGGAATGCTAAATCAGCAATACATGAACCGTGAACTTCCGGATGTTCAAGCTGGTTTTAGAAAAGGTAGAGGAACCAGAGATCAAATTGCCAGCATCTGCTGGATTATCAAAAAAGCAAGAGAGTTCCAGAAAAACATCTATTTCTGCTTTATTGACTATGCCAAAGCTTATGACTGTGTGGATCACAATAAACTGTGGAAAATTCTGAAAGAGATGGGAATACCAGACCACCTAACCTGCCTCTTGAGAAACCTATATGCAGGTCAGGAAGCAACAGTTAGAACTAGACATGGAACAACAGACTGGTTCCAAATAGGAAAAGGAGTACATCAAGGCTGTATATTGTCACCCTGCTTATTTAACTTCTATGCAGAGTACATCATGAGAAACACTGGGCTGGATGAAGCACAAGCTGGAATCAAGATTACTGGGAGAAATATCAATAACCTCAGATATGCAGATGACACCACCCTTATGGCAGAAAGTGAAGAGGAACTAAAAAGCCTCTTGATGAAAGTGAAAGAGGAGAGTGAAAAAGTTGGCTTAAAGCTCAACATTCAGAAAACTAAGATCATGGCATCTGGGCCCATCACTTCATGGGAAATAGATGAGGAAACAGTGGAAACAGTGTCAGACTTTATTTTGGGGGGCTCCAAAATCACTGCAGATGGTGACTGCAGCCATGAAATTAAAAGATGCTTAGTCCTTGGAAGAAAAGTTATGACCAACCTAGATAGCATATTCAAAGGCAGAGACATTACTTTGCCAACAAAGGTCCATCTAGTCAAGGCTATGGTTTTTCCTGTGGTCATGTATGGATGTGAGAGTTGGACTGTGAAGAAGGCTGAGCACCGAAGAATTGATGCTTTTGAACTGTGGTGTTGGAGAAGACTCTTGAGAGTCCCTTGGACCGCAAGGAGATCCAACCAGTCCATTCTGAAGGAGATCAGCTCTGGGATTTCTTTGGAGGGAATGATGCTAAAGCTGAAGCTCCAGTACTTTGGCCACCTCATGAGAAGAGTTGACTCATTGGAAAAGACTCTGATGCTGGGAGGGATTGGGGGCAGGAGGAGAAGGGGACGACAGAGGATGAGATGGCTGGATGGCATCACGGACTCTATGGATGTGAGTCTGAGTGAACTCTGGGAGATGGTGATGGACAGGGAGGCCTGGCGTGCTGCGATTCATGGGGTCGCAAAGAGTCAGACATGACTGAGCAACTGAACTGAACTGAAAGTGATTTCTACAATATAAAGTGATAGCATATGTTAATTTGTTATATTTAATTATATTTTTATAAAATTTAAGCTGTCAGCCTTATGATTATGTTTCTACTTTATTTGTTTAGATTATATCAGTCTTTGAATCCCAAGCCTTGAAACCACTTTATAGATTTATAAATTGCTACCTTCATCAATTCGACACCAAATATGGTTGGGAAAAAATGGAATATGAATTAGATAAACTCAACCCTTCAAATAGCTCTAAAGAAGAAAACCTGACAGTTAAGAGAGCTTCTTAACTGTCCTGGAACTATATCTGGTAGCTATATTCTCATGAGTAAAATTCTTATAAGCATTCAGCTGATGTATTCATTTCTTCTTTCAATTAGAGAAGACAAAAATCCTTACAGAAATAAAACAGAAACCAGGTCATAGGACTAACCCAGAGGAAGGACTGCAAGTTGAAGTAAATGATTTCTCCCATTTGTTATGAAATTACATTCTTGATATTTTAAGCATTACACGGCATATGCCACTACCATGAGGAGCACACATTATGAACTTACCAGAAAAAGATATCCTTTACTTTCTTTGAAGTATCTCTGGAGAAATAAATATTTTACCATGGAGACAAATAGATTCTAATTATCAGCTCTCCCAAGAAACAGTCTCCATTACTTCCAGCAAATTCCTGTTCTCAAAGCTGCTCTGACCAGTAAAGCCTGTTTATCCTCAGACGCACCCATTAGTGCCTGGTCCTAGGGTAGTGTAGTCAGGAGAAATCGGAATTCAGTTTGCCCTCTATGTGCATGCATGCATGCTCAGTCACTTTGGCTATGTCTGACTCTCTGCGACCCTATGGGCTTTACCCCAAGAAGCTCCTCTGTCCATGGGATTCTCCAGGTAAGAATACTTGAGTAAGTTGCCATGCCCTCTTCCAAGGGATCTTCCCAACCCAAGGATCAAACCTGCATTTCTTGCATCTCCTGCGGGAAAATTGAAGGCAAATTCTTTACCCACTGAGCCATCTGAGAAGTCTCAAGTCCCCTATAAAAAATCTTCAAGTTGCAGACTTTCAAAGATGTGAACACATGCATGCCAGACAATGTATGCTAATTATTGTATTTTTCAAGATACTGCACTATAAGATTACACATGGTTTTGTGTTTGTTTTTTATGTATTATTTGTGTGAAAAGTATTGTAAACCTATTACAGTACAGTAGTCTATGGTTGATTGTGTTATTTGGGTACTTAGACTAACCTTGTTGGACTTACAAGCAAATTGAACTTAATGTACTCTCAGAATGGAACTTGTTTGTATGTAGGGGACCACAAGAAAGAACTCCCTTCAACCTGTGTTAAGGCCAGAATATCAAAGAACCTTACAGTCAACCATTTGTATAAATCCATACTAATTTAATCATGAACAAAGTTAAAAATTCACATCTGCTGTGAACACAAATTTGATAAAATATTTTCTGGAAATTTATTCCAAAATATGCTTTAAGATATTAAAATTAAGACACTCTGTGGCCTAATAGTTTCATTTGCTTCTAGAAAAAAAAGTTTGTTATCAGAAATACAGGCAGATATTTACATAGTGACCACACTTTTGTAAATAAGAGCAAAAAAGGAGAATCTCCAATATAAAATAGTGGTTAAATATAGTATAGTTTACCCATAAATTTCAGTCACAAAATGAAATTAACTTTACTTTTAAAAGCAAGTAAATGATGTAGATAATTCATATGATAGAATGCTAAGTGAAAAACAAAGATGGAGAATTAATATGCTAAATGATTTTAATTTTATAAAAGTATATCATAAAGAGGTGGAATTTGATTTGCATTTTTTTCTTTGTAACATCCACAGTTTTAAAATTGCATACAAGGATCATTCATCCACTGCTAGAGGAATTCTCTCTTTTTGAGTTTTTGCTTATTCAATTCACACACTTGTATACTCAATTTTGTTTGAAGAAAAATTTTTACTTTGCCTCTTCAAGGTCAAAGCCTGGTCGCAGGTACAAAAGTCAAGTGACACTCAATTTTCCCAAGATGCTATTTGTCCAAAGTATCAGTTTGATGTGAATCTCCACACTGTGTGCCCTCCAAGACAATACACCTGTTTTAAAATCCATGTTAGGATAAAATTGCTTCCTATTTTTTTTTTTCTTTTGCAAAGTGGCTTCCAAGCACAGTACAAGTGATAATAATTTGCACAGTCTTCACAGAACTGCCAAACTGGCAAGTCCTGAATTTGCAGCTGTTAGAGTTCCTATTTGCTTTAGTAATATGTACATTTTATTATGGAAAGGACCACCAGGCATAAAGTTAACTCTGGTTTCTATTTACAGATGTGTGCATTGGAATTGTCTGCTTGATGCTTACATATGCTTGCTACCAATAGAGTATTGGTCATATCATGATGTACTCAGGAGAGTACAGAGTTTTAAAGTAGTTATACTCAGGTAGTAAAGGGTGAGGTTATTGTCTTTCTAATTAGGAAAGAAAATGGTGTCACTGTCATTGTTAAGTCATATTATATAGCTACAATTATGTTGGCAGTAGAGTCAGATTGATGCCCTTGGTTCTATTCCATAAACCACTCAAAAGAGGAAATTGATCTCCAAAGAAACAATGTGATTTTCCCCAAGATTATACGTTGCTAGTGTAGCACAGGAAGGTCTAGAACTTAAATCGTCCTGACAGAGCCAGCCCTTTCATTATGTTACATCTCTTTTGAGATATTCAAACAGAGAAAAAATATCAAACCAAATAACCAATAATATTAGCACAGGCCATTGACTGAGGGCATTAGTATTAAAAATAGTAAAATGTATTCATGTCTAAAAATGGAAAAATGAAAAACTCCTGTGATCCTGAATATAATGTCTTCATGTAAATAAAATTATAAAGTACCTATTTCTTATGTGTGGCTTATTTCCCTCAATTACACTTGGAAAACAAGTCATTCCTTATTTATCCCTTTATGATTTTCCATTCCATGGACATATCACAGTTTCTTCATCCATTTTACTGTTGAATCATCATGCTTGTTAATTATACATTCTTTTTTTGGTTTGTTAAAAATGTCAATCCCTTCTCCTAGATAATTTTAAAGGTTTGCTTATTGGTCTATTTATGGATAAATAAATGTCTTTTTCTAGTTTACCTTTCATAATATATTATCATTTATTTTCTCTGGATTTATCAGGAGTTCCTTTCTTTCTTAGATGAAGTGACATTAAGCTATTTCCTATTTCATTATATTTTCTAAACTTGCTTTGATCCATGGTGGTTTTTAATTTTATCTTAATTATCACTGATTAACTCTTCTGCAAGCTTATTCTACTCTTTAATTGCCTCAAAATCCAATTTCTTTAGTTAATTAAAGCCTTCCTTTCAATATATTCTTTTTTTCTGTCTATTTTTTATATATAAATACTCTTCCAATCAAATTGAGAACAGATAAAAAGCATTCTATATTGAAACATTTTCAAATGGACAATGTTCCTACCAACCGTAAACATCAATCAAATGTTTTCAGATGACTGACTATACATTAATTATTAAATGTGATATAAAATACCACCTCCACATGGTAATTTTCATTGAACTACTCAACTCCGCCACTGAATGGCTCACAGAAATTATTTCATATATGACATAAGTAGATGGTAAACTTTGAAAGTGCAATCCACTGTGTTGGCAACACCGGCTAAATAAGATTAGTATTACAATAATGGTAACACTAGATAAATCTGTAACACCACAGTGTCATTCTCAATTAGTTAAGGCAGCATTCATGGCTCTGTTGGCATGACAACACTGCCATATGGTCACCACTTTAGCCCCACTTAACCCTGAGGAGTGCTCAGAAATCAAGCCCAGCTCTGGATTCAAGGGAAAGGAAATGGTGAGGAAACCCTGGCAATCCCTGCCCTAGTCCTCTCTTCTTGTGCCCAAACATTCATTTCATTCTTCATCTCAAAGGGACACTCACTCCTACCCCAAGGAATGTACTTCACTTCTTACCTAAATTCCAAAATCCATTGAGATTTCAAAGCTTCTGGGTGATACAGGATATTCACCTTCAAGTGCAGATGGGCTATTCGTGGGTTGATGATCTGTCAACCAAGGTGGCTGTGTGATCATAACACACCTATGCACTGGGTACTGGGAGGTGGGGGACGGGGCAATCTCTGCCCAGTCTCCCTTACAGCCTTGCACAAACTGCTCTCCTAGACCCAGAGCGTTCCCAGGTCCTGATGGGTGGAGAATTTCCCTGATTATCTCCACTTTGGTTTAGAGGAAGGATCTCCACAGTCCTCTTTTCTTCACATCCCATGGCTCCACCAATTTAGAAGTTTCTGCTTGTTTTCACCCTATAGGGCCACATCAGACTGGTCATTGCAGATTTTGCTTTCTTTCCTGGCTGCCCTGTCTCTACAGTTGACTCACAGTTTGTGAGAATGTAAGTGACTCATACTTACACATTTCTAACAGTTGAGAGCAGATTTGTACAAGCCAGTGAACTCCTATTTTCCAAGTGACTGACACTTATGGTTACAAAAATCATGCATGATATTCAATACATTAAAAAAAAAAAAAGATACATCCAGAGAACAAGCTAGATAAATTCAGCAGTGTATGCAAAGTTCTTGGCAACTGCTACTGCTGCTGCTAAGTCGCTTCAGTCGTGTCTGACTCTGTGCGACCCCATAGACAGCAGCCCACCAGGCTCCCCCGTCCCTGGGATTCTCCAGGCAAGAACACTAGAGTGGGTTGTCATTTCCTTCTCCAATGCATGAAAGTGAAAAGTGAAAGGGAAGTCGCTCAGTTGTGTCTGACCCTCAGTGACCCCAAGGACTACAGCCTTCCAGGCTCCTCCGTTCATGGGATTTTCCAGGCGAGAGTACTGGAGTGGGGTGCCACTGCCTTTTCCAAAGTTCTTGGCAACGAACCTTTAAGAAAAAGACAGTATATATCAGGAATTCCTTGGTGGTCTAGTGGTTAGGATTCTGAGCTTTCTATGCCATTGCCCAGGTTCAATTCCTGGTCAGGGAACTAAGACCCAGCAAGCGATGTGAACCGCTCCCCACACTTCAGCCAAAAAAAAAAAAAAAAAAAAACAAAGAAAGAAATTACTCCATGCCCAGTTTTGGTAGAAAATCAAAAAAGAAAGTCTTTAATTACAACTACAATGAACATCTACAATGAGAATACTTTTAAAACACTAGTCCATTTTCAAGCTACATGTAGGTCTGTCTGAAGTCATATTTCTTTTGTATTTACTTCAACCAAAACAATATATTGCAACAGATTGAATGTAGAAACAGGTGGGTGAATCCAGCATTGTCCTGTTAATTTAGACATAAAAGACATTTGCAAACAAACAATACCATTTTTCTATTTTTCTGGATTTATATCTATATTATTACTTCCTTTTTTATTCAAGTATAGTTGATTTTTAATGTTCTGTTAATTTCTCCTGTACAGCAAAGTGATTCAAATATCAGTTCAGTTCAGTTCAGTTCAGTTCAGTCACTCAGTCGTGTCTGACTCTTTGCGACCCCATGAATTGTGGCACGCCAGGCCTCCCTGTCCATCACCAACTCCCAAAGTTTACACAAACTCAGGTCCATTGAGTTGGTGATGCCATCCAGCCATCTCATCCTCTGTCGTCCCCTTCTCCTGCCCCCAATCCCTCCCAGTATCAGAGTCTTTTCCAATGAGTCAACTCTTTGCATGAGGTGGCCAAAGTACTGGAGTTTCAGCTTTAGCATCAGTCCTTCCAAAGAACACCCAGGACTGATCTCCATTAGAATGGACTGGTTGGATCTCCTTGCAGTCCAAGGGACTCGCAAGAATCTTCTCCAACACCACACTTCAAAAGCATCAATTCTTCAGTGCTCAGCTTTCTTCACCGTCCAACTCTCACATCCATACATGACCACTGGAAAAACCATAGCCTTGACTAGATAGACCTTTGTTGGCAAAGTAATGTCTCTGATTTTTAATATGCTATCTAGTTTGGTCATAATATATATATATTCTTTTCCATTATGGTTTATCATAGGATATTGAATATAGTTCCTTGTGCTATACAGTAGGACCTCGTTGTTTATCCATCCTATATATAATACTTTGCACCTGTCAATCCTAAACTCCCATCCATCACTCCCTACCTCCCTCTCTCTTGGCAACTACAAATTTGTTCTCTATGTCTGTGAGTCTGTTTTTGCTTTGTAGATACATACAAAATGCCATTTTTCTATTTTTGTTGTAGAAAATATAGCTATATCTCATGATAAATATTATTCATATTAACATGGGCTAGATTTATTATTGTTTTTTACATAAATTAAATAAGACTTTCAAAGTTCTCAGTTTAATTTCCTATTTAGCAAAAAGAAATACACAGAATACATACCAATAAAAGCATTTTTAGGGTCATCAACAAGTTTTCAAAGTGTAAAGGGACTCTGAGAACAAAACTTAGAGGACTACTGGTCGAGAAGTCAGTCCAGGAAGAAACAGAAGTGGGATTTGTGATACATTATGTCTCTGCTAGAAACACTACAGAAGTCATCTTTCCATGTAGAGTCCTCTGTTGTGAAAATCTCTAACACCTGAGGAAAGACAATGCAATCATCTGTGGTATGAGAATACATCAATCAAAAGTAGCTGATCTGGGCTATTTTGTGCAGAAAAGACTCATGGGTAAGAATAGAGCAAAAGAACATATGAAGCTATGGTGTTTTCATCATATTATCCAACAAGGAAATGAACAGTCTGTGAAGACATCCATCCAACAAGGCTGGAAACTAGCTTACATTCATGTTCTCAGATGCTCCTAAATTTAGATGATGTGATTTTCATTTTGTTCCATATTTCCAGACTCTGTATTTTCAGTTTGGTCTTTAAATGACTTACAATGTGATGCTGAAGCTGAAACTCCAGTACTTTGGCCACTTCATGCAAAGAGTTGACTCACTGGAAGACTCTGATGCTGGGAGGGATTGGGGGCAGGAGGAGAAGGGGACGACAGAGGATGAGATGGCTGGATGGCATCACTGACTCGATGGACGTGAGTCTGAGTGAACTCTGGGAACTGTTAATAGACAGGGAGGCCTGGCGTGCTGCGATTCATGGGGTCGCAAAGAGTCGGACACGCCTGAGCAACTGAACTGAACTGAAATCATACAAAGTATGTTCTCTAACAGGAAATTTGGGACATTCTCAAATGTGTATACTAAATAACACATCTTAAATAATCAATTGATCAAAAAGTAAACAAAGGGAAATTAGAAAATATTTCCTAGACTGAAGTGGTAATTCCACACAGGTTGATGACATGGTGAGTGGTTTGCCACACCTGTGTCTTCCCTGGACCAGCAGTTGGCCAGCTAAGTGACTGTGTCCATTTCCTATCTCAGTACTCCAGAGGCTGCTACAAAACCTCAGTTCAGCCATAAAAAGACTCTCTATTAGGTTACGGGTCACTCCAAATAATGCCAACCCAGCAATGGACTCAAATTCATCTCTCAAATTTCATACATCTATAGTCAACCCACGACTGTGTTCACCACACAGTCTATTCAACTTATAAATAGTACAAATAATATGCAGTTACAACACATTTCTTGTCATATGACTAAAAAGAGCAATTCCCATTGTCATTAGAACTATTAAACCCATTGATGTCAAATTCCCAAACATCATTAGTAAATTAGAAGTTAATGCGGAAAGGAAACAATGTACATCCCAGGAATAATTGACACTTTAGGAAAAAATTGTCAAAATGTTTGTGGGGAAAAGTAATAGTTTCCTTTACATAAACATTTAGAATGAAGCAACTGGAAATGTCCATACCAAAGAAAGCCAAAAAAACTAGAATATATTACAAAGGTGTCAATGAATCTCACTCAGGTTCATTCAGAATTATTACACCCATGCACATATATTAAAGTATTATAACTTTTATATTCACAGTAGTTACTAAATTGTTGAAAAATAATACATGCATATGATTCAAAATAAGAAGTAAAAGAACAAAGTGAATAATTCTCGGTTGGCATATGGTATAATCTTTCTAGACGTAACAAAATAAAAGAACAATCCTAGCACTTGTGCTCCCCCTCTGCCCAATTAACATCCATCTCACCTCCAACCAAGTAACTACTATTATTATTTTCTTGTATATCCTTCTAGACATACTCTCATGATCATATAAGTAAAAACTATAATGCTGTCTCATCTTTCAACTTCTTAACACAGGTGGTAGCATATGGCCCAAAGTGGGCTGAATCTTGGTTTATTTAATCTATGATAGACACTAGAGATATTTTTATTATACAGCAGAGTGGGTTCTTTTATTTTTTTAACTGTTTCATAGTGGCAGTTTATAGACAAAAAAAAGGACTTGTATTCATCTTACCATCCTGTATTAATGAAAATTTAGAACATTTTGCTGTCAAAAATAATGGTGCAACAAATTATATAGTGCATATGCTATTTTTACCATGTGAATATATTCATGGAACATATCCTTGAAAGTAGAATTGATAGGCCAAACGGTATGCATTGACAATTTTGATCAATACCTATAAATTTCTCTCCTATAGAACAATTACAATTCCACATTTCCAATATATGTGATTCCTTGATCCCACAGCCTTACTAGTAGAGGATATTGACAAATTTTCAATTTGCCAAATTTGACTGAGAGTTGAGGAAATTCAATCACATAGCCTGATGCATCTTTTTATTTAGCAAAAAAATCTAATCATTAAAATTGTGACTATGCTCAGTTTATGTTTGTTTGTTTTTGATCAAGTATATGTTTTGTGGTTTGATTACTGTCTCTAAAATAGTGTACTTGTCAGACTGATTTTTTTATGGCTTTTGGATTGTAAGTTACAGTTAGAAAGTTCTTTACCACAGTTAGGTTATAAATAAATTCAATTTTCATTAATTACATTTAAATCTTTGACCCACATAGAGTTGTTCCAGCTGTTCACTGGGAGGTGGAGATCCAAATTAACTTCTTTCCAGATGGCTAGCCTCATTTTCTCAATAATATTTATTGCATAGTTCATATTTTTCCCCACTGATTTGAGAAACCAACTTTAGTTTATACTAAATATCTGTAAGTATAGGTTTTTTTAAATATAGTTCTATTAGTCTACATGATGGTAGTAGAAGAAAGGTACAGGTAGGTAGGTTTAGTCACCCACTCAGGTCCAAATCTTGAGACCCCATGGACTACAGGAGCCCACCAGGCTCCTCTGTCCATGGAATTCTCCAGACAGGAATACTAGAGTTGGGTTCCAATTCCTTCTCCAGGGGATCTTCCTGACCCAGGGATTGAACCCAGGTCTACTGCATTGCAGGCAGACTCCTAACCAACTGAGCCACCAGTGAAATATTTAGTTTATACTGAATATATGTAAGCATAGATGTTTTCTAAGATATATTTCCATTCAGTTCAGTTCAGTCGCTCGGTCATGTCCAACTCTCTGCGACCCCATGAATCGCAGCACGCCAGGCCTCCCTGTCCATCACCAGATCCCGGAGTTCACTCAGACTCATGCCCATCAAGTCAGTGATGCCATCCAGCCATCTCATCCTCTGTCATCCCCTTCTCCTCCTGCCCCCAATCCCTCCCAGCATCAGAGTCTTTTCCAATGAGTCAACTCTTCACATGAGGTGGCCAAAGTACTGGAGTTTCAGCTTCAGCATCAGTCCTTCCAATGAACACCCAGGATTGATCTCTTTTAGAATGGACTGGCTGGATCTCCTTCCAGTCGAAGGGACTCTCAAGAGTCTTCTCCAACACCACAATTCAAAAGCATCAATTCTTTGGCACTCGGCTTTCTTCACAGTCCAACTCTCACATCCATACTGACCACTGGAAAAACCATAGCCTTGACTAGATGGACCTTTGTTGGCAAAGTAATGTCTCTGATTTTTAATATGCTATCTAGGTTGGTCATAACTTTCCTTCCAAGGAGTAAGCGTCTTTTAATTTCAGGGCCATAATCACCATCTGCAGTGATTTTGGAGCCCCCCAAAATAAAATCTGACACTGTTTCCACTGTTTCCCCATCTATTTCCCATGAAATTTTGGGACCAAATGCCATGATCTTAGTTTTCTAAATGTTGAGCTTTAAGCCAACTTTTTCACTCTCCTCTTTCACTTTCATCAAGAGGCTCTTCAGTCTACATGATATTAGAAGAAAAATACCAAGCTATTTTAATATAAAGGTTCTACAAAAGTGTTCCTAATCTGTTAGAACTAATCTACCTGCATTTCTCTGTTCCTGTATAGTGTTTTTTGTTATTGTTTCTTTTTTGATATAGCCTTAAACATTTTGTGTAAGATCAAACAATATGAAACTCCTAGAGGAAAACAGGCAGAAAACTCTTTGATATAAATCATAGAAATATTTTTTGGGGATCTGTCTCTTAATGAAAGGAAACAAAAGGAAAAATAAACAAATGGGACCTTATTAAAACATTTTGCACAGCAAAGGAAGCCACCAACACAATGAAAAGACAGCCTATAGCATGGACAGAAATATTTGCAAATGATATGACCTGCCTGATAAGGGGTTAATAGTCAACCTATACAAACAGCTCATACAACTCAACATCAGAGAAATAGATAATCCAGTTTTAAAAATGGGCAGAAGAAATGAGTAGACATTTTTTTCATGGCCAACAGGCACATGAAAAGATGCTCAACACTAATCACCAGGGAAATGTAAATCAAAACCACAGTGAGATGTCATCACACACCTGTCAGAATGACCATCAGAAAAGAATCTACAAATAATAAATTCTGGAGAGGGTGTGGAGAAAAAGGAACTCTCCTATAGTGTCGGTGCAAATGCAAAGCAGTGCAGCCACTGTGGAAAACAATATGGAAGTTTCTAAAAAAATTTAAAAATAGAGTTAGTATATGACTCAGCCATTCCACTCCTGGGTATTATCAAAAGAAAAAAAAAAGACATTAATTAGAAATATTCAGGGCAGCACTACTTACTGCCAAGTTATGGATGCAATCTAAACCTAAATGTTCATCAGCAGATGAATGGGTAAAGGATACACGTGCTTGCACGCATGTACACACACACACACACAGAGGATGCAAAACATCTAGCCATTAAAAAGAACAATATTTTTCCATTTTCAGGAACATGGGTGGAGTTGGAGGACATTATGCTAAATGAAATAAGTCACACAGAAAAAGACAAACACTGTATGGTATCACTCAAATGTGGAATCTAAAAAATACAGCAAACTAGCCAATATAACAAAAAAGAAGCTGACTCATAGATGTTGAGAATAAACTATTGTTACCACTGTGAAGAAGGAAGGGGAGAAGGGAAGTAGGGGATTAAGTAAGCAGTATAAATTATTAGTTATAAAATAAGCTACAAAGATATATAACACAACATGGAGTATATAGCCAATATTTTATAATATCTATAAATGGAGTATAACCTTTAAAAATTGTGAATTACTATGCTGTATACTTAAAACATATAAAATTGTACAGCAACTATACTTCAGTTAAAAATACTAAATAAATAAAATTTACAACAGTAAGTAGGTATATAAAAATATAAGTCAACATTCAAATTACTTTGTAAGCTTATAGTATTTACAGTTCTAAAGTTAATAAATCTTAAAAATGCTCAAAGGAAAATGCTCAAAGGAAAAAAATGCTAAGCATTATCTGAGCCTTCAGTGAGTTGTAGTAGTAACATCAGAGACTATAGATCACCATAACAAATGTAATAGTAATGAAAAAGCTTGAACTATTGCAAGAATTACCAAAATGTAACACAGAGACATGAAGTCAGCAAATGATGTTGGAAAATGATGCTCAGAGATTTATTGGAACCAGGAAGCAACAAACTGGCAACTTGTGAGCGGCGGGGGGGTAGGGGGGGGGAGAAAGGTGGGGGGTGGGGGGTGGGGGGGTGCGTGAAGCAGTATCCATAAGATACAATAAAGTAAAAAACACAGTGAAATAAGTTGTGCCTGGCACTTGTGTGTGAGCTCCAATAGCTTTATCACTTTGTGCCTCACAGTTAACCATTTTAGGGAAAGTCTTGATTGGCATACAGCATAATCTTTCTAGATATAAACTGGAATCTTAATTTTATTTCTTCAAGTATATCTTTAAATATATTTCCACCTTACTGCTTTGTTCTATCCAAATACCAATTTTGCATGTGTTGGATTACCTTTCCTTGTGTTTCATGGTTTGAATTCTCTTTTTAATTTTTAACAAACGTTTATTTTTCATTTATTTTGCTTACTTGTTTCATTTTTTCCCCTCTCTGTCCTCTACTATGCTTCTCACAGTATCCCCTCTGCATTTTACTTGCCTTTATTTCTGTAACAATTACATTATATTTCTCTCAGCTCATTCCTCATTTCCTCCTCTGTCCTTGATTGTTTCAAATTATTCTTGTTTTGTGGCCTTTCCTCACAGGCAACTATTCACTACGTTTTGGTGTATTGTTTTTAACTTAAGCCAGTGCTTTAATTACAATTTTTATCTCCTCCAAGGAAATATTTCTCCAACGAATGTTCATTGTTGTTGTTCAGTCACCAAGTCACGTCCAACAGTCTGTGATCCCATCAGTTCAGTTCAGTTCAATGACTCAGTCACGTCTGACTCTGCAACCCTATGGGCTGCAGCACGCCAGGCTTCCCTATCCATCAGCAACTACCAGAACTTGCTCAAACTCATGTCCACTGAGTCAGTGATGCCATCCACCCATCTCATCCTCTGTCGTCCCCTTCTCCTCCTGCCTTCAGTCTTTCCCAGGATTAGAGTCTTTTCTAGCCAGTCAGTTCTTCACATCAGGTGACCAAAGTATTGAAGTTTCAGCTTCAGCATCAGCTCTTCCAGTGAATATTCAGGACTGATTTCTTTGAGGATGGATTGGTTGGATCTCCTTGCAGTTCAAAGGACTCTCAAGAGTCTTCTGCAACACCACAGTTCAAAAGCATCAATTCTTTAGTGCTCAGCTTTTTTTATAGTCCAACTCTCATACCCATACATGACTACAGGAAAAACCAAAGTAGATCTTTGTTGGCAAAGTAATGTCTGTGCTTTTTAATATGCTGTCTAGGTTGGTCTTAGCTTTCCTTTCAAGGAGGAAGGAAATTTAATCTCCTCCTTTTAATTTCATGGCTACAGTCACCATCTGCAGTGATTTTGGAACCCCAAAAAATAAAGTCTGTCACTCTTGCCACTGTTTCCCCATCTATTTGCCATGGAGTGATTGGACTGGATGCAATGATCTTAGTTTTCTGAATGTTGAGTTTAAAGCCAGCTTTTTTACTCTCCTCTTTCAATTTCATTAAGAGCCTCTTTATTCCTCTTTGTTTTCTGCCATAAGGGTGGTATCGTCTGCATATCTGAGGTTATTGATATTTCTCCTGGCAATCTGGATTCCAGCTTGTGCTTCATCCAGCCCAGTGTTTCTCATGATGTACTCTGCATATAAGTTTAAAAAGCAGGGTGACAATATGCAGCCTTGATGTACTCCTTTCACTATTTGGAACCACTTTATTGTTCCATGTCCAGTTCTAACTGTTGCTTCCTGACCAGCTACAGATTTCTCAGGAGGCAGGGCAGGTGTTCTGGTATTCCAATCTCTTTAAGTATTTTCTACAGTTTGTTGTGATACACACAGTCAAAGGCTTTGGTGTAGTCAATAAAACAGAATTAGATGTTTTTTCTGGAACTCTCTTGCTTTTTGTATGATCCAACAGATGTTGGCAATTTGATCTCTGGTTCCTCTGGCCTTTTCTAAATTCAGCTTGAACATCTGGAAGTTCACAGTCCATGTACTGTTGAAGCCTGGCTTGGTGAGTTTTGAGCATTACTTTACTATAAGTGCAATTGTCCAGTAGTTTGAACATTCTTTGCCATTGCCTTTCTTTGAGATTGGAATGAAAACTGACTTTTCCCAGTCCTGTGGCCACTGCTGAGTTTTCCAAATTTCCTGGCATATTGAGAGCAGCACTTTCACAGCATCATCTTTTATGATTTGAAATAGCTCAACTGCAATTCTACCACCTTAGCTAGCTTTGTTCATAGTGATGCTTCCTGAGGCCCACTTGACTTCACATTCCAGGAAGTCTGGCTCTAGGTGAGTGATCACACCATCGTGATTATCTGGGCCTTAATGATCTTTTTTGTAGAGTTCTTTTGTGTATTCTTGCCCCCTCTTCTTAATTCACAGCCTTGTCTGACTCAAAGAAATTATGAGCTGTGCCATCCAAGGCAAACATGTCATGGTAGAGTTCTGACAAAATGTGGTCCACTGGAGAAGGGAATGGCAAACCACTTCAGTATTCTTGCCTTGAGAACCCCATGAACAGTATGACAAGGCAAAAGGATAGGATACTGAAAGAGGAACTCCCCAGGTCAGTAGGTGCCCATTATGCTACTGGATAACAGTGTAGAAATAACTCCAAAAAGAATGAAGAGATGGAGCCAAAGCAAAAACAACACCCAGTTGTGGATGTGACTGAAGATGGAGGTAAAGTCTGATGCTGTAGATAACAATATTGCAAAGGAACCTGGAATATTAGGACAGTGAATCAAGGCAAATTGGAAGTGGTTAAACAGGAGATGGCAAGAGTGAACATTAACATTTTAGGAATCAGTGAACTAAAATGGACTGCAATGGGTGAATTTAACTCAGATGACCATTATATCTATAACTGTGGGCAAGAATCCCTTAGAAGAAATGGAGTAGCCATCATGGTCAACAAAAGAGTCCAAAATGCAGTACTCAGTTATAGTCTCAAAAACAACAGAATGATCTCTGTTCGTTTCCAAGTCAAACCATTCAATATCATGGTAATCCAAGTCTATGCCCCAACCAGTAATGCTGAAGAAGCTGACGTTGAATGGTTCTATGAAGACATACAAGACCTTCTAGAACTAACACCACAAAAAGATGTCCTTTTCATTATAGGGGACTGGAATGCAAAAGTAGGAAGTCAAGAGATACCTGTAGAACAGGCAAGTTTGGCCTTGGAGTACAGAATGAAGCAGGGCAAAAGCTAATGGAGTTTTGCCAAGAGAATGCACTGGTCATAGAAAACACCCTCTTCCAACAACACAATAGAAGACTCTACACATGGACCTCACCAGATGGTCAATACTGAAATCAGATTGATTATATTCTTTGCATCCAAAGAAGGAGAAGCTCTGTATAGTCAGCAAAAACAAGACTGGGAGCTGACTGTGGCTCAGATCATGAACTCCTTATTGCCAAATTCAGACTTAAATTGAAGAAAGTAGGAATAACCACCAGACCATTCAGGTATGACCTTAATCAACCCCCTTACAATTATACAGTGGAAGTGACAAATAGATTCAAGGGATTAGATCTGATGGACAGAGTGTCTGAAGAACTATGGATGGAGATTTGTGACATTGTACAGGAGGCAGTGATCAAGACCATTCCCAAGAGAAAGAAATGCAAGAAGGCAAAATGGTTGTCTGTGAAGGCCATACAAATAGCTGAGAAAAGAAGAGAAGTGAAAGGCAAAGGAGAAAAGGAAAGATATACCCATTTGCGACCCCATGGGCTGCAGCAAGCCAGGTTTCCCTATCTCTTAGTCATGTCCGATTCTTTGTGACCCTATGGACTATAGCCCTCCAGGCTCCTCTATTCATGCAGATTCTCCAAGCAAGAATACTGTAGTGTGTTGCCATGTCATCCTCCAGGGAACTCAAACTCATCTCCATTGAGTCGCTGCTGCCATCCAACTATCTTATCCTCTGTCGTCCCCTTTTTCTCCTGCCTTCAATCTTTCCCAGCATCAGAGTCTTTTCCAAACAGTTGGCTCTCTACGTCAGGTGGATGAAGTACTGGAGCTTCAGCTTCAGCATCAGTCCTTCCAATGAATACTCAGGGTTGATCTCCTTTAGGATTGACTGGTTAGATCTCCTTGCTGTCCAAAGGACTCTCAAGAGTCTTCTCCAGCACCACAGTTCTAAAGCATCAATTCTTTGACTCTCAGTCTTCTTTATGGCCCAACTCTCACAACTGCACATGATTATTGGAAAAACCATAGCTTTAACTATACAGACTTTGTCAGCAAAGTGATGTTGTTTATCTACTAGCAATCTTTACTGCTCTTTTCTTCATTTTGTCTTACACTTTCCTTATACAAATACTATATTTCTTTTATACCTCATTGTGTAGTAACTCGACTTTCCTGGAATTTGGTTACTACTAGCTGAGGAGGACAAGACTGAGCGACTTCCCTTTCACTTTTCACTTTCACGCATTGGAGAAGGAAATGGCAACCCACTCCAGTATTCTTGCCTCGAGAATCCTAGGGATGGGGGAGCCTGGTGGGCTGCCGTCTATGGGGTCACACAGAGTTGGACACAACTGAAGTGAATTAGCAGCAGCAGCAGCAGCTGAGGAGGACAGAAAGGTTTCTCATGTACTGATGGCTCTTCCTGCCACCTTCTCTGCTCCTTTGACTAAAGTTTATCCAGAATGTTTCAGCTGCTAGATTTTTACACTCAGGTCTGTGATTTTCTCTTTCAACACTAGTGTTTCTTAGTATGTATTTCTTATACCTGATGCTACTGGTCTCTTCCTTTATTCATTCCAGCCTAGTATTTTTCTCCACTCCTGGTTAGTCTCTTGAATGTTTTTGGAACCTATTAATTACATCTATTTTCTATTTTACTAAAACCTGATTTTTTAAAAAAAGTGTTTTTTTGCTTATTTTCATTTTATTTTTTAAATAATTTCCAGAAGAAGAAAAATGCAGACTTTTGTTGCCATGTTCAAGATAAAAGTCTTCTTGATTAAGTTATTGAAACTTATTGGCTTTTTTTTCTAAAACTGAAATAAAAGGCACATGAATTCTTCACAATTAAAATATTTATCAGAAAATAAATTTTAGTTATGAACTTGACACTAAGCTATATACTTTAAAGTATAACATTTCACTTTGAAGCAAAACATATACAAGAGGGCAGAAATCTTTTATGATTATATGAGTCTTAGAAAAGAGAACTTAGATATTTGTGTAAATCCAATTTTTCATAACAGATAGAGAATAGTTAGAATGTTTTTTACATTTAAAGTTTTACCTTAAGAATTTGCATCATATAAATCACTTGGGGAACTTCCTTGGTGATCCAGTGGTGAAGAATCTGCCTTCCAGTGTGGGGGATGTGGGCTGGATTGCTGAGTAAGATTCCACCTGCCACAACCAGAGAGAAACCCACACTTCACAACCGGAGAAGCCAGCAAGCTGCAACCAAGACTGAATATAGCCAAACAGTGGGCTTCCCCTGTGGCTCAGTGGGTAAAGAACTTGCCTACCAATGCAGGAGAGGAAAGTGACACAAGTTCAATCCCTGGTTCAGGAAGATCCTCTGGAGAAGGAAATGGCAACCCACACCAGTACTCTTGCCTGGAAAATTCTACGGACAGAGGAGCTATAGGGTCACAAAGAGTCAGACACGACGGAGTGCACACAGATGACTGAGTGCAGACATGACAAGAGTGTGCGACAGCCAAATAGTAAACAGATATCACTTGGAATAGTGTACCTCACAGACACATTTCACCAATGCTAGAGTTGTATATTCCTAAAATGTAACAGTAGGTCCAAGATTCATAAAAGAACTTGTCAAACAACATTTCCCATTTCTTACATTCATCTGTTCTCTGTTTCGGTCTCTTGAGGTGGTTGATGATGAAGAAAATTCTCTCCTTTTCTCAGGTTCTTTCAACCCCCTGGAATTCTGCATCTGTGTGGGTGGGAGGGGTCTGCTTTTAACTCTCCAATTCTCCTGATAGATGATTGATAGATAGATAGCCACAATGTTTTATATACTATTTGGGGGATAAAAAATACCTTCTTGGTGAAGTATCTCTCATGTTACAAAGATGTTAGTCTTTTTCTTTCCATTGTTACATCTTGTTTCTTATTTTTCTTCAGTAATTTTTACTTTCTTACTCAAAGATTTATACTTTAAGTCTTCTTTTACCAGCTTTGCTTTTTATTACAAACAAATGCTGTTTGAAACTTGACTCTGAAAAGTTCTATGTAGAGTTTGCCTTCAGAGCCTCTTTCATGGGCACAATCTGTCCCCATGGTTCTGCTCACATCTCCAGTTAGAAATCAGCTCCCATGGTTACCAATGGGCACACTCCCCTAAAGGTGCCAATGACCACAACAGCAATGGACTGTGAGTGCAAGCTGGTAAAGTCCATTTCTTCCTCCAGCCATTTGGAATCAGGATATTAAAACTAAAGTCTGCCCAATAACTATCTAAACTGAAGCTCCTTAAATCTAAGGCTGAAGCCAGGTTTATGAAGATAAGAAAAAATTGAGAGAGAGAAATATAGTGTGATAGAAAGGGGAGAGGGGGTGAGAGATTGGTATGAAAGATGAAGGGCAGATGGGAAAGCGTGGGCTCCAAAGGGAATGGAATGACAGCTACGTGGTCCAAGCTGTCAACCCCCCTGAGCCCAAGCCCACCTTTTTGATGCTGGGATCTGCTAGTTTGCTAATGATCCTTTCAGATTTCCTTTTTTGCTTACCCTGCTTTCACTAAACCAATTCTTTGTGAAACAATTGTTCCATAAGGACTTCCCCAGTGGCTCAGAGGTAAAGAATCCACCTGCAATGCAGGAGACCAAGGTTCAATCCCTGGGTTGGGAAGATCCCCTGGAGAAGGAAATGGCAGCCCACTCCAGTATTCTTGCCTGGGAAATCCCATGGACAGAGGAGCCTGGGGGGCTACAGTCCATGGGGTGTCAAAGGAGTTGCACATGACTTAATGACTAAACAATTTTTTAACATAAGACAATATGAAGACACTTATTGAAAAAGATGAACCTAGTAGGGAATGGACTTGTGGACACAGCAGGGGCTGGTGAGGGTAGGACAGACTGAGAAAGCAGCATTGCCATATGCGCACATCAGGTAAAATAGAGGAAGTTGCTGTGTAACACAGGGAGCCCAGCCTGGCACTCTGTGCTGATCTAGAGCAGTGGTATGAGGGGGAGGGAAGGGAGGCTCAAGAGGAAGAGGATTTTCCTCTCGAATGATTTTCATTGTTGTACATCAGAAACCAACACAATTTTCCATCATTAAAAAATAAAAGAAAAATGCCACAAAATATTTGAATTCCTATAATAACAGCAAAGATTCAAATTAAAGGTTAGGAGGAGGGGCAATGCTGGACCGTTTGCAGTCCTGACCTATGGGAAATGACTTGTTTGTGCTGGCTCATTAGGCTTCAAAGAATCCTCAATGGAACATATTATGTAGAATAAAATTAAAATAAAATATCACAAGCTCCTAAATTTTCAGTCCTGCTATGAAAATCAGAAAGCTATGCTTCCAAATCTGCTTACACACCAAAAATGTTAATCATATCCTTGAGGACCACTTCAGATGAATTAATCCGGATTCACAGACATGGGATGAGAATGATTCTTCTTCAGCCAACTGGAGAACCTCTCTAGGGGATAAAACAGCTATTGTTTAGGCATAAACAGTATTTTTAAAAAAAAGAGAGAGAGAGAGAGACTAGCACAAACAGTGGGCGTAGCAGGAGGGTGAAGGCAGTGGTCCCACCTGGAAGAGTAGCTCTGCTGAAGCTCAAATCCCAGACACAAGGCAGGTCTCCCAACCTCAGGCTTTGGTGAAACATCAAATGAGACATTAAGTAAGGTTAGCTACTAAATCCCAATCATGGAAGAGACGCACTGGATGTCCGATGCCTGTCCCCCTAGGGCTCATGATCCGGCTTTCACAAGGCATGTCTCCCATTGTCAAACCAGGGAATCCAGGTGTGTACACACGCACGTGTGAGCCAGGCACAAGCAGGTGCATGCTTCTTCAGATGTGTTTTGTCTCCCTACCCATGGTCTCATTCCCATGCTCTGTGCTATTAAACCCATCAGCATTTGCTTAGGGGTTTCCAGTAATGTTTTCTCGCCTAAGTGCAGACTACCTATGAATTTAGAAAAGTTGATGTAGAGCAAGAAGAAACTGGATCACTTTACTCTTTATTCAAACAGAGCTGCAATCATCTGTCTCTGATTGAGTGCATAAACACATTCACTTAACTCGCATATCTTCCTATGGGAGTGGAGAGCTGAGTGTGTGTATTCTGTTTTTATCCATACACAGGAATGAAGAGGTTTATGTTAATGTATGTTAATGTTTCTTCCTTTTATTTTATTACCCAAATGTTTAGTGTTCTAAACAACATCTGAATGCAGATTCAATATGTAGAATCTAGGAAAATGGTATAGATATCTTATTTGCAAAATAGAAATAGAGACATAGAGGTAGAGAACAAACATGGGCGCTAAAAAGGGGAAATGGGGCGGCAGGGTTTGAGATGAGTTAGAAGATTGGGACTGACATGTATACACTATTGATACTATGTATGAAATAGATAACTAGTGAGAACCTGCTGTATAGCACAGAGAAATCTACTCAGTGTTCTGTGATGACCTATATGGGAAGGAGAGTCCCTTGGACTGCAAGGAGATCCAACCAGTCCATCCTAAAGCAGATCAGTCCTGGGTGTTCATTAGAAGGACTGATGCTGAAGCTGAAACTCCAGTACTTTGGCCACCTCATGCAAAGAGTTGACTCATTGGAAAAGACCCTGATGCTGGGAAGGATTGGGGGCAGGAGGAGAAGGGGATGACAGAGGATGAGATGGCTGGATGGCATCACCTACTCAATGCACATGAGTTTGAGTGAACTCTGGGAGTTGGTGATGGACCTGGGAGGCCTGGTGTGCTGCGATTCATGGGGTCGCAAGGAGTCAGATATGACTGAGTGACTGAACTGAATTGAAATGGGAAGAAAATCCAAAAGATATGGGATACATGTATACATTCAGCTTTTTCACTTTGCTGTACAGTATGAACCAACACAACATTGTAAAGCAAATATACTCCAATAAAAATTAATTTAAAAATAAACAATAAGATCTTGGTGTATAGCACAGGGAACTATATTCAATATCTTGTAATAACCTTGTGTAATGGAAAAGAATCTGAAAAAAATACACATATGTATAACAGAATCACTTTGCTGTACACCAAAAACTAACTCAACATTGTAAATCAGCTATATTTTAATATGGAGAAAGAAATGGCAACCAATTTCAATATGCTTGTCTGGAAAATCCCATGGACAGAGGAGCCTGGCAGGCTACAGTCCATGGAGTCACAAGAGTCAGACATGACTTAGTGACTAAATAACAGTACTTTAATAAAAGACAATTAGCTTTAAAAAAAAAACACTGATGTATGGCCAGAAACATACTTGTCCAAAAAGAACTGTATCTAAAGTCTCTCTATAACTTGTTTTGCCCTTGGAGCCCTGAAGTTAGGGTGGGCTCCAGCCAGCCTACTTCTCCATCTAGAGCAATAGCCCTGGGAGTGAATGTTCCTGGTAATTTAATAGAAGGTGACAAGTAAAGAATTTGTTTAGAATGTTTGGGTTCACTCTTTGGAATTATAACAATGTACATTTAGCATTAAGATGGAGTCTTCTTGGCTGCTTTCTTAAAGCACCAAACATTTTTTCCCTTAAAAAAAAAAAAAGAAAAATCTGATTCAAAACCCTCTGTTGAATAGGGCAAAATGCAAAACAGAGCTGCTGCATGTAGCTCAGTCATTTCCGACTTTATAGATCCCATGGGTTGTCTCCTCTGTTCATGGGATTCTCCTGGCAAGAATCCTGGAGTGGGTAGCCATTCCCTTCTCCAGGAAATCTTCCCAAACCAGGGATCGAACCCAGGTCTCCTGCATTACAGGCAGACTCTTTATGGTCTGAGCCACCAGGGAAGCTATTTCAATGCTTCCCAGGACACTCAAGAGCTTCCTCACACACTGGCACATGTCTTCGTCCCGTCGGTCATTTCTGACTCTGCAATCCTATGGACTGTAGCCTGCCAGGCTCCTCCGACCATGGGATTCTCCAGGCAATAGTACTGGAGTGGGTTGCCATTTCCTTCTCCAGCGGATCTTCCTGACCCAGGCATTGAACCCGGGTCTCCCGCGTTGTAGACAGACGCTTTACCGTCTGAGCCACCCTGACTCTTTGCAATCCTATGGACTGTAGCCTGCCGGGCTCCTCTGACCATGGGATTCTCCAGGCAAGAACAGTGGGCTGGATTACCATGCCCTCCTCCAGGGGATCCTCCTGACCCAGGGATCCGACCCGTGCCTTCGGCAGCTCCTGCACTGGGGGGTGGGTTCTTTACCACTAGCGCCACCCGGGAAGCCCAGAACTTTGGCACATAATGAGAAAAATTGAATAAAACAGCCTTTCCCCCATGGAAGGATGCAGTTTAAACTCTCATTCTCTTGGATTTAAAAAATGGACATTAAAATGTCCATACTACTCAAAGCAATCTACAGATGTAATACAATTTTTATCCGAAATTATTGGTACCACGTAGTTTATGAAGTTTTTTAAACAGCTTCAGTTATTGCCAGGCCTGAATTCTTTTTTGAATTTTCTTCTTTTATCCCATCCTTTCCTGAACCCACATGATATAACTGTGACTTCATCCTGATCTGAATCATACTTACATGACATTGCTGGTCTTCAGCTCTGTTTATTGACACATTCAAACTCTATCTGATTCTTTTCCTAATCAAAAGCCTTGTGAGGGAGGCTTCCCTCTGCTCATAAGCAAATTAACTCTCTGCTACTAAACACATCCAACCCTGGGAAGTGGTTCCCTTCCCTTTTCTTCAGTATTGAGTCATGTTTATAACATGTGTTTGATACTCTTTAGTAAATGTCAGAGTCAGCAATTATCCTTCTATGACTGCTCCCCTCAGAGATGTGTTTTACTTTCATTGACAACCATTTTCTGATTCAAATTCACACCGTGGATGGCCTTTACCATGGGACAGAATGACAATCCTGGTGGCCTGTTCAATGTTGAACTTGACCATGACCATCGGCCTCAGAGCAGGTCATTTCCTTTCTGTTTATCTATCCAGGGCCTTGTGCCTTTGGTCCAGATGGTTTTGACTAATGAAGTAGAATTTAAATACACCAAATAGAATTAGAATCATTTTGAGGGTCCTGTTGTATTTTTCAACCTTGGCTTCTTATTAGAATTACCTGGGGGAGAATTTTGAAAATGCTGAAATGTCACCCATGTCCAGGCAAATTCATTCAGACTGGTGATTCCAGCAGCAGCTAAGTGCTGAGAGCTGCCAGGTGCAATATGGGAGTTCTGGCAACATCCAGGAGACAAGGATTCTGAATGTGTCCTGCGGGCTTTTCTACCCCATTCTTACGTGGCACTACATTGTTTTTCTCTCTAAGCAACACTGTGATAAATTCGCATTTGAGTGCCCTCCACCTGCCGTTTTAATCGTGTTCCCTGTGATGGGTCACCTGGCTCTGCCTCGGAAGCTCCCTACAGGCAGGAGCTGCCCAGCCCCACACTCCCTGCGCTCTGCAGTGAACACGCAGGGAGAGGACTGGTCCAGTGGAGGGCGCCCAGCGGGGCTACAGCTGGCATTTCAAGGAACTCAGGAAACTGAACCTCCAAACCTTGCTATCTTCAGCAACACAGCAAGACTAGTCACTGTAATATTTTAATTCTCACCTGCCTCTGAGACCATTTTTCAATTGGTTCAGGATCTTTGCAGCAGGGAGGAGGAATGAATTATAGGATATATAATCAATATATACAATTATATTAAATTAATATATATAATTATATAAAATATATAATATAATTATATGTTATAATTATAAAAATGATTTCTAAATCTGCACAGCTTGCACCATGGCTGAGCTTTATGGAACTAAGGACTCTGCACAGAGAGGCAGAGTGGCTGCCTCTGAGGGGAAGCAATGGGCATGCTTCAGGCATCCACAGGCACCTCGCCGGCACCAACATCAAGTGGAGGATGAAGGATGCTCCCACTTCTGCCTGGAGCCAAGCACAGCTCCTCAGTAGTGATAATGGGAGGGAACAGCATCCCTCAGGCAGCACACAACATACATCACTATGGGGTCATCAGGACACCACCTCATCTCCCACTGAGAGCATGACTGGTGAGGGGAAGCAGCCTGGGTTTTTCCCCTCACTCCTTTGTATAGCTGCTGATAAGATGTGGGGTTCAAGAATAAGTACAATTATATTCAGGTTAACAGTAAAATAATTTTATTTCTAAAGGTTCTGGCTAATAATGATTTTTATTTTATTGTTTTCCTTAGCTGAACTTTCCAATCTGAAGTCTGAAGACTTATTGCTTATTGAAAAAGAACAAGAATTAAAATGTGTTACTAAAATAAAATAGTAGTTTTGTAATTGGTTTTTGACATTTGTGCAAGTTTATTTAGTAGAAACTATCTCCAACTTTTGCTTTAGATTAATGTCTTGCTTAAATTAAGCCCCATGGCAGCTCAGATATTAAAATGCTCAGTATTACTGAAAACATACAATGGGACAGGAATGCAGTTGGTTCTTTATGTTAAATCTGTTTAAAAGGAGATAAATTGTTCCTACTTTACAAGAGAAAAACTTAAACACACACACATGTGTACTCACATGCCCGAATCCCCGCCTTCATTCTGAATGTCTTATAATGGACTGGTAAGTATGTTTTACCTTCATTCTGAATGTCTTACAATGGACTGGTAAGAATATTTTGTACTCAATAGTACGATCTTTTTTTAAAATCTTGTCTAAATCAGGAATCAGTTTTCAAAGGGTTTTGTGTTTAATAGCATAAATATTTTAATGTTAACATAAACTCTGCTTTCCCAAACTCTATTGCATTAATCCATCACTCTCTTCTATTGCATTTTTTTAAACTTTATATTTGTTAGTAGACGAGTACAAGCTTTGGAGTCTCATGAACTAGACTTACATCCTGGGTCTGCCTGATGTAGGAGACATGAGCAGTAGCTTTGGATTCAGAGGTCGGGGTTTCAATTGAGAGCAGCCGCTTGTTAGCTGTATGCTTGGTGCTTCCAGAAGCTCATTTTCCTCATCTGGAAAATGGTGGTTAAATGGCTTTCTTTGTGAGATTATTGTGAGGACACAATGAAGTAATGCCTATAAATACTATTGCACTGTGACTGGCACATCATAAAAGCTGAACTGCTCACGCTTCCCTTTCTCATCTGTTAATCATCCACACAGATATTTCAAGCTTGTGTAGCGAAACCCTTGTGCTATTCAGAGTCTCCATCCATATGTCTTTGTGGCCCCCTGACTCTAGTGTAATTGATTACTTAAGGTGGGGTTGAAGTTTACAGCAGCAAAAACATTTCAATTCTCCCTAACAAATCAATCCAACTTAATGATTGTATGTCAAGAACAATAATAGAACAGAGAAGTATCATCAAGCCTTTTTCCTCCAAAAAACCACATTTGAGTTTCAGCCCTTGGAGTGAAGGCTGAGACAGGTAGAAGTCAGCAGAGCAAGGGAGATTTCCCCCTAAGAATTCCTTTGCTTCCTGGCTTACTGAGCACTTTACAGAACACTTGCTACCAGAATTCGGGGGAGGGGGGGCCCAGATGACAAGTGATCACATATTTCCAGAACTAAACCCACATTCAAAATCTTCTACCCACTGATGCCAGTGCTACAGAGCTCATCCTAGAGTTTCCAGTGTTTTCATGAAAGAAGAACATGAAATCATGAGTATTCTCCCCATAAAGTATTTGCCAACTTTGCACTGCATTAGATGTAACACTGTCCACTGTGTTCACCCCTGGGCTGCTGTTTATATTATCATAACTCAAAGGACAAGCGGATCTGTGCAAATGGACATGTTGGCTTCCATGGGTACAAAGTCCTGCGTGTCTAGCTGAATCAGACCTCTGAACAGTTCAAGTTCAACCTGTGCTTGTTTCTGGTTACAAACATGCCAGTGTCATCAGCAGAAGAGACAGGCTGGAAAGAATATTTCTTTGTAAACCCACCTATTGCAGAGGTGTCTTCTACACCTTCCCTTATAGCTAGGCATGTGGGCTTCCTGTGAAAGGTGATGAGCTGAAAATATAATAGAAAAAGCAAAAAAAAGCAGGCAACCAGCTGGACCTGGGCTCAATTCCTGGCTGCATTACTTACTCAATGCTCTACCTGATTTGAAATTTTTAAGCTTCAGTTTCTTATGAAGGATAGCAAGGCCAGCCCCACAGAATGTTCTTCCTCCTTCCATTTCCCTATCACACATGGATCCTGTCTGCCATAATGTGACTTCTGCCCTTGGCCCTTTTCTGTCTTGGTGGCTACCCGTCCTTACCAGGATTTATCTTCAAATAACCTCTCCATCTCCTCATCCCAGGCTAAAGCAGCATCCTGTTGCATTACCATCTTGTCAGGGGAAGGAACAAAAAGCCCCCTCACGTGCCTTAAGCCAGGAAAGGGTTTTATCAGCTCAGTGAGTAGAAAGTTAGGAAGTTCATAGGTTTCACGCTTAGTCTTCTTGGTACTGTTGGTGCAACAGCTATTTCTCTGTGAGGACTTGAGGTTTCTATTCTTAAATGTGTTCCCTTTGCCCCCAGAGATGGCTGTTAGTATTACCAGGGTGCCATGCTGCCCATCTGGGGAAACACTATGTCTCTACCATACCGATTATAAAATGTCTTCAGCTTCACTATATGGGGAGCATCCCAAGCCATAAGCCCACTTCCCAACCAATCACCGTATTCCCCTGATTGACCCTCCTGAGTCAGAGGTGGAGTCTACCCAGCTGAGAACACACGACGGCCACATACCAGAAGGGTAGCATAGATTCGAAGAAGGCAAATGAAACGCCCACATTCCCTCACCACCACCACGCCTCCACATTCTGTGAAGTTTCCCAGCCCTGACACCTTTGCTTCTATGTTATGATGTTCTAATCCAACCTGATCCTAGTAGCTGACTCTAGAAGGTTCAATGGGAGAGGCTGTGGCCAGAAAGCCATGTGGTTATGCATCTGCGGGAAAAGGACATCTAGTTGACTGCCTGGTAATATGGAAAAGATTTGCTAAAATTATAAAGACTCTTTATAAACTACACACGAGTGTGAAAGTCTCCTGGCTGGTTCCAAGTAAAACTCATCTACAAAACTAAACTTGCACACTGGTACGGAGACACTGATTTACGGGAGAGAAAATTAGGGGTGGGAGAGTCCAACAGCAGAGGAATCATTAACTAAATGATGGTTTATTACTCGCTCAGTTACCGCATAGTCATGAAATGTGCTGCTGCTGCTGCTGCTGCTAAGTCGCTTCAGTCGTGTCCGACTCTGTGCTAACTCATATCAAATTGATGTTTTGAAGTAAAAGTCTGTTTGTGATACGATTATATTTACATGAAATAAACTTTACAAAGCAATGGTGGTGAAAATTTTAAAAAATCATGAAAGCATTAAGAGTGTCCATGTGTGGCATTATGGATGTATTTTGAACAATGGAAAGGAGATAAATATTAGCTTTTAAATTACAGATTCCAAAGAACATTTGCCATATTATAATGAATATGTACAGCCTTTCAAGTGACTGCTTTAAATGAGTAATACATGTTATATTTAGTGAAAGAGAAATAAAAAACAACCTAATACTTAATATATTCAAAATGGCACCCATAATATTGGTTCTGTCATTACTTGTTAATATAGACTTATTTATCATCTCTCAAATTTTTAGACTGTGCTAAACAGTTGTATTAAGTATCTATCCCATCAATATTCAGTCCTGCAGAAAACTTAACAAACAAGCTCCACATAAATACATCACAATAAACTTCTCAAATAAATACAAATATGTCTCTTTCTTTAAGAAATGGCATTGTCATCAGCCAATAGAACCCTACATTACAGAACACCTGTTACAGGACACCCTAAAATTTTATTTTTCTCTCTTGAAAACCTGGAGCCACAAGCATCTCCCTGGCTGAATTCCCAGGTGCCTGGTGCTTTAGTTTTATTACAAAGCTTGCCCCTTTTAATCTGATTCTTTCTTCATGATACATGAGCCTCTCCTTGCAGGGTAAGTTCATCTGAGTATGGTCCTTTCATTTTAAATTAATCGGCTGCTTTCAGCACCGTCTAGATTGAAGTGTTGATTGTGTACAATTTATCTTCTTAACAAAAAATTATTCTGCAAAGCAAAGATCTAATAGGATGCTCTGTTCTCCACAGTGAGAGATGAAATGGTTTGATCCTCTCACTGAGGGTAGCATTTGCCTTCTTAGAGTTATTCCTGGGTAGTCATTAGTTTGTTTCAACATGATTGCTTTCTGGACTTTATATTTTATCATTATTCCCAGAACACCCATCAGGAACACCTCCAGGTCTCACCAAGATGGAGCAGCTGCTGCCAGGAATGCTGAAAAGCAGCTCCTAACTTTCTCTTTTAGGCCAACACCCTTACATCCTTTCTTGGGGCCACAGATGTAACATCCACACCAAAAGCAAATATTACAAAGGGATGCTCAGGTCTACAAAACACACCTCCATCCTGTTTGGTCAGTGCAAATCCTTCCTAACATCTCTGCATTTATTGCTTCCCAGAACCATCTTCCCTAGCCCCTTTGCCTTCCCATTCCACAGGGTGATGCAGGAAATGCCAGGGGGAACCAGGAACACATCCTCAGAAACCTATAAAGTAGGTCCCATTCTAATTCTGCTCAGGACTCTACTTACCAAGAAGTCCAGCCTGTCCTTTGAGGAAGAACAGCTGTCTAGGGTTGTGCATGATAAGTCACTTCAGTCATGTCCAACTCTGTGTGACACTAAGGACTGTAGCCGGCCAGGATCCTCTGTCCATGGGATTCTAAAGGCAAGAATACTGGAGTGGGTCTCCATGCCCTCCTCCAGGGGATCTTTCCGACCCAGGGATTGAATCCAGCTGTCCGACCTAGGGATTGTCTTTTATGTTTGATGCATTGGCAGGCAGGTTCTTTACCACCTGGGAAGCCCAGTTAGGATTATTCCCAAGTTAAGGAAAGATACAGAAAAAGACAAGTCCTTGTATGAACTATGCTCAAAAGAATAAACAAAGGAGATGATAAAGTCAGGATAGACATAATGACAGAGCCCTGAGATGAAGTCAGGTCTCTGTTACATTCCTTCCACCAAACCTTGGCCCTGCACTCAGCATATGGCAAGTACCAACCACTCGCCCTGCCCTGGAAAGACGACTGAAAACCAGGAGGTCACAGCCCCACCCCCAGGGCACTTGGAGGACATGATAACAAGGCTTTAGATGCCTGGCATTGCTCTACATGTTTCCCAAATATTCATCCTTTTAATCCACAAAAAATACTGTATAGATATTACTATCATTGTCTCTATTTTTACAGATGAAGTAACATAAAATATAGTGTCTAAATTACTGGCCCCGAAACAGAGGGCCAACAAGTTGCAGAGAAGAATCTGTGAACAGGTAGGAATGGCCCGAATCTGTGTTCTGACCACTCTGGCTGCATTCATGGTCCTTGCCACGCTCAACAGTCACCCTCTCAAAACAAGACAAGATTACAGCCTCTTTATGGCTGCAAGTCAAGGTGGAGAACATCTTATCCAGCTGTCTGCAATGAGGAGACTAGAGCACAGGCAGGGTTACTAAGAGATCAGGTGGAAGGATGTATCTGTATTCGCCAGGCTGTCTCCCTCCACTTAAAAGTAGTTAAATGCTTGGGGGTGCATCATACCCAACACAATATTGTAAAGCAATTATCCTCCAATTAAAAATAAATACAATTTTTAAAAATAACAATACCACTTATTTATGGAATCTAGAAATATGATGCAGATGAATTTATTTACAAAGCAGAAACAGAGATGCAGATGTGGAAAAAAAAATATGGACACCAAGGTGGGAAAAAGGGGGTGGGATGAATTAGAAGATGGGAATTGACATATACACTACTGATACTGTGTATAAGACAGACAACCGATGAGAACCAACCATACAGCACAGGGAACTCTACTCAGTGCTCTGTGGGGACCTAAATGGGAAAGAAATTCAAGGAAGAGCAATATATGTACATGTATGGCTGGCTCACTTTGCTGTATAGCAGAAATTAACACAACATTGTAACACAACTCTACTCCAATAAAAATCAAAATTTTTAAACAAATATGGGCTCCAGAACAGTGAATATCTTGCACAACTGCCTGAAAACAGCACTCTGATTGTTGATGAGTGATTTTTATTCATATTGGATGCTTAGGTGTTTCCACTTTGCAAAGGTGTATTTTTTTTCAGCTTTATTTAATAACAATTTTTTATTGGAGTATTTATTTAATTTGCAATGCTGTCTTAGCTTCAGGTACGCAACAAGATGATCCCATGTATATACATATACATATCTATATGCCTGTATACATATATATATATATTCTATTTCAGATTCCTATCCAAAAATGTTATCACTTTTGATCTGTACTATTTTCTGTTGATTCACTAAAAAAATGCACGTGATTCAAAATCACATGGACCTGAGTCTAAATTGCCAGACGCTATTCACTTCTACCTTTGATTCTGGGCAAGTTTCTCAACCTATCACAAATAATCACACCTCCCAGAATTTCCCTGGGAAAATGAAAGTACCCTACACATACAAAGGCATCCAGAACACAACAGCATTCTCAGAAAGAAAGAGACTGCCTTTTTTTTAACCTTTTCTCCCAAATACCCACCATGGAATAGCTTAACCAATATTTTGGTTTTAAAGTATTTATTAAATGATTAACTGACTTTTCTCAAAGGGACAAAGCCTTGTATTTACAGAAGGCAATTCTGACAATCCTGAATTTGAGGACTTAGGACTTGTGTTCTTTACACAACCCAGTAGCAGAGGAGATGCTGTGGATCTCACCAAGACTGAGCATTGCCCCACTGAGCTGGTTAAAACAGTCCTTCAGGACCCGGATCTCCCTGAGCTGTGCTCAGCCACCAGACGTGGTGCAGGCGATGCTTCTGTAGGATGTAATGGCCTGATTTGCACAGCTGATCACCCTCCTTCCCTGCCCTGCAGCCCGGCCTGTGCCAGCAGTGTGATGTGGGGCTGAAAGCCAGCCAGCCTGGTGCAGACTCTCTGCACTGCATTTGCTGAACAGTTCAGACAAATCACTTAGAGTGTCCGCATCTCAATTCCTGCTCTTGAGAACAGTACCCACAGTTTATACTTGTTTATCCATTAGCTGACTTAGTTAATAAATTTAAATTGCTTTGTAGGTAGGTGAAACTGAGTGTGCAGAAGTGTTAATTATCATGATTTATGGACACTTCTCAAGTCCTGCATCTTGTATGCAAATGAGGCAGTAACTACTCATTTGGTAAAAAGAGAAATAAACACTAAGTAGAAATCATGTCGGTGAGTAGAAATGTTTACATGAAAGCGGAAAGGAAGAATGAGAGGACTCTTTGGTGGGAGAGTGTCCTTGAGTTGCCAAAATCATCTGTTGCTTGTGGAGTCTAAAATTTAAAAGAGATGAAGCAGATGAGAGCGTGGGACAGCCTCAAACCTTCAGAGAGGGTGGGTGGGAATCTCAACAACTGGCTCTGGGAGGAGGCGAGGAGCCCAGCAGTCACAAATGCTTCCCTTGGGAGTAATTAACTATTAGATGTAGCATCCCTGAACTGAATGTGGATTAGGAATTGCAAACTCCATGGGGTGAATTGGTGTGATTGTGAAAGACAAGAATGAATAATGAGTAACTTTCAGCCCTTGATACACCCATGATCTAAGAAGGAAGCACAGACAGGTGAATGAAGAGCTACAGTCAACAAGCTGGTAGGAGCAGTCAGGAGAGGCTTCAGGAGGAGGTGACATTTGAACAGGGTTCTGGTCATTAAGTAGGAATTAACCAGGAAGAAATGAGGAAAGGGTCAATGGGATACGCCACTCCAGGCACTATATAGAATGTGGACACAAAAGGCCCAGGGAAAACCAGTGCAGGTAAGAGATGATCAGGATAGCGGATGACAGAGAGGAAACGATGACATCTAGGGAGCATCTAAGGCTAGGTCTTTAGTACATCATCACCTAGAAAACCAGATTCTGTGCCAAGGACAGATTTCAGGTCTACAAAAGTATCTCTTCCCTCAGTCACAAAAATTTCCCTTTACCACGAGTTTCAGGAGTGTAACCCATAACAATTAGAAGGTGTAAAAATGTTAGGTTTGTGCTACTAAATTTACGAGCCTACAAACATCAGTGGCCTTGACATTATGGATACTCATTTCTGCCATGACACTATACAGGATCATAATCCTTTACTCATGTCTTCATCTGCCCACCTGTCACACAACAGACCCCACTAAACCTGAGTCTGTGCTGGGTATTAGTCCATGTGGGCATCCTGGACTAGTATCCAGTACACTTGGTTTCACCTATTAACAAAGCAATTTTGATTTATTAACTAAGTCAGCCAATGGGTAACCAAGTATAAACCATGGCTGCTTCCTATTTTTTTTTCCCCAATGAATAATATATATATATATTTTTTTGACTACTCTTTCATGACTTTTATTTATTTATTCTTTTTTTTTAATTTATTTACTTCTTATTTTACTTTACAATTCTGTATTGGTTTTGCCATACATTGACATGAATCCACCATGGGTGTACATGCATTCCCAAACCTGAACCCCCCTCCCACCCCCCCTCCCCACAACATCTCTCTGGGTCATCCCCGCGTACCAGCCCCAAGCGTGCCATATCCTGCATTGGACATAGACTGGCAATTCGATTCTTACATGATATTATACATGTTTCAATACCATTCTCCCAAGTCATCTCACCCTCTCCCTCTCCCACTGAGTCCAAAAGTCCGTTATACACATCTGTGTCTTTTTTGCTGTCCTGCATACAGGGTCATCATTGCCATCTTTCTAAATTCCATATATATGTGTTAGTATACTGTATTGGTGTTTTTCTTTCTGGCTTACTTCACTCTGTATAATTGGCTCCAGTTTCATCCATCTCATCAGAACTGATTCAAATGTATTCTTTTTAATGGCTGAGTATATACTCCATTGTGTATATGTACCACAGCTTTCTTATCCATTCATCTGCTGATGGACATCTAGGTTGTTTCCATGTCCTGGCTATTATAAACAATGCTGCGATGAACATTGGGGTACATGTGTCTCTTTCAATTCTGGTTTCCTCAGTGTGTATGCCCAGTAGTGGGATTGCTGGGTCATAAGGTAGTTCTATTTGCAATTTTTTAAGGAATCTCCACACTGTTCTCCATAGTGGCTGTACTAGTTTGCATTCTCACCAACAGTGTAGGAGGGTTCCCTTCTCTCCACACCCTCTCCAGCATTTATTGCTTGCAGATTTTTGGATTGCAGACATTCTGACTGGTGTGAAGTGGTACCTCATTGTGGTTTTGATTTGCATTTCTCTAATAATGAGTGATGTTGAGCATCTTTTCATGTGTTTGTTAGCCATCCGTATGTCTTCTTTGGAGAAATGTCTATTTAGTTCTTTGGCCCATTTTTTGATTGGGTCGTTTATTTTTCTGGAATTGAGCTGCAGGAGTTGCTTGTATATTTTTGAGATTAGTTGTTTGTCAGTTGCTTCATTTGCTATTATTTTCTCCCATTCAGAAGGCTGTCTTTTCACTTTGCTTATATTTTCCTTTGTTGTGCAGAAGCTTTTAATTTTAATTAGGTCCCATTGGTTTATTTTTGCTTTTATTTCCAGAATTCTGGGAGGTGCATCATAGAGGATCCTGCTGTGGTTTATGTCGGAGAGTGTTTTGCCTATGTTCTCCTCTAGGAGTTTTATAGTTTCTGGTCTTACATTTAGATCTTTAATCCATTTTGAGTTTATCTTTGTGTGCGGTGTTAGAAAGTGATCTAGTTTCATTCTTATACAAGTGGTTGACCAGTTTTCCCAGCACCACTTGTTAAAGAGATTGTCTTTACTCCATTGTATATTCTTGCCTCCTTTGTCAAAGATAAGGTGTCCATATGTGTGTGGATTTATCTCTGGGCTTTCTATTTTGTTCCATTGATCTATATTTCTGTCTTTGTGCCAATACCATACTGTCTTGATGACTGTGGCTTTGTAGTAGAGCCTGAAGTCAGGCAGGTTGATTCCTCCAGTTCCATTCTTCTTTCTCAAGATTGCTTTGACTATTCGTGGTTTTTTGTATTTCCATACAAATCTTGAAATTATTTGTTCTAGTTCTGTGAAAAATATCGCTGGAAGCTTGATAGGGATTGTATTGAATTTGTAAATTGCTTTGGGTAGTATACTCATTTTCACTATATTGATTCTTCCGATCCATGAGCATGGTATATTTCTCCATCTATTAGTGTCCTCTTTGATTTCTTTCATCAGTGTTTTATAGTTTTCTATATATAGGTCTTTAGTTTCTTTAGGTAGATATATTCCTAAGTATTTTATTCTTTTTGTTGCAATGGTGAATGGAATTGTTTCCTTAATTTCTTTTTCTACTTTCTCATTATTAGTGTATAGGAATGCAAGGGATTTCTGTGTGTTGATTTTATATCCTGCAACTTTACTATATTCATTAATTAGCTCTAGTAATTTTCTGGTAGAGTCTTTAGGGTTTTCTATGTAGAGGATCATGTCATCTTCTTCTTTTTACTATTACATGTATCTTGCATCTCCATCAGCAAGTATCAAAGTTTTAATTTCTCTGCATCTTTGCCAACATGTGAGAGTTTTACTTCTTCTTTTCCAATTTGGATTCCTTTTATTTCTTTTTCTGCTCTGATTGCTGTGGCTAAAACTTCCAGAACTATGTTGAATAGTAGTGGTGAAAGTGGGCACCCTTGTCTTGTTCCTGACTTTAGGGGAAATGCTTTCAATATTTTACCATTGAGGATAATGTTTGCAGTGGGTTTGTCATATATAGCTTTTATTATGTTGAGGTATATTCCTTCTATTCCTGCTTTCTGGAGAGTTTTTATCATAAATGGATGTTGAATTTTGTCAAAGGCCTTCTCTGCATCGGCTGCTTCCTATTTAGGGGACTCTCACTGTTCGCTCCTGGGGAAGGCAGGCTCCTTGCTCTCGGGAGGCCACACCTGGAGTAGGGAGGGTGAGTAAAGCAGGGCCACCCTCTGAGCTCCAGCAGTATGGTCCTGCCTAGGCTGTGCAGGGACCAGGCTTAGCCAGAAAGCACATGTGTGATGACCATCATGTCGGTGCTGGTGCCCCAACCAGAGCCTGCCTGACATCTCCGGTTCCAGCCTCTGCCCCAGGACCACCACGCTTTTCCCAATAGCTTTTGTATGGGTTTTTGCTTGATTTCTGTTCAAACTTACAAACAAGAATGCTGACCTCACTGAACAAGTCCCATCCCTTACGGAGGAGCATGGGGACCCCTGCTCTGACCAGCACTGCCTGAGGCTCTGTTGGGTGCCCTCTCAGTGGGCACATGAGATCGAGCAGAGTAAGAGGGGGCTGGAAGTTGCACAGCAGCAACATGCAACATTTATATCCACACCCCTCAATCCACATAACAGAGGGTGCAGGCAACCATGTATTTATATCCACTCCGTGTTTGTCTCGTGCTTTAACACAGACCATCTCATCTAATCTTATTGTTTATGTGGAACAGTGTTATTGTCCCTGTTGACAGAAACAGAAGCTGAGAGTCAGAAAAGAGAGGTGATTTGCAAACAACACAGAAATAATACAGGTTTGCTGGACTCCTGAGCCGCATTCTTTCTGTCTCACCAAACCACCGTCCGCCTGAGACAGGTAGGTGTGGGGATCTGTGCTGTCATTTCACAGCTGATGGGGGACAGCAGGGCAGAGCAGAATTCAGAAAATAGCTGCTTATTTGTAGGTTTCCCTGTAATAGGCAAGGACCCCTATTATCCTGCAGAAATAGAAGCTGTCTTGCTTTTATCCCTCCAGTATCATTCATGCATACAAAGAAAAAAATCTTTACAAATAATATATCCAATGACATGTACCCAGAATACATAAATAATTCTTTAAGGTGGGCAAAGATTTGAATAGAAATTTCTCCAGTCAAAATATATACATGGCCAATAAGCACATGAAAAAAATGCTCAACATCATTAGTCATTAGGGGAAATTCAACTCAAAAGCACAGTGAGATCACCTCACATCACTGGAATGACTAAAATAAAAAACAGAAGAGAATAGTACATGTTGGCAAAGATGCAGAGAAATTAAAACTTTGATACTTGCTGATGGAGATGCAAGATACATGTAATAGCATGAATAAGCCTCAAAAATATTATGCCAAGTGAAAGAAGCTGGTCTCAAACAAGGTACATATTTATGATTTCATCATAGGAAACATCTGTGATGGATGAAATTTAGAGATAAAGGCTGATTAGTGCTGCCTAAAGCTTTGGGTCAACGAGATGGGGGCAATCATGGGTAGAAATGAGGAGTGACTGATGGTCAAAGGCAGTTTTGTTGCATCTTTTATTTCATTTAAATAAGTTGTAACATGAGGTTCCTAGTTTCAATTGCCATTAGAGTGCCTTTAAAAACAACCTAGACCTGCACAAACCAAAGCTGCATTTTTTACCTTTTACAAAGATTTTATCAAACCCATATTTTCAGTTTTTGTATTTTTAATCAGAACTTAATGTCAAAACTAATATTATATTTCAATAGATGTGTGCAGGAAATGGAATATTCTCACTAAAAATTGTTTGTAGGTTCATTTTCTATCCTATCCACATCTGTAAGCTAATTTTAAATTTATTACTGTAACATGACTCTAGAAAGCCTTATACTTTTCAAAAACTTATTTGTATACAATTTTAGAGGTTACTTTCCATTTACAGTTATTACAAAATGTTGGCTAGATTCCTCCTATTGTACAATACATCCTTGAGCCATCTGACATCAAATCGTTTGTACCTCCCCTTCCCCCACCCTTATATTGCTCCTCCCTGCCTCCCCAACAGTAGATCAAAGTCTCTTTGAGGGTTAATAACAATTTTCTAAAATTAGATTGTGGCTGATTTCTGAATAAATGTGCTAAAAAGTGTGCAAAGCACACTCTAAGTAGCAAGTTTTGTGGTATATAAATTATATCTCACTGAATCTTCCCACAAAAAGAAAGAAATGCCAGTTTCAATTGATAACCATACCCTCTGCCATATTCTCCTACTCAAATAACCTCACAAAACTGGTTTAATGGTTGCCCCTCTCCATGGTGGAGGAATGTGAGGCTGCAGCATCGGGGCAGGTGAACTTCTCAGCGTGACCTAGCTGATGAAGGCTGAATCCAAAACCGATCGTCATCCCTTCTTACAGTGATGGAGCAGCGAGCTCCATCGTGTTCTTAACCAAACATCATGTTCAAATGAAAGGACCCAATACATTTTGGAGGCTGTATATTTAACCCCACAATAAGTTTGTCCTGTCTTTAATATTATTTCCATTTTAGGACTGAAGAAACTGAGATGCAGAGAGGATATGTTTCGATTTTGCACCGTTTATTAATAAGTTGTCCAAATCCACATGTTTTGGCTTCAAAATGGTAACTCTTTCCTCCTATACACATGTTTTATTCTTTAGTCATTCAAATTCTTACCTTTTTGCTTCAAAGCTATTGAACCTTCGGAAAGCAAAGTTGCAAGCTTCTCATAATTTATACCCAAAAAAAAAAAAATGCCCCAAAGGACCTTGTGAAAATTGTCAGAAAGAAACACACTGTGTAGAAATGATGATTCAACGTTCACTCTAATATTTCTGAAAATGTTTGTATAGTGCAGTACTACCTAGAACTCATATTTAATTTTGCTTTTGTTAATTGTTTCAAAATATACATAATCTACTTTTTTCTTCTTTAGGAAAGTGACATAATTAATACACAAATGACTATGAAAAAAAAAAGACCTTTCCATTCTAGAACAGGTGTTAAATTAGCCACAAGAGGACTCTCGTGTTATTTCCCAAATGTAATACAATAAAATTACAAGGAAAGCATCACTAAAAAGGGAAATGCTTTTTAAACTCCTCTTCTCTGGTCTAAATTAATAGCTTCTAGGTTTATTGGTTCCCAGAAGAAAACAAGCTGAATTTGTTTATTCCTACATATGAATAATCATGTCGATAGTGTTCCAAGAGAAGAAAACACGCTAGAATGATCAATGTTCCTGGTTCCAAGAAGTAAACAGAAAGCTCAGTCAGAACGAGGAGGGAGGGTCTGAAACGGAACAGAGATAATGGAATTTGCCCCAGGAAGTTTGTGTGTATAGATGAAGAGAGCAAGAAGCAATAATTCAGGAAGACAAGAAAGATGTGACCCTACCATGTACCAACCAGCATGGATGAGAACTACCTCCCCCTGTCCCACCTGGCAGAAAGCTTATAGCTTCGTCAATTCCAAGTCAGTGGAGTGAGTTTCATTTATGGGGAACAGGGAGACAGAAAACAGAGAGATGGGCATAAACAATTCCCAAAATAAAATTACCTATATAGAGATATTTTTTAATTGTAATAAAATTACCCTATATTTATACAGCTGTTTAGAATTTACTCAGTTTGCAGTTTTAAAATATTTTCAGGTATTGAATAGGAATTACAAGGTTATAAATTTGCAGAAAATAATAATTTTTAAAAATTCCACAAAGCAAGCCATATAAAAGAAGCAATCTTTGTATGTGTCTTTCCTCATTCCTCATGGCTAGAACAGAACAACAAATGCTATTATTCTGTAACAGTTAGCAGTGCAATCATAAGTGAAAATTTGCCTCTTTACTGTCAACTTGAGCTGGGTGTAAAGAAACATCTAAAAGAAAACTGAGTCATTAAGTGGGAATTGAGTGTAGAATGCACTCAATTTAAAGCTTTAACCAAAAAAGTGTAAACATGAGTAGGCAAAGACATTTCTAGAATCCTTAACCATCTCTCAACCTCCATTCAACCACTAAGGACATACTCTGACAGAAACTTGATGATCTGTGTCGTGCCCCTCACAATGTATTTTCTCGGTTATGCTTCTACACAATCCGCCTGGAGACGCTGAGCAAGATGGGCAATGAGCTTTCCTGTGGATCCAGGGAACACCTACAGCCTTTTATTCAAAGTTCATGTGTGCACGTGTGTGTGCATGCGTGCATGCCTGCTCAGATGCTAAGTCTGAGCCCATGGACTGTAGTCTGCCATGTTCCTCTGTCCACGGAGCTTTCTAAGCAGGAATACTGGAGGGGGTTGCCATTTCCTTCCCCATTTTTACCCAAAGTGAGGACTCTCAAAATGAAGGTTAGACAAATAACCATAGAGGAAAGTAAACACAAAATAAAAGCAAATGAGTTAAGTACGTTAGCTAAGCATAAATACCATAAGCAAATCTCATTGAGCAGATTAAATTTGCATAACAATGATTTATTCCTTTGTGCTATTTGTACAAGCCTTATGAGATGTTGTGGTCCACATTTTTGAGATACGAAAACTGAGGTTAGAGCAGGTATGTGCACTCAAGCTTAAGTGGCCTGGTCCATCTCTACCATGCAGGGATATTTGACTCCCCAAACCATTCTGTTAATGCTCGTGATTATCATCTTCTCTTGGAAGAGTGGGCAGACAAAAGTCTGAAGAAAATCATTCCAGGCATGCACGCCAGCAGGGAAATGATGTAACCAACACTACATGCTCAAGGAGATGCCAGCCTATGAAGCCCCTGGGGAAAGATCCCCAGGGAAAAGCAGGGAGAGGAAACAAAAGAATTAGGAGGTTCCGGGTCCGAGGAAGTACAGTAAGGTTTGTAATGGTCAGCTCTCACTGGGTAACAGACAAGCTCAGCATCTCACAGACATATGCGTGTAAGCCTCTGCTTCTTACTCACATGTTGGTGCATCAGCTGGGGTAACTGGTCCATGTGTCTTGCATCCTCCACGCAGAACCAGACTGTGTTCTCTCCCAGTTCCTGGAGGTGGTCCAAGAGCCCTCCCAGCTGTGCAGCTGACAGCAGGAGCCCCTGCCTGAGGTCAGCTGTGACCTCAATGGTCAAAACTAGCCACAAGGCACAGCCCACAGCTGAAGGGGAGGAAAGTGGACTTTGTCTTTGTGAGAAGAATATCAGGGTGAAAAATCATGGGATGTAAAGACAGTGAGGTATGAGAAACACACACATCACATCCCAGCATTTAAAGAAATTTGACTTCATGAGAAGCTTCTGGGGAACCACTCCAGCCTTTACTCATCAGTTTGAAACAGATTTGTTTTAGGGAGAAAAAAGCACTTTAGAAGAAGAAATCAGTTTGGGGGATGCTTAATTAAGGGAATAACTTTTTCCTTTTCCTAAAAGAATGTGTGGTACTAGAAAGAGAGATTCTACTCTGTCTGAAGAGGATGGATGGAATACATGTGCCTGAAGCACTCAGATGGCTTCTGTGATCTGATAATGCACATTTTTCCCATCTGACTCTTGTAAATATGTGACTGGATGCATTTTCCTGGAATTTGTGTAGCCACTTGTTCAAAGACAAAGAAGCCAAAAAGGAACTGGGATGAGATTTCAAACCTGTTTCAAATTAAGCAACATACTTAATACCTTTAAATATAGTTTTGTACTTTTATTCAATAGACAGTTAAGTTACCAACTGACTAATTTTTATTCAGCATGTACATTTCCATTCAATAAATGTGTATAGTTCTCTCACTGTGTCTTTAAATTGACACAATTATTTTTACAGCCCACTCCCAGCTTTACCCACCACTTGAGCATGACTCTTTTACCCAAATGTGTGAGCATGCATGCTTGAAATGAACATCATCTTCATGTTTTTGGACTTTGAAGTCACATATCTGAGCACTTAACTTTTCTGAGCCTCAGTTTCCTTGTTTTCAAAAGAAAAATACTAAAACCTACATTTTAAGGAAATTGTGGGTGTTACAAAAGATGCATAGCCAGCATCAAGCCTGGCACAGGGCCTCCAGCAAAGGGGCCAATGATGATGGTGACAGTGGTAGCACTCAGTTAAAAGTGGACACACAGTTACAACCCTTCAAAGACTTCTCTAGATGAGGATGAGCCACTGCCAACCTTTTTAGAGTAACAACAATCAGGAGGAACATTGTTTTGTTGCTTAAGTATCCATCAGGCAAGCAATAGGTTTGCAAAAACAAGCTGTGGCATTTTCTTTTTCTTGGTTAGTTTGAATCTAGATCTGTATTTTGAAGACTAAAAGTTATTACTGCCTGATGGCCTGCAATAAAGAATGTGAGACTCTCCATCTAGGGCTGTGGAGACATATGTCTGGCCCAGTAAAATGAATGTCTGTAACTTCAGGGGCTGCTCAGAGATGCTGAGATGGATGAAGCATCCACTGAGCACACTGTTGTGTGATACACAGCATCTCTGGCGGGAGGAGCAGGCAGAACTCACACAGGCTTCTCTCTTTCACACAAAATTAAAAAAAAAAAAAAGAAAATTTGAAAGCAGGGAGGCACAGTTGGTTCCAGGGCAGGTTTGTGAACACAGCATCCCATGTTTGAGAGGTTCCTCCAACCCTGAGCGGAGATGGTAAAGATCACTCTGTGCTGTGGAATGAGTATGAGCAGGCTACTCATGTGAGTCCCCCAGAATCTTCTTGAAAGACACACATTATGATCTTGCCAAATGTAATCATGGGAGTGACATCACCTCTGCCACCTCCTGTTGGAGACAGACCCTGCCCACACTAAAGTGGAGAAGGACAGAAAAGGATGTGAGATCCAGGAGATGCGCTCCTTGGGAGCTTATCCCAGAGTCTGCAGTCACCTGGTGTCTTACCTCGGGTGTGGGAAAGGAAATGATACAACAGATAGCTAAGCAAAATCCAAAATTGCATGAACCCCCTGCCCAATTCCACTACGTCTCTTCAACTCATTCTCAGAGAGATCTCTCTACAATTAGGACTTAGAAGAGACTCCATGGAGAGTCAAGGGTCATGAGTAACCACCAGAGTTTCCAAGCAGAGGCAGTACAGCTAATCAATCTGGATACCTGCAACCTGCTTACACTACACAGATGTTTGATATCCAGCTTCTAACATAGAAAACTGGAAAAGACATGGTCTTCCCTGGGAGTCCATGGTTAAGACTCTGCCTTTCAATGCAGGGGACGCAGGTTGGATCCTTGTTCAGGGAACTATCAGAGAAGGCAATGGCACCCCACTCCAGTACTCTTGCCTGGAAAATCCCATGGACAGAGGAGCCTGATGGGCTGCAGTCCATGGGGTCACTAAGAGTCAGACATGACTGAGTGACTTCACTTTCACTTTCCATTTTCCTGCATTGGAGAAGGAAATGGAAACCCACTCCAGTGTTCTTGCCTGGAGAATCCTAGGGACGGGGGAATCTGGTGGGCTGCCGTCTATGGGGTTGCACAGAGTCGGACATGACTGAAGTGATGCAGCAGCAGCAGCAGCAGCAGCAGGGAACCATGGTCACACTATGGGAGGGTGGCCAAAATTTTTTTAAAAAAAGAAAATTTGAAAGGACATTCACATGAGTTGCACAGCTGCTATTTGCCAGACACTATTATGGAAGCTTTACAGAGACATGTTTTTAAATTAAATAATGACACACCTCTAGAGCAACTCTATTTTTATAGAAAAAAGAAATATGATTCAGAGAGAAAAAGGATCTTATGAAAGATTTTGTATCTAGAGAATGTCAGAACTGGGATTTAACCAGAGCCAATCAAGCTTTTATTTTATTTCATGGCAGGGTCAGTTTGCTTTGCTTTGCTTCCCAAAACTACCTGATAAGCCTCGCACATGAGTAATGATCATGTGCAATCAGAAGGTGAATTTGATGGAGCTTGGCATTTTTCATTAGTGACTAAGCATGCTACCTTGTGAGTCAGAAAGAAAAGCAAATAAGGTATCAGTTTCTGTGGCATCATCTCCTCCCAGTAACTTGACTGGAGGCAAACGAGAAAAGCAAAAGCTGTTAAGAAAAAAAAAAAAAAAAACTTTGGGAAAAGAAATAAAATACTATACTCCTTAAGTAAAAGAAGTGCCTTTTACTGGCTCCCAACTATCCTGAAGTCAAAAAATGTTAACTTGGCAGTCGTTGGGAGGAGAAATGCAAAAAATCAAAAGCTTTCCTTTATAGTAGGACAGGAATACAGAAGAATTATCAAATTTCTAGGTTAGCCCAGAATCAACAAAGAATCTCTACTCAACTTTCCAAATCACAGGGCTCCCTTGAAGGCAAATTAAAATGTCTTGAGTAGAATGAGATGGCTCTGCTGGCTGGAAAGTCTTTGTGAAAGTGAAATGTTAGTTGCTCAGTTGTGACTGACTCTTTGTGACCCTATGGACCTGTGTCCTGCCAGGCTCCTCTGTCCATGGGATTTTCTAGCAAGAATACTGGACTGGGTAGCCATTCCCTTCTCCAGGGGATCTTCCTGACTCAGGGATTGAACCCTGGTCTCCTAGATTGCAGGCAGACTTTCTACCTTCTGAGCCACCATATTCCCTAAAACCTCCCTGTGGAATCCTCAATTTCTGGAAAAGTTGTCAAGAATAGAAAAACAATGAAGAAGGATCTCTCTTTAGCCTTGTTCATAAGAGCAAAAATAGCCAGCCATTTGAAAAGGGGAGGCTTTTAAGAGAAGGATGCTCATCATGACAGAAGAAGCAGAGACAGCATGGGAGATGACATGGGCATAGGTCAACCTTCAAAAGGGCAGTGTGACATTGCGACCCCCTCAGATCTCCCAAACTCTGGTCTGGAATTATCCACAGCCCTTCACCCAGCCCTTCATTTGATATGGGTGGGGCTTCCCTCATAGATCAGTTGGTAAAGAATCTGCCTGCAATGCAGGAGACCCGGGTTTGATTCCTGGGTCGGGAAGATCCCCTGGAGAAGGAAATGGCAACCCGCTCCAGTATCCTTGCCTGGAGAATCCCATGGACAGAGGAGCCTGGCAGGCTACAGTCCATGGCGTTGCAAGAGTCAGACATGACTTAGCGACTAAAGAGAGAGAGAGAGAGAGAGGATCTTACGTGTTGAATACTATTCTAACTGCTGATTTCAGACACATAGCATCATTTCTTTGTAGGGACCCAGGATTGGTAGGGAGGGTGGGGTCAGCTAGCCAGTGATCAAACCTAGCGTTCTAAGTACTGCACTAGCGGTAGGCTTTCTAGATCAATGTGATGCAGAGAGGAGGAGGAGGGTCTGATCTCCCCTCGAGTTGGGTCAGGGCTTAAACAAAGGAGCTGATGTCAACCAAGCAATTGATGTGATAGTATCAGTCTTAGGCTAGTTCACTATAAATAAGTACATTAGAGGAGTCAGAATTATGTTTATGTTTCTCATTGAATACAGAAGTTAGGGGACTTCTCCGAAGTCAGATTGCTGAGCTCCAACATTTACAATCTATATAACCTTCAAAAATGTTTCATTCTCTATGCCCCAGTTTTTTAAAAATTTATTTTATATAACTAATTTACAATGTTGTGTTAATTTCTGCTGTAGAGCAAAGTGATTCAGTCACACACACACACACACACACACACACACACACACACACATGTTCTTTTTTAACATTCTTTCCCATTATGGTTTATCACAGGATACTGACTATATCCCCTGTGCTATACAATAAGAACTTGTTGTTTACCCATCCTAAATATAACAGTTTGCATCTGCTAGCCCAAGCTCCCAAACCTTTCTGCCCCACCTCTCCTCTCCTCTCCCTTGGCAAACACACTCTCCTCTATGTTCTAAGCTCCAGTTTTTCAACAGTGTAATGAGTATACTGATAGGTCCTACCTCATGGTATTTTTATAAGAATAAGCAGAGGTAGCTATGGTTAGCATAGTACTTAAAACATTTGTTGCTATTCAGTTGCTAAGTCATGTATGACTTTTTTATGTGACCCCATGGACTGAAGCCAGAGAAGGCAACGGCCCCTGACTCTAGTACTGTTGCTTGGGAGATCCCATGGATGGAGGAGCCTGGTGGGCTTCGGTCCATGGGGTCGCATAGAGTCTGACAGGACTGAGCGACTTCACTTTCACTTTTCACTTTCCTGCATTGGAGAGGAAATGGCAACCCACTCCAGTGTTCTTGCCTGGAGAATCCCAGGGATGGGGGAGCCTGGTGGGCTGCCGTCTATGGGGTCGCACAGAGTCAGACACGACTGAAGTGACTTAGCAGCAGCAGCAGCAGGATAACTGGGCTACAAAATGAAAAAAAGTTTTCATTTACTGAGATGAGCCAGTAACATTACTATATAGAAAAGGAAACCGGGTCTTCTATAGTCTAATGTATCCAGTAAGGAAAAATAGTCCACCACAAAATGTGAGTACCTGGATGTGCCATTTAAGGCTTTCAGGCACCGCCCACATCAGGGCTCCAATATCCTACACTCATCACAGTCTAGGAGCAAACCACTGACTTCTCAACAAGGAATGCCACTTTTTCCAGCTTCTGACTTTGTTCTGGGCCATCTCGTTTATAATCATAGCTCACACCTCAGTGATGATGCTGTCCAGTACCCCCCATCATGAGGATAGCTCCTCGCCTTGGTGATGCTCCAGACTCCCCTTCCATCTACATGTTTGAGAGAATGTTCAACTCCATGTCCAGAGCCCTTGGCAGGCAATCATCAAGGGCAAAGCCTTCTTCAGTGCAAGCAATTCTGTGTGTTTCCATGTGCATCTGGCCACAAAATCAATGGGGCCCGGTGCTGACGAATGGCAGGGTCTCTTACTCAAGAAGGTGAGAGTGGCATTCTGAACCAAGCATGGGCCCCTCCATGAAGGCATCTGTACAGTGCACTATTTAGGGTCCAGTAACCAATTCCATTGCTTGTGAGGGTGCAGGGGGTGTTCCCCCAAAACACCAAGCAATGCTCCAGACTCCAGCTTTGGGGGAGGGTCCCACAATTCAACTCAGTTCTGACACTGTCTGCCCAGAGACTACGTGAGACCCCCTAGATAGGGGGCATAGGTGTGTGTGCTCAGTTGTGTCTGACTCGTTCTGACCCTATGGACTGTAGCCCACCAGCTCCTCTGTCCATGGAATTTTCCAAGCAAGAATACTGGTTTTCACTTCCTTCTCCAGGGGTCTTCCTAAACCAGGGATGGAACCCAAGTCTTTTGTGTCTTCTGCATTGGCAAGTGTGTTCTTTACCAGGGAAGCCAGTCCCATAAAACCTCCCTCCACTTCAGACAGACAGCCATCACAAGACCAGGCACTTATCTGTACTTCTGACTGGCTATACAACAGCTTCCCACAATTCTTCCTGAGGTTTGATTAATTTTCCAGAGAAGCTTGTAGAACTCAGGAAACTGATGTGCTTACTAGATGACCCATTTACTGCAAAGGGCACTGAAGGATAGAGAGGGGTGAAGAGATACAGAGGATGAATCCCAAAGAGCTTCTGTCTTCATGGAGTTTGAGGTTCTACACTGTGCCAAGTGAATGTGTTCTGGTTCATCAACCCAGAAGCTCTCCGAACAGCCCTGTCTTTGTTGGGTTTTTATAGAGGCTTCATTACATACATGCATGCTGAGTCACTTCAATCATGTCTGACTTTTTGCAACCCTATAGACTGTAGCCCATTAGGCTTCTCTGTCTGTGGGATTCTCCAGCAAGAATACTGGAGTGGCTTGCCATTCCCTCCTCCAGGGGATCTTCCCAACCCAGGGATCGAACCCATGTCACTCATGTCTCCTGCACTGACAGCCAGATTCTTTACCACTAGCATCACTTGGGAAGCCCATCATTATATATACACAATAGATTAAATCACTGGCTATCGGTGATTGATTCAACCTTAGACAATAAAGCAGCTCAGTCAGTTCTAAGTTCCAGAAGTGGCTCCCCGGTGACACAAGCCCTCCAGACTGCCCACTCACTCCACAGTGAAGGGACTGACAGTGAGTCCCAAGGAAAAGTCAATCCCTGGGAACTGGAGATGAGGAATTCCCTGGCAGCTCAGTCAGTAAAGAATCTGCCTGCATTGCAGGAGACCTGGGTTCAATCCCCAGGTCAGGAAGACCCCCTAGAGAAGGAAATGGCAACCCACTCCAGTGTTCTTACCTTGAAAATCCCATGAACAGAGGAGCCTGGAGGGCTACAGTACATGGGGTCACAGGAGTCAGACATGACTTAGCAACTAAACCACCAACAAGAACCTGAATATCTGCTGTGTACAATTCTTTTCTTCAGGTGTTTAGTTAACACTAGTCAACATCCTTCAAGCTCAGTCAGTTCTACAACTCTGACAATATTGAGTGATCAGTGGTAAGAACTCAAAGTCCAACCCCTGGGCTCAGTGTGACATCATATCTTGTATAGAATATGTCATTTCAGCCAGCCTTCCTCGCTATGGGCCAGCTACACTAGCTTCCTTAAAAAGTCAGTAGTAATGGTAAAATAAGAGGTATTGAAGGTCGCTGGCGGCCACCTCATCCTGGGGAAGGAGCCTTATCTCGTGGAATTCCCACATCTTTGCCAGGGGTTATGATCCAGCATCTTTGCCTTCTGAGGTTAGTATCTCTTGGCCTTGATCTCTAAAGGACCCTTGGTTAGTACTCACTGCAGGAGAAGTGAGTGCACAGATGAGTTCTTTCTTAAAGAGGGCAATGACCATCAGGGTGTGGTTAGAAAATGGCCTAAATAGTAGTGACTGATGTGACAAAAACACAACTTAAGCTCAAGGCTAGAGAAGGGCATCTATTCCAGTTTTATCCAATGCAGAAGCAGCAAACATCCGGGACTCCTATTCCCCAACTCCAGGTAAATGATGCCTATACTCTACATGCTAGTCGTCTTTGACATCACGTCCATGTTCAGATTGATGAAGGCTATGAGGATGACTGCAAATGATGGATGCAGCCACCACATCCCTTCTTGCAAAAATAAAATCACATAAAGGTGATTAATGGACTAGGAGTGTCAGCGAGTGAATTGCAGGAAATAAAATACATATTCAGCAGTATTTGTATTCTCCTTCCCAAGGGAGATCTGTGATCAGGCTGGGTGTGGTTTGGATCCTTAAAAAGTCTACTGTTCTTGTAAAGGAAGCATGCCTGATGCCTAACAGCCTGTGTGAAAGGACCAGCCACCACAAAGTGCCCTGAGACTCAATTGCACAGAGGACTCATTTGGGTCTGGCTATTTTTGAGGATGCCTGTTAGGGTGACATGGGGCATCTCTGAACATTCTTTACTTTCATCTGAGCTTCCTTCTGATAATATTGACAAAGTTCAAGGTGTTTGCTCAGCTTCATTTGATCTGTTCAGAAATAACTATAACTGGAAAAGACTCCAACGGTGGGAAAGATTAAAGGCAGGAGGAAAAGGGGACAACAGAGGATAAGATGATTGGATGGGCATCACTGACTCAACGGATGTGAGTTTGAGCAAACCCCCAGATATGGTGAAGGGCAGGGAAGCCTAGCGTACTGCAATCCATGGAATTGCAAAGAGTTTCACATGACTGAGAGGCTAAACAGCAATTTCATATAGAACCTCGAAGGCATGAACAAAATTCTAATTGGATTTTGTGCTGGTGAGAAGAGCTTTTAAAACTTTAACCCTCAAGAACTGATGCTCACGAAGGAAAGTGAAGATCAAAGCAATCACCTCTTCCCAGGCTTATGAGAGTAAGGGGCAAACATGATCTTTCAAAATCAAGTGTAAAAAAGAATGGCAACCTCACCAGACGCTAACCAGTGGGTTAATATCCAAAATAGTCAACTGGAAGGAGATTATTAAAATGTGATGTAGGAGACTGAATAATGGGAACTCATGGCCACAAGAAACTCAAGTTCTACTCAAAGGAAGTGAGAACTATTCAAACAAAATACAAGGTTGCATATCTCAAGGAAGAAAAGTCAAGGTTCCCAGATGTACAGGACTGAGCCAGGGTTACACAGAACACCCGGATACCTTTGCTCCAGAGATGTGAGTAAGGCAGTCTGTTGGTCAGGAAGTTATACGAGAAGGGGTCCTTAGAGGGCAGCTATGACTCAGAGCCCATGTGTATAAGACATGAGTCTTCACAACAGCAGACCTGGTAGCCTTGACTTCATGACATCAACATTCAAAACTTTGACTTACTACTAGCAACTTGGAAAATCCCAGAAAAAAATCACAACATGAAAAATCATAATCCCAGAAAATCACAATACACAGTAAGTCCCCTACAGATATGAATGAGTTCCATTCTGAGAGGATGTTCATTAAGTCCAGTTTGTTCATAAGTCCAACAAACTTAGCCAAGGTGCCCAACTCACACAATTGGCTATATAGTACTGTACTCTAATAGGTTTATAATGCTTTTACACAAATAATACATTAAAAACCAAGCAAAAAAATTAAACGTGTTTAATCTTACAGTACAGTACCTTGAATAGTACTGTAGTACAGTACAGCAGCTAACATACAGGGACTGACATCAAGCGAAGAGGCAAGAAGAGCTATTGACTGGAGGAGAAAGGAGGTAGGAGGTGGTGGAGGTGAGGGATGGTCCACATTAGGAGACGAAGGGCAGGCTGCAATCTCACTCACAACTGCCGTTGATGGCACAGGTTCTACTTCCTTGCTGAATTCAATTCTATCTACCCTCTTGAAAACACGATCCAGTGATATTTGGGTAGTAACTCTTCTTTGCTTATCATAGATGACACAACTGTACTGAAGTGCATTCTGAACGGATGCTGCAACTTTTAGGAACTGTTTGTTCTACATTCGGGCCCTGTACCTCACCTCAGCCACCAGGGAAGCCCCCAAAACTAACAGTGCCTCCTTAAAGAAAAGCCACTTACCATTTCCTGCATCATGAACCTCTTCAGTTCTTCAGTTACTTCTTCACCCTCTTGTCTCTCTTTGTCCTTTCTCTAGGCTTCCAATTCCATCAGGTTTTCATTAGTAAGCACCTCATGTTGCACAGCAACAATACTGTGCAGTAAAGTACATGTAAAAGCAAAGGATGCATGCATAGACCTATATACACTGGACATGAACTAACGTACATGTCTGGACATGTTTGTTGTTGCTGTTGTTGTTTTTTTTCTCACTTGAAGGACAGTCAATGCCTATTGCATTCCTTATGAATAGGAAAATCAATTTTCTTTCCTGCTGCCAATGAGCTCGGAGGGCCAAGTGTCTGACCGGGCCTGTCTTCTGCTGGCCTGCTGCCTAGACAGCATTTAGCTTGTAGCACTGAGACCTTATTAGGAACCGAGACAGGCAGCCAAGGCCTCGAACGTGGGGTTGTCTCAGATCCACTGGGCTCCAAAAAGTATGAGGAAGGATTTGGAGAGAACTGAAGAGGTTCACAGAGCCAGTCAGGACACAGGGCAGTCAGTGCAAGGGCTGCCTCTCTGGAGGTGGATACCAGGGGGAGGTACTGGGTCAGCCTCAGCCTCCAAAAGAGCAGAGCAGTGATGGGGCTTCTAGGCACAACATCCACCAGGAAGTGGCTAAAGGGGAATCTCGGGTGGTGCTGGCTCCAAGCAGAGCCCTGCTGGTGTCCATTCCCCCAGAACATCCCAAATGAAGCTTACGGTGCACCATGAGATTTGAGCTCCCAAAAAACAAACAGTGAGGAGTTCTGGGGAGAAGTTCTGCTGTGGGTAAGGAAGGGATCAAGGGGAGCAGAGCTAGTTGAGCACTGCTCAGACGCAGGATCAGAACTGCAGTAGAGTTACACTTGGAATACTGCTCAGTCATCAAAAATGATGCCATTTGTAGCAACATGGATAGACCTAGAGAAAGTAAGTTAGAGAAATAGACTCACAGACATAGAAAACAAATTTTTGGTTACCAGGGAGGAGGGCTGAGAAGGGATAAATTAGGAATTGGGGATTAGCATGCACACACTATAAAACTGATTATCAACAAGGACCCTGTATAGCACAGGGAACCACATTCAACGTTTCATAATAACCTACAAGGGGAAAAAAATCTGAGAAAGAATATATATGTTATATAAAATCAGAGAAGGTAATGGCAACCCACCCCAGTACTCTTGCCTGGGAAATCCCATGGACAGAGGAGCCTGGTAGGCTGCAGTCCATGGGGTCGCAAAGAGTCGGACACGACTGAGAGATTTCACGTTCACTTTTCACATTCATGCATTGGAGAAGAAAATGGCAACCCACTCCAGTGTTCTTGCCTGGAGAATCCCAGGGACAGGAGAACCTCATGGGCTGCCGTCTATGAGGTCGCACAGAGTCGGACACGACTGTCTTGACTTAGCAGCATACATATATATGTATGTATATAACTGAATCACTTTGCTATACACCTGAAACTAACACAACATTGTAAATCAACTATATTTCAATTAAAAAAAAAACAAAGAACAAGCAAAAAAAAGTATACTTCAATAAGAGCTTCCCCAGTGGTTCAGCAGTAAAGAATCTTCCTGCAAAGCAGGAGACATGGGTTCGATCCATGGGTCAGGAAGATCCCCTAGAGGAGGGCACGGCAACTCACTCCAGCATTCTTGCCTGGAGAATCCCATGGACAGAGAAGCCTGGAGGGCTACAGTCCATAGAGTCACAAAGACTCAGAAACAACTGAAGCAACTGAGCGTACATGCACGCACATGCTTCAATAAAATGGAAATAATTTTTCTAAGAAAAGAATCACCAGGAAGAGACTAATAACAGGATAAGAGCCTACAATTGCCATCAGCAAACTTTTCCCAGTAAAGGTCCAGATAATAAATACTTCAGGATTTGTGGGCCATATGGTCTCTGCTCAACTACTCACCTCTGCAGTTGTTGAACACAGAGGATCAGACAACAGATAAGCAAGTGGGCGAAGCTGTGTTCCAATCAATTTCACTTATGAATTCAGGTTTCTGGCTGGGTTTGGTTGTAGTTGGCCAATGAGTGTCTTAGTGAAAAGGCTTTACATTTTTAAGTAATATTTTATTTTTTTGTCCTGACAACAACAACAACAATGAATGTGCTTATTGTTCAAAATTTAGGCAAGATAGGGAATTCCCTGGCAGTCCAGTGATTAGGACTCTGAGCTTTCACTGCCACGGCCCAGGGTTCAGTACCTAGATGGGGAACAAAGGTCCCACAAACTGCACCATATTATAGACAAAATAGAAAAGTCATTGAATGTATTCCATCCACTATTTCTGCCACATTTTACACAACATTTAAATCCTAATGTGTGACTGACCCTGACTACTGCTTTTTCACGGAAAATTACATCATGTATATAGACTGGTTCCAAATAGGAAAAGGAGTACGTCAAGGCTGTATATTCTCACCCTGTTTATTTAACTTATATGCAGAGTACATATGAGAAACGCTGGACTGGAAGAAACACAAGCTGGAATCAAGATTGCCGGGGGAAATATCAATAACCTCAGATATGCAGATGACACCACCCTTATGGCAGAAAGTGAAGAGGAGCTCAAAAGCCTCTTGATGAAAGTGAAAGTGGAGAGTGAAAAAGTTGGCTTAAAGCTCAACATTCAGAAAACGAAGATCATGGCATCCAGTCCCATCACTTCTTGGGAAATAGATGGGGAGACAGTGGAAACAGTGTCAGACTTTATTTTAGGGGGCTCCAAAATCTCTGCAGATGGTGATTGCAGCCATGAAATTAAAAGACGCTTACTCCTTGGAAGGAAAGTTATGACCAACTTGGACAGCATATTCAAAAGCAGAGACATTACTTTGCCAACAAAGGTCTGTCTAGTCAAGGTTATGGTTTTTCCAGTGGTCATGTATGGATGTGAGAGTTGGACTGTGAAGAAAGCTGAGTGCTGAAGAATTGATGTTTTTGAACTGTGGTGTTGGAGAAGACTCTTGAGAATCCCTTGGGCTGCAAGGAGATCCAACCAGTCCATCCTAAAGGAGATCAGTCCTGGGTGCTCTCTGGAAGGACTGATGCTGAAGCTGAAGCTCCAATACTTTGGCCACCTCATGCGAAGAGTTGACTCATTGGAAAAGACTCTGATGCTGGGAGGGATTGGGGGCAGGAGGAGAAGGGGATGACAGAGGATGAGATGGCTGGATGACATCACCGACTCAATGGATGTGAGTCTGAGTGAACTCCGGGAGATGGTGATGGACAGGGAGGCCTGGCGTGCTGTGATTCATGGGGTCACAAAGAGTCGGACATGACTGAGCGACTGAACTGAACTGATATATACACATAATGTCATAAATTCCTCATAAATATTCTGGAGTGGGTTGCCATGCCCTCCTCCAGGGGATCTTCCTGACAAAGGGATGGGACCTGTATCTCTTTCATCACCTGAACTGACAGGTGGGTTCTTTACCACTAGTGCCACCTGGGAATCCCATATAATATTCTACCATATGGATATATCTACTTTTATTTAATCTATATAAACTGGATGAAAAGTTGCTTTTAATATTTTACTGTTATAAAGTCTTGTCACACAGAAATTTATGTTTACCCACAAATCTGTGTACTCACAAACCTTTGATACACAAACATTTCTCCATGTGTCTTACTGTTTTCCCATAATCTCCTACTTCAAGTCAAAGCTGAGGGGAGAACCCAGTTTGTACATCGGAGCACAAAAATAAATCAAAGGAAGGGCTAATTTTCAATATTACCCATAGCCTGGCTTTTAGGACAGAACAGAGAATAATGTCAGTGTTTATTCTGCAATTAAAAACAATTATTATTGCTCTCTGTGGCCATTCTATTAGCATGAAATTTGAACCAAAGACAGTTTTACAACTGTCTGGTGTGTGATAGATGTTAACTAGACATACTGTGGTCATTTTACAATATATACAAATATTCAATAACACTGTACCCTGGAAACTAATATATGTTATTTACACTTCAATTTAAAAAATAACTATTATTGCTATCCATCATCATTTTACTACCATGAAAACTTGAACCAAAAATTTGTAGGTGTGTCCATTGCTCAGAAACAATAACAAGGTTAAAGCACTCAATTTCAGTAGTTGAGTTTTAAATTTGAATATTAAGAAAAAACATCTGCAGCCAAATACAACGTTATAGATCATAGTTAAAATAATAACGCGCATTTGTATCACGACTTACTGGTTTTAAAATCATTTTCACATCCATTATATTATTTGCCTGTATAATTAGCACTTTCTGTAGATGGGTATTTTAAGACAATAGATGCATGATCTCAGTTAAGCAAACCAGCTCTTGGATTAGATCCTCAGCATCGAAGCAAATCCATATGCTGTTTGCACAATCCCAAGCTGAACTCTGAAATCTCTTTCTAAGAGAGGAATTTGTGGACAGGCATCATCCTCTGCTTTCTGTCTCCTGCACCTGCTGTGCTCACAGAGGGTCTGATTACTTGTATTTTCTCTTTGATGGCAGGCATTTGGAAATTCTAAAGCAATTAAAAGCAGGCTTGGCAAAAAGGCCAAATTAGTATCTGAGTTAAATAAAATTAAACATTTATGTAACACTTTACTATTTGCAGATCTAAACATTAAAACATGAACTATTTAACAGTGAATTACTTTTTCATTCTTAAAAGTAGTTGTTTTCCTTAATTATTATTTAGCATAAGAATTGTCCATTTTATATGTTCATGTTCAAAAAATGACTTCGAAGTACGATTATACTGAATTGTGTAAAGATTTTAAGTTCACAGTAAACCAAAAGATAACTTACATGATTCAATTCTGTTTCAGTCAATCCAACAATCATTGCTTGTGTTTTCTATGTGTGGACTACCATCATAAACTGCAATAGCCATTAGATAAATGAAAATAAGGGCCTAAGGAACAACTGTCTTCCAAAGTATTGCAGTTGACTTCAATAGAAGAGAAGAGAGTGGAAATTGTAGCGTCTAAAAAATTTGCGGTAAATTTCTGATTAGGACACAAATTCAAATAAAAGAGAGAAAATTAAGATCTATATTAAAAAATGATTTGCTTCTGGTCAGAAATATGATGGTGTCCTCGTATCTTGAAAAAAAAAAAAAAAACAGTGTTATAGTATATAAGCCACAGCCTATAGCAATTAAAACTTCATAATATAAGCAACAATTTCTCTGAGATCTTACACTGGTAAGGTAATCTCTGGTTCTGAACTACTGTTTCCGTTGAAATGATTAACCATTCAATTGCCTAGAAATTCTACAAGTGTCCTCTCCATCTGTCTTATACTGATAAAAAGAATCATAGGCACAAAACAAATTAACATAGCTACAGAACCAAATTTATTGAAAACTTCTTTAGGAAGGGTAGAAGAGTTTAGTTTTAGCACACAAAGAAATTCATAGTCATATTCTTAAAAGTACTTCTGGAAGGAACAGGTACTGAAAGCTTGAGCAGACCTAGAATTAGGAGTCTAAATGGTGATCTGTGTTTAGGGGTGAGATATGAACATCACACCTTCAGGTGTGGATAAAAAACAATACTGAAAACCAGAAGGGAACACCAGGAAACAGTTGTTTACAGCTAAAGCATAGACTTAATTAGAGATACCAAGGGAATATTTCATGCAAAGATGGGCACAATAAAGGACAGAAACAGTAGGGACCTAACAGAAGCAGAAGATATTAAGGACAGGTGGCAGGAATACACAGAAGAACTATACAAAAAAGATCTTCATGACCCACATAACCACAGTGGCATGATCACAGACCTAGAGCCAGAAATCCTGGAATGCAAAGTCAAGTAGGCCTTAGGAAACATCACTATGAACAAAACTAGTGGTGGTGATGGAAATCCAGTGGAGCTATTTCAAACCCTGAAAGATGATGCTGTGAAAGTGCTGCACTCAGTATGCCAGCAAATTTGGAAAACTCAGCAGTGGCCACAGCACTGGAAAAGGTCAGTTCTCACTCCACTCAAAGAAAGGCAATGCCAAAGAATGCTCAAGTTCAGTTCAGTTCAGTCGCTCAGTCGTGTTTGACTCCTTGCGACCCCATGAATCGCAGCACGCCAGGCCTCCCTGTCCATCACCATCTCCCAGAGCTCACTCAGACTCACGTCCATCGAGTCCATGATGCCATCCAGCCATCTCACCCTCAGTCGTCCCCTTCTCCTCCTGCCCCCAATCCCTCCCAGCATCAGAGTCTTTTCCAATGAGTCAATTCTTCTCATGAGGTGTCCAAAGTACTGGAGCTTCAGCTTTAGCATCATTCATTCCAAAGAAATCCCAGGGTTGATCTCCTTCAGAATGGACTGGTTGGATCTCCTTGCAGTCCAAGGGACTCTCAAGAGTCTTCTCCAACACGACAGTTCAAAAGCATCAATTCTTCAGTGCTCAGCCTTCTTCACAGTCCAACTCTCACATCCATACATGACTACTGGAAAAACCATAGCCTTGACTAGACGAACCTTAGTCAGCAAAGTAATGTCTCTGGTTTTGAATATACTGTCTAGGTTGGTCATAACTTTTCTTCCAAGGAGTAAGCATCTTTTTTAATTTCATGGCTGCAGTCACCATCTGCAGTGATTTTTGAGCCCCCCAAAATAAATCTGACACTGTCTCTACTGTTTCCCATCTATTTCCCATAGAACCAGAGGCCATGATCTTAGTTTTCTGAATGTTGAGCTTTAAGCCAACTTTTTCACTCTCCACTTTCACTTTCATCAAGAGGCTTTTTAGTTCCTCTTCACTTTTTGCCATAAGGGTGGTGTCATCTGCATATCTGAGGTTATTGATATTTCTCCCAGCAATCTTGATTCCAGCTTGTGTTTCTTCCATTCCAGCGTTTCTCATGATGTACTCTGCATAGAAGTTAAATAAGCAGGGTGACAATATATAGCCTTGACGTACTCCTTTTCCTATTTGGAACCAGTCTGTTGTTCTATGTCCAGTTCTAACTGTTGCTTCCTGACCTGCATACAGATTTCTCAAGAGGCACATTAGGTGGTCTGGTATTCCCATCTCTTCCAGAATTTTCCTCAGTTTATTGTGATCCACACAGTCAAAGGCTTTAGCATAGTCAATAAAGCAGAAATAGATGTTTTTCTGGAATTCTCTTGTTTTTTCCATGATCCAGCAGATGTTGGCAATTTGATCTCTGGTTCCTCTGCCTTTTCTAAAACCAGCTTGAACATCAGGAAGTTCATGGTTCATGTATTGCTGAGGCCTGGCTTGGAGAATTTTGAGCATTACTTTACTAGCATGTGAGATGAGTGCAATTGTGCAGTAGTTTGAGCATTCTTTGGCATTGCCTTTCTTTGGAATTGGAATGAAAACTGACCTCTTCCAGTCCTGTGGCCACTGCTGAGTTTTCCAAATTTGCTGGCATATTGAGTGGAGTGCTTTCACAGCATCATCTTTCAGGATTTGAAACCGCTCAACTGGAATTCCATCACCTCCACTAGCTTTGTTCGTAGTGATGCTTTCTAAGGCCCACTTGACTTCACATTCCAAGATGTCTGGCTCTAGATTAGTGATCACATCATCATGATTATCTGGGTGGTGAAGATCTTTTTTGTACAGTTCTTCTGTGTATTCTTGCCACCTCTTCTTAATATCTTTTGCTTCTGTTAGGTCCAGACCATTTCTGTCCTTTATCACACCCATCTTTGCATGAAATGTTCCCTTGGTAGCTCTAATGTTCTTGAAGAGATCTCTAGTCTTTCCCATTCTGTTGTTTTCCTCTATTTCTTTGCATTGATCGCTGAAGAAGGCTTTCTTATCTCTTCTTGCTATTCTTTGGAAATCTGCATTCAGATGCTTATATCTTTGCTTTTCTCCTTTGCTTTTCACCTCTCTTCTTTTCACAGCTATTTGTAAGGCCTCCCCAGACAGCCATTTTGCTTTTTTGCATTTCTTTTCCATGGGGATGGTCTTGATACCTGTCTCCTGTACAATGTCACAAACCTCATTCCATAGTTCATCAGGCACTCTATCTATCAGATCTAGGCCCTTAAATCTATTTCTCACTTCCACTGTATAATCATAAGGGATTTGATTTAGGTCATACCTGAATGGTCTAGCGGTTTTCCCTACTTTCTTCAATTTAAATCTGAATTTGGCGATAAGGAGTTCATGATCTGAGCCACAGTCAGCTCCTAGTCTTGTTTTTGCTGACTGTATAGAGCTTCTCCATCTTTGGCTGCAAAGAATATAATCAATCTGATTTCAGTGTTGACCATCTGGTGATGTCCATAAGTAGAGTCTTCTCTTGTGTTGTTGGAAGAAGGTGTTTGCTATGACCAGTGCATTTTCTTGGCAAGACTCTATTAGTCTTTGCCCTGCTTCATTCCACATTCCAAGGCCAAATTTGCCTGTTACTCCAGGTGTTTCTTGACTTCCTACTTTTGCATTCCAGTCTCCTATAATAAAAAGGACATCTTTTGGGGGTGTTAGTTCTAAAAGATCTTGTAGGTCTTCATAAAACCGGTCAACTTCAGCTTCTCAGCATTACTGGTGTTAGTTCTAAAAGATCTTGTAGGTCTTCATAAAACCGTTCAACTTCAGCTTCTCAGCGTTATCCAAGTCTATCCAGCATAGACTTGGATAACTGTGATATTGAATGGTTTGCCTTGGAGACAAACAGAGATCATTCTGTCATTTTGAGATTGCATCCAAGTACTGCATTTTGAACTCTTTTGTTGACCATGATGGCTACTCCATTTCTTCTGAGGGATTCCTGCCAGTAGTAGTAGATGTAATGGTCATCTGAGTTAAATTCACCCATTCCAGTCCATTTTAGTTCTCTGATTCCTAAAATGTCAACATTCACCCTTGCCATCTCTTGTTTGACCACTTCCAATTTGCCTTGATTCATGGACCTGACATTCCAGGTTCCTATGCAATATTGCTCTTTACAGCATCGGATCTTGCTTCTATCACCAGTCACATCCACAACTGGGTGTTGTTTTTGCTTTGGCTCCATCCCTTCATTCTTGCTGGAGTTATTTCTCCACTGATCTCCAGTAGCATATTGGACACCTAATGACCTGGGGAGTTCCTCTTTTGGTATCCTATCATTTTGCCTTTTCATACTGTTCATGGGGTTCTCAAGGCAAGAATACTGAAGTGGCTTGCCATTCCCTTCTCCAGTGGACCACATTCTGTCAGTTTTAAGTTAGCTTAAAACTCAACATTCAGACAACTAAGATCATGGCATCCAGTCCCATCATTTCATGGCAAATAGATGGGGAAATAGTGGAAACAGTGGCTGACTTTATTTTGGGGGGCTCCAAAGTCACTGCAGATGGTGATTGCAGCCATGAAATTAAAAGGCGCTTGCTCCTTGGAAGAAAAGTTATGACCAGGCATAGACAGCATATTGAAAAGCAGAGACATTACTTTGCCAACAAAGGTCCGTCTAGTCAAGGCTATGGTTTTTCCAGTGATCATGTATGGATGTGAGAGTTGGGCTGTGAAGAAAGCTGAGCACTGAAGAATTGATGCTTTTGAACTGTGGTGTTGGAGAAGACTCTTGAGAGTCCCTTAGACTGCAAGGGACTCAGTCGCTCAGTTGTGTCCAGCTCTTTGCAACCCCATGGACTGCAGCATGCCAGGCTTCCCTGACCATCGCCAACTCCCGGTGCTTGCTCAAACTCATGTCCATCGAGTTGGTCATGCCTCCAACCATCTCATCATCTGTCATCCCCTTCTCCTCCCACCTTCAATCTTTCCCAGCATCAGGGTCTTTTCCAATGAGTCATTTCTTTGCATCATGTGGCCAAAGTATTGGAGTTTCAGCTTCGGCATCAGTCCTTTCAGTGTATGTTCAGGACTGATTTCCTTCAGGACTGACTGGTTGGATCTCCTTGCAGTCCAAGGGACTCTCAAGAGTCTTCTCCAACACCACGGTTCAAAATTATCAATTCTTTGGTGCTCGGCTTTCAAACAAAAGAGAGAAAATTAAGATCTATATTAAGAAATGATTTGCTTCTGGTCAGAAATCTAATGTGCCCCCATATCTTGAAAAAGACAGTTTTATTGTATATAACCCACAGCCTATAGCAATTAAAACTTCAAGATGTATGCAACAATTTCTCTGAGATCTTACACTGGTAAGGTAATCTTTGGCTCTGAACTACTGTTTCCACTAAAATGATTAACCAGTCAATTGCCTAGAAAATCTACGAGTTGGCTAGAAATTGCCTATAAATTCTACATTAAAAGGTCTGTCTAGTCAAAGCTATGAGTTTTCCAGTAGTCATGTATGGATGTGAGAGTTGCACTATAAATAAACATGAGTATGGATTATGAAAATTTACTCAGAGTACAACACAGAGAAAAGCAAATCATAAAATATTTTTTAAATATAAAGAAGAGGTTAACACACATGGATTATTAATAAAAATTCAGAGAAAAGATTGTAGAAGGATTAAACAAGAAGGCAATATTAGTTTAGATAATGATTGAGAACTTTTCAGATTCTGCACCAGAATCACAGTGAAACCTAAAATCAATTACAGAAATAATGATATTTTACTGAAAAGAAGTGAGTTTCTTTTTCCGCTAATAAATAATTTAGTAACTTCTACAGGCTATATTTTCAGTAGAGATTAATAATCCAAGCTGAAAAATCAAATAAGCAAGCAAATAGGATAAGTAACAAATTTAATACTTAATAACATAGTTTACTATTTAGACCTAAAATTAATATTACTGTTCAATTTAAAGATTCAATAAAATAGGATAAAACAAATATACTGAACAAAAATATTAAAAAGTTGAAAAATAATCTAAGTTAAAGCACTCAGAGGTAGGTCCTATCTTGTTCATGAAGATTATAAAAAGACTGATTATTATTATATAATCAATCCAAAAAATACAGAGATCCAGTCTAAAAGACAAATAGCACAATAAAAAGATGAAAAACATGAAGGAAGATGAGGAAAGAAGAACTCTTACCATTTACTAAAGGTTTAAAAATGAACACACATGTATACATATGAATTATGTGCACATGTGTCTGCATTCATATGTGTTGTGTACATATGTGTGTGTGCATCTTGTGTATACATACATGGGCACATATATTTATATACACCTACATGTATGTACAAAATGAAGGTAAGGACCATTGTTGATAAGAACTATTCAACACAGATTTGAGTTCTACACAATAATTTGTATTAAATGTACATATAAACAAATATTTACCATAATGAATTATGTTAAACAAGATAGTTACAGATTTATTAGTAACAGTGAGAAATCTCTTACGTTTTCTTTATCATCACATAACACCATCATTTAATTATAATCTTATCCTCCTCACTTATTTTTATCCACACTGTAAACATCTTATTTACCACACTGAAAATAGGACATGGTTAAGTAAATGAGACTTAACCTTCAGTTCCAATTGAATTCATGCCCTGTCTTTTACTTATCATGATTCCCAGTTTTATTGCAAATTCAAGAGTCCCAGCGGAAAGCAAGCATGTGATTCCCCTAAATGAAAGAAGACTGGACTTGCCCATCTGAATAGAATTTGGGTGTTCCTTGTCTGAGCTTTCTCCTGTTTCTCCTCCCACCACATCCCCATCCCCAAACCCTGGCTCTACATCACCTCCTATCTGCATGGGCAACCCATCTACTGCCATCTACTGTTACGTTTGAGTCTTTTGTGTCCTCCCTACCCCTAGTGCTCTGGTGAAGTAGGAAAAAAACTGATATCAGAGGGAGGTGGGAGCCTCAGGACGGGGGGACACATGTACACCCATGACTGATTCATGTCAATGTATGGCGAAACCATCACAGTATTGTAAAGCAATTAGCCTACAATTTAAATAAATAAATAATTTTTTTTTAAAACTGTAAATCAACTATACATCAATAAAAAGAATTTTAATTAAAAAAAGAAAAAGATGAAAAACATATTTAAAAATATAAAAATTAAAATAAACATTAAAAAATCAGAGATTCTTAATAAATGACAGATTCTCATGCAAAGAGAGATCAAAACTCAAGAGAGATCAAAGTTTAGGTATGGAGAATTATTGCCAGATATAATAGCCATAAGTAAAGTGGTGCTGTTATATTAGTAAATGGAAAATAGTCTTTTGGTAAAGAACACTTCTAGAGACAAAGTTTCAACATTCTAATCAAAAGGTACAATTCATCAAGAATAATAAAATACACAGATGTGAATTTGTATATATGTATGTCCCCAAACTAGAAACAACCCAGGTGTCCATCCATAAAAAAATCAATAAAACAACAGTGCTACAGATATAGAAAAAAAAATGGAATCCTATTCAGCAATAAAAAGGAAGAAACAAAACAACATGGATAAATCTCGAAATCACAATACTATGTGAAAAAAAAAGCCTTATAAAAGAAGCTGTATTATTACATATATAAATTTCAAAAACAGGTAAAACTAATCTGGGGTAGAGAAAAAAAAATCAGAGGAAAATTTGCCTGGGTTAAGCAAGGATTTATCAAGAAGAGACATGTCCTACATATTGACAAAGGTTTTATTTGCACAGGTGTGCAGAGTCATGGGAACTTATCAAAGATACACTTATGCAAGTAAATTTTATCTTAACTCTTTTAGAGTAAGTAAATATGGAATTCTTCTCAATGTTATACATGATACACGCTGAAATATTGGGCTTCCCAAGTGGCGCTAGTGGTGAAGAACCTGCCTGCCAATACAGGACACAGAAGATACTCAGGTTCAATCCCTGTGTTGGGAAGATATCCTGGAGGAAAGCATGGCAACCCACTCAAGTATTCTTGCCCGGAGAATCCCATGGGCAGAGGAGCCTGGTAGGTTACAGTCCATAGGGTTGCACAGAGTCAGACATGACTGAAGTGATTTAGCAGCAGAAGTGAAAGTATACTGAAGTTTACTTTGAAATGTGTCAAAAGAATAAGCTGGATTAAAAAGTGGAGAAAGAAATGAACATATATGTGAAAAAACAAGCATCAGTTCAATTCAATCGCTCAGTCATTTCCGACTCTTTGCGACCCCAGGAATCTCAGTACGCCAGGCCTCCCTGTCCATCACCAACTCCCGGAGTTCACCCAAACCCATGTCCATTGAGTCGATCATGCCATCCAGCCATCTCGTCCTCTGTCGTCCCCTTCTCCTCCTGTCCCCAATCCCTCTCAGCATTAGGGTCTTTTCAAATGAGTCAGCTCTTCGCATCAGGTGGCCAAAGTATTGGAATTTCAGCTTCAACATCAGTCCTTCCAATGAACACCCAGGACTGATCTCCTTTAGGATGGACTGGTTGGATGTCCTTGCAGCCCAAGGGATGCTCAAGGGTCTTTTCCAAAACCACAATTCAAAAGCATCAATTCTTTGGCACTCAGCTTTCTTCACAGTCCAACTCTCACATCCATACATGACCACCGGAAAAACCATAGCCTTGACTACACAGACCTTTGTTGACTATGTCATGTCTCTGTTTTTTAATATGCTATCTAGGTTGGTCATAACTTTCCTTCCAAGGAGTAAGCATCTTTTAATTTCATGGCTGCAATCACCATCTGCAGTGATTTTGGAGCCCCCAAAATAAAGTCTAACACTGTTTCCACTGTTTCCCCATCTATTTCCCAAGAAGTGATGGGCCCAGATGCCATGATCTTAGTTTTCTGAATGTTGAGCTTTAAGCCTTTTTCACTCTCCTCTTTCACTTTCATCAAGAGGCTTTTTAGTTCCTCTTCACTTTCTGCCCTAAGGGTGGTGTCATCTGCATATCTGAGGTTATTGATATTTCCCCCGGCAATCTTGATTCCAGCTTGTGCTTCTTCTAGCCCAGTGCTTCTGTGCAATGTTAACTGTAATATTTAGGTGGCAGTTTTATAGGATTGCACTGTAAACTGCTTTTAATCTTGTTGTATATTTGAAAATATTTATACTAAAATTATAGGGTAAGAAGTAGGCTGACCTTCAATAAGACACACACAAAAAATAAGGACAATCTTCATAGAACATTTTAGCAAACCTACCCTATTTGTGGTTGATAGATTGAGTGCACATAGGAAATATGTAAGACTATAGAAGATTTGAGTTATAATAACCACCTTGACCTAATGAATAAATCAAACCATAGATTTGTTTCATTCCTTTTCAGCCACCTCAACACATTTCAAGGCTTTGACTCAGACACAGTTTTTTTTTCTCATGAAAATACAATTATGTAGAAATCAATAACAGACACAAATAAGAAGTCCATACATTCAAAAATTTTAAGAACTGTTTTAAACACTCAGAGTCAGAGAAGAAACACAATTTGAAAGTATTTATTTTGAATGACAGTTAACACTAATACATACTCAATGAGTTTTAAAAGAAAATCCAGCCATAAATACTTGCATTATAAGTGAAGAAAAAGTGCAAGGACAGTAATCATTAACTTTATACTACAAACTAGTATTGTTACTCAGTGCAGTAAGACAAGAAAATAAAATAAACACTATCAAGATAGGAGACAACAAAAATAAAATAGCATACAGATAATACATTTGCTTATGAAAAAATCCATGAGGATAGCAAGAATGCTAGGTATACAATTAACCTACAAATGCTATCAAAGCCACATAGTGTCAACATAGTAGAAAATATTTTAAAAAATAAAAATCTTCCATAATTAAATATACATATATTATGTGATATAGAAATTCCGAGCTTAGGTATGTATCCAAGAAGAAATACAAGCATATATACCCCAAACAATGATTCAAAAAAATGATCATCCCAGTATTATTATTCTTATTATTTGCTCATGCTTCATGAGCTATGTGACTTGTGCTTTTGTTGTGTTGTCTCTGAAATATCTAAAAAAACAACTCAGGATCATTAGAAACTGAATAGGACCCATTTGGGCTTTTGTGGTCACCTTGTCAAGGTTAGGGTTAGTGGCAGAAAAGTGAGTAATGTGTGACACTAACAAGGGAGCAGGAAAAATATCCATGTGGTTATGGATCAGTTCTGTATCTTGACCATGGTGTTAAATGTACTCACACAACAGAATGGCAGATGACGCACACACATTGCACCAATGTTAGTTCCTGCTTTTGATATTTCACTATAGTAATGTAAAATGCAACCATCAGAAGAACTGTGTGAAAGGTCCCTGCAACCTATTTACAACTTCCTATGAATCTAATGATTTTAAAATAAAAAACTAGAAAAAAAGATTTGTTCCTACATTAACCACTTTAAAATTAAGAGCTTCTGCTAAACAAATAAACAAACATAAACACTTCTCCAAAGAAGACATACAGATGGCTAACAAACACATGAAAAGATGCTCAACATCACTCATTATCAGAGAAATGCAAATCAAAACCATAATGAGGTACCATTTCACGCCAGGCAGAATGGCTGCTATCGAAAAGTCTACAAGCAATCAATGCTGGAGAGGGTGTGGAGAAAAGAGAACCCTCTTAGAAGAATGCAAACTAGTACAGCCACTATGGAGAACAATGTGGAGATTCCTTAAAAAAATGGAAATAGAACTTCCATATGACCCAGCATTCCTACTGCTGGGCATACACACTGAGGAAACCAGAACTGAAAGAGACACGTGTACCCCAATGTTCATTGTAGCACTGTTTATAATAGCCAGGATATGGAAGCAACCTAGATGTCCATCAGCAGACAAATGGATAAGAAAGCTGTGGTACATATACACAATGGAATGTCACTCAGCCATTAAAAAGAGTACATTTGAATCAGTTCTAATGAGGTGGATGAAACTGGAGCTTATTATACAGAGTGAAGTAAGTCAGAAAGGAAAACACCAATACAGTATACTAATGCATATATATGGAATTTAGAAAGATGGTAACGATGACCCTATACGTGAGACAGCAAAAGAGACACAGATGTATACAACAGTCTTTTGGACTCTGTGGGAGAAGGCGAGGGTGGGATGATTTGAGAAAATGTCATTGAAACATGTATATTATCATCAGTTCAGTTCAGTTCAGTTCAGTTGCTCAGTCGTGTCCGACTCTTTGCGACCCCATGAATTGCAGCACGCCAGGTGTCCCTGTATCATATGTGAAATGAATCACCAGTCCAGGTTCGATGCATGAGACAGGGTGCTCAGGGATGGAGCACTGAGATGACCCAGAGGGATGGGAAGGGGAGGGAAGTGGGAGGGGGTTTCAGGATGGGAAACACATGTACACCCATGGTGGATGCATGTCAGTATGTATGGTAAAACCACTACAAAAATGTAAAGTAATTAGCCTCCAATTAAAATAAATAAATTCATTTACAAAAAACAAAAACAACAACAAAGAATGAAAAGTGAAACCAAGAATTTGGTACGGATATTGCCACATATACAGTCAACAAAGGGCAATGTAAAAACATATCAGGAATGCTTACAATTCAGTGGCAATCTGAAAATCAATCTAAGAGAAAATAAGCAAACTACTTAAAAAGCTATTTCTGGGAAGAGAAAGCATGAATGACAAATGAATGCACAAATATATACTCATCTTCACTTGAAACAAGTGTCAATCAAACCATTATTGACTCTTTCATAGCCTGTAATGTTGGGGAGAGGCACAGAGCAACAAGAGCTGACACTGTGCTGTGTAACTGGTACAGTCAATTCCAAAAACAATTTGATGAACTTGAGTAAAGTCGAAGACTTGTATATCACACAATCCAGCACATTCCTTCCAAATCACACACCTTAGCAAATCTCTGGCAGGTGTGCACCATAAGCTAAGACAACATTGTTAAGAAACAAACAAGTGGGAAAAAAAACAAAAGTCTAAGAACAGGAGAATCAGGATGAAGAATGTTGTATTTCTTTCCATTTTTAAAATTTAATTAAAAAATCTTTTTACAGTATTGTGTTGATTTTTGCCATACAGCAACACAAATTAGCCATAATTATACCTACATCTCCTCCCTCTCCAGCCTACCCTGCTCCCCCCATCCCATCCCTCCCGGTCATCAGGGAGTGTAGGACTAAAATTCAAGAACCATGGTTACATTTGCCACTATGGCAAAATATATTTCTCATGAGAAAGATATCAGATAAAAAAAATACTGAACAGTACATGTATGCAAAGTTTCAAACAGACTACAGTAAGTGAAATTTAGACGACTGAGATAAAACCATAAATAAAATAATGAGCTACCCAGCATCCAGGATGGTGGTTCTCTCATTGGAGTTGGAGGGAAGGTAGAAGATGAAAGTAAGAGGTCCGAGGGAGCCGTTCCTGCCCTTAAGGCCAGTGGTGAAGACCTGGGTGTTTGGACTGTTGTGTACTTCACAGAATTTAGATTTCCTTTGAGCCTACTGGATAACACTAAAAAATAAATTAAAAAGAAAGAAAGAATTTAAGTGAAATAAAGTTAACTTAAATGGTCATTTAGCCATCTGCCCACTCGAGGGGGTGGACACTTCATCCCATATGCATCCCAAGCTCAGACCATGTCACTAACTTCCCACCTCTTTCCCCTTCTGTCTCCCCTCTTTAGCTTCCTTTTACCTTATTATGCAAAGTAGTGAGCAACGTTCCACAATTTCCAATGGCAAACACCTCAAAGCTCATCTGTAGATATTCAAATTCCCTGCAGTGTAAGCCTAGGCTCCCCAGGTGTTGCTAATGGTAAAGTATCCACCTGCCAATGCAGGAGACATAAGAGACCCGAGTTTGATCCCTGGATCTGGAAGATGCCCTGGAGAAGGGTGTGACAACCCACTCCAATGTCCTTGCCTGGAGAATCCCATTGACAGAGGAGCCTGACGGTGTACAGTCCATAGGGTTGCACAGAGTCAGACACGACTGAAGCAACTTCGCATACATGCAGCATAAACCTAGCAATGTTCAAAACATTTAGCACTGCTGGAGAAGAGACACTGATCAATTAAAATGGACTTGGAGATCAGTCAGAACGTTAAATGATGATTATAAAGCAACTATGATAGCCTCTCAGACTGAACTAGCTGCATCTCGGCCCTAGTTCAAAGCAAATCTACTCAACAATGCAGACCATAGACATCCATGTACACTCTTTGTGGATGTCCTGTAAACACTTGTGATTTGGCTGAGTTATGATCCTGAATGGTTCGCCCAATTGAGGCTAAGTGGAAGCAAATCACTTAGCTTGCAAGGAGTTCAGCCTGCCAGCAGACCAGAGGGTCCTTGTGTTTTCACCTGCTGCAGTGGAGTAAACCCTAATCTTACCCTAACCCACTTCCACCCCAACACCATCAATCTGAGACCATACCCCTGACACCGTAAAATCATATTATTTACTATTCATGGCACTAGAGAGCCGTTTTGTCATTTCAACCCACCTCATATATAAACCATCCCAGGACAGTCTTTCTTCTCTTTATTCCTACTACCAATTGTAATTACTAGAATAAATGTGAATTACTAATAAACATTGCAGTCTCACTGTTCAAGATGAGAATAAAACTTTTAGTCTCCATAAGCACTTAAGGTATTTAAGGATGATCTGTGTTTGACATCCTCCTTTTATCTTTTTCTTGACAGGAAAACAGATAAGAGAGAAGGGACATTTTATAGAGCTGCTAAAGTGGCACTTGTGTATACATAGCTCATCTTCACTTTGGAAAGAAAACAATTTACAGTTCATGTCAGTAAGTCTATAAAATGGTGCTTGTCAGATAATATTTAGTAGAAAAACCAGGACGTTCATATAGAAAAAAGTGTTATGAATTAATAAGAAAATTGAGGTTCCAAACTGTAAAACCCTAGCTTACATTCATTTTGTGATTTAGAAGTTCAGGCAGTTGAAGTATCTAAGTTGTTTGTAAACTGTTGTGGCAATTTGTATTATTATATAATTCATGCCATGTAGAATATTTGAGCTTATAGAAAAGTAGAAAAAATAATAAATAATGTTAAAATGAGAATACCTGGGACCACAGAAAATGTAAAATGTTTATAATCAGTTACACATTTTTCTTGACTTCATCTATTGATTTTGCTCTGGAAGAAAAGTTTCATCACAAACATCAATTAATTGCTCATTTACTTGTTCTAATATATAATTATTTTATTTATAAAATATAAATATAACAATTGCCATGTTCACAGATGGGAAGACTGTGAACTTCCCAATAACCATCATCAAGGTGCTGGTTCTTCCCAACTTGATCTATAGATTCAATGCAGTCTCAATAAAAATCCTAGCAAAGTTATTTTGTGGATCTTGAAAAAATGATTCTAACGTTTCTATGAAGAGTCAAAAGACACCGAAATTGAACACAATATTGAAGGAGAAAGTCAAAATTGGAGAACTGACCCTACCTGATTTTAAGACTTAATATAAAGTTACAGTCATCAGGACACTGTGGTTTCGGCAAAAGAGAAGATGAATAGACATGAACAGATCAGTGGAACAGAATAAAGAATCCAGAAACAGACCTATAGAAATACACTCAACTGGTTTCTGAGAAATGAACATAGGCCACACAGTGGAGCAAAGACTATTTCTTCAATAAATGAAACAAGCTACATCCACATGCAAAAGAAACAAATTTAGACACAGACCTTATACCCTTCACAAAAAGTCACTCAAAATTGATCATAGACCGAAATACAAAACAAACAAAACAAAAACTAGAAAATAGCACAGGAGAAAACTCACATGACCTAGGGTACAATAATGACTGTTAGATATGAAAAAAATAATAACTGACAAACTGGACTTCATTAAACTTTCAGACTTTTGCTCTATGAAAGACAATATCAAGAGAATGAGAAGATAAAACACAGATTGAGAGAAAATACTTGCAACAGACAAATCTGATAAAAGACTATTATCCAAATATACAAATAATGCATGAAACTCAGTGGTTCAGATGGTAAAGAGTCTGCCTGCAATGCAGGAGACCTGGGTTCGATCCCTGGGTTGGGAAGATCCCCTGGAGAAAGAAATGGCAACCCACTCCAGTACTCTTGCCTGGAAAATTCCATGGACTGAGGAGCCTAGTAGGCTACAGTCCATGGGGTCGCAAAGAGTCGGCCATGACTGAGAGACTTCACTTTCACTTTCAACAATAAGAAAGCAATTCAATCAAAAAATGGGCCAAGACTTCACAGGCATTCCACCAAAGATATGTAGGTGGAAAACATGCATATCAAAAGATGATCCCTATCATGTCACCAGGGAAATGCAAATAAAAGCTGCAGTGAGGTACCACTGTACATATATTAGACTCACCGTAGTCTGGGACACTGAGAACACCAAATGCTGGCAGGAATGTGGGGCAACAGGAACTCTCATTCATCACTGCTGGGAGAGCAAAATGGTTCAGCAACTCTGTATGACAGTTTGGTGGCTTCTCACAGAACTAAACATTATCTTACTATGATACAACAGTCATATTACTTGGTATTTGTCCAAAGGAGTAAAAAACTTATGTCCACACAAAAACCTGCACATGGGTTTTTATAACAGCATCATTCATAATTGCCAAAACTTGGAAGCAACCAGCCTGTCCTTAAATAGGTTAGTAGGTAGATAAACTGCGGTCCATTTAGACAATGGAATATTACTCCGTGATAAAGGAGTAATCAAGCCACAGAAAGCCAGGAAGGAGTCCTAAATGCCCATTACTAAGTGACAGCAGTCAATTTGAAAGGCTACATACTATATGATTCCAACTATATGACATTCTGGAAAAGGTAAAACCATGGGAATTGTAAAATGATCAGTGATTGCCTAGGGTTGGAGGAAGGGAAGGGTGAACAGGTGAAGCACAGAGGAGTCTGGGGGCAGGGAACATACTATACAATACCATAATGATTTATTCACATGATTTTTCACTTGTTCAAACCCCTAGAATACACAGCATCAACAGCTAACAGTAATGTAAACTATAGATTCTGGGTAATAATGATGTGTCTGTGTAGGTTTATCCATTTCCACAAATGCACCCTCCCTCGGTAGTGAATGACCTTGGGGCAGGCTATATTTGTGTGCTGGGGGAGAGTGTATACTAGAAACCTCTCTGTCCCCCTCAGTTTTGCTATGAAGCTAAAACTGTTCTAAAAACATATTAATAATATTATTTTTTAAACATACATAACTGTTTCACTTATTAACGCCTCAACTTTTTGTTCTCTCCTTTGTTGATCTGCAATTATTCTTTCTTAATGCATTAAGGCCTTATTTATACTAAAAGTCTTCCCTGTGGTTCAGTGGTAAAGAATCTGCCTGCAGTGCAGCAGCCACAGGAGATATGGGTTCGATCTCTAGGTCAGGAAGACCCCTTGGAGGATGAAATGGCAACCTATTCCAGTATTCTTTCCTAGAGAATCCCATGGACAGAGGATCCTGGTGGGTTACAGTCCATGGGGTCTCGAGTAGTTAGATATGATCAAAATGACTGAGAATGCATACTAAAACTCATTCTAAAGAGCTTCTATTTAATTGATCATCTGGGATTTCTTAATTGCTATCCATGTATATGTTTTGTTGGGCTTGTGTGTGTGTGTGTGTGTGTGTTTAGTTTTAAAAATGAAATCTTAAGCAACCTAGATGTGCATCAACAGATGAATAGATAAAGAGGTTGTGGTACATACATACAATGGAATATTACTCAGCCACATAAAGGAATGAATTTGAGTCAGTTCTAGTGAGGTGGATGAACCTAGAACCTGTTATACAGAGTGAAGTAAGTCAGAAAGAGAAAAAGAAATATCATATACTAACACATATATATAGAATATAGAAAAAATGGTACTGATGGACCTATTTGTAGGACAGAAAGAGAGATGCAGACATAGAAAACAGACTTGTGGACACAGCAGGGAAAGGAGAGGGTAGGACAAACTGAGAGAGTGAGATTGAAACCTATACATCACCACATGTAAAATAGCTAGTGGGAAGTTGCTGTATAACACAGGAAGCTCAACCCACTGCTCTATGACAACCTAGAGGAGGGGGGGGGGGGGGGGGGGTGGGGGAAGGTTCAAAAGGTTAGGGATGTATGTATACTTATGGCTGATTCACATTGTTGTATGGCAGAAACCAATATAATATTATAAAGCAATTGTCCTCCAATTATAAAAAATAAAATAACATAAATTTCAATGACAAAAAAAATGAGATCCTTATTTCTTTTGGGGGTCTTTCCTATCATTAGATGCAACAGACAAGCCACACAATATATGTTTTAATAAAGAATGAGACAGGTCATCTCCTATTGTCTTCATTTTCAAAATACACTTTGCTAACCATGGAGATGGTGTGGGGTGGAATTCAGGCAGAGTGCACTCAGTTTCTGGATTTAAATGAAAGATTAAACACAGGTAGTGAAACATGTTCCTTCCAGATACACTTTAAAAATAAAGGTTCATTTGAAAACACACATAAACCTACAGAAAAAGTGAGACCAAGTAAGGAGATAAGAACAGAAGATACTGAAGGCTTCAAATCAGATGGATAGGGTGGGAGCTGACCTCAGAGACCTGAGCAAAGAGAGTCCAGAGCAGGAGGCGGCTGGAAGCTGAATGACTGACGGAGCAACATCCTGAGTGTGTGTATAGTGATTGATGACCCCAGTCTCTGTGATCAGAGTTGCTGTGGGGATGAGGCTGCATACAGAGGAGGGAGGCAGGCCATCTGTCCATCTTTCACATGGACCTTCCTCCCAACAGTTACAGTCAGTCACTCCTGGCAGACCTCCAATCCCACCAGAGAACCCCTCAATATCAAACCAGAGTGGGGCCCCCTCTGACCCAAAAGACAAACAGATTTCAGCAGCTCCCTCATCCCAAAGCCAGCGAGGGGCATGGCCCCACAACATCAGGGAACTTCACTGCAAAGAACTCTTCATGGCATGGAGCAGCGATATGAGGGGTTCACCTAAGCCACAGCCCGACAGGCTTCCTTCAGGACTTCTTATGGTGTGGAGCAGTCAGCTTTGTTCAGCCCTTCTTCAGCTGTGTCCCCACTTTACTCATCACTCCTGCAGATGACAGGAGGATCTAGGACAGCCCAGGGTGCATGTACATGCCCAGTCCCTTCAGTCCTGTCCGACTCTTTGTGACCCCATGGACTGCAGCCTGCCAGGATCCTGTGTCCATGGGATTCTCCAGGCAAGAATACTGGAGTGAGTTGCCATGCTCTCCTCCAGGAGAACTCTGACCCAGGGACCAAACCTGGGTGTCCTGCAGTGAAGGTGGATTCTTTACTGCTGAGTTACTAGGAAAGTCCCTAGAGATCTGTTTTAAAGAGATTTTTCTGAGACCAGATACACTCTTACTTCAAAGTATATATTTCAGTATTTCTCAGGAAAAACTAGAATGAATACATTTCTTGGAGTGCTTTTAGCAATTTCGAATCACATGTCCACTTCATTAGCTTATTTATAAAAATGAAGCAAAAATGAAGTTAACCTGTATTTTTGAAATATTTGTCAAAAATGTATTAGATAGGAATACCCTAAGATGGCAGAAGAATAGGATGGGGAGACCACTTTCTCCCCCACAAATTCATCAAAAGAACATTTAAACGCTGAGTAAATTCCACAAAACAACTTCTGAATGCCGGAAGAGGACATCAGGCACCCAGAAAAGCAGCCCATTGTCTTCGAAAGGAGGTAGGAAAAAATAAAAGACAAAAACAGAGACAAAAGAGGTAGGGACGGAGCTCCATCCCCGGAAAGGAGTCTTAAAAAGAGAGAAGTTTCCAAACACCAGAAAACACTCTCACTGCCGAGTCTGTGGTGAGCCTTGGAAGCACAGAGGGCAACATAACAGGGAGGAAAAATAAATAATTAAAACCCACAGATTACGAGCCCAACAGTAACTCCCCCAGCGGAGAAGCAGCGCAGACGCCTGCTCCTGCCACTAGCAAGCGGGGGCTGGGCAGGGAGGCAAGGGCTGCATTGCTTAGAGTAAGGATCTGGCCTGAATGCCCCGAGGGCAATCTGAGCGAACTAACTTGGGCTAGCAAACCAGACTGAGGGATAACTACCACGCGAAAAGCCAGCCCTAACCTGAGACACCGCCAGGCCCATGCACAGAACAAAGGACTGAACAGAGATAGCCAGCTGCAGACCATCCCCCTCCAGTGACAGGCAGCCAGAGCCAGAAGTGGGCAATCACAGCCCCAGATATTACCTACAAAACTGTAAGTAGGCTTCTTTGCTAACCAAGACTTCTTGGGGTTCTGGATGGTCAACATCCACCTGAGAAGGTGCAATGGTTGTACACCCAGAAAACCGAGCAGCAGGGACCGGGGAGGCAATAAATCGCAGCGACTGTGCTCACCTAAAACCTCATCACCTGAGATGCTCGGACCTGGGAAGGGGACAAAACGCAGGCCCAACCGAGTCTGCACCTCTGAGGACTACCCGAGTGCCTGAACTTGAGCAGCTTAGACCTGGGAGGTGCATGCAGCCCAGGGCCGGCCTCGGACGGTTCCCAGTGGAGCAACCTAGAGCCTGAGCAGTGTGGGCAAGGAGGGTACATGCGCGGTGTGTGCGGGCAAGACCAGTGTAGCTGAGGCACTGCGAGCCCACACCAGTGTTCTTTGTTTGCAGTGTCCCTCCCTCCTCACAGTGCGACTGAACAAGTGAGCCTAAAAATAGTGTCCACCACTGCCCCCTTTGTGTCAGGGCGGAAATCAGACACTGAAGAGACCAGCAAACAGAAGCTAAAACAGAGGGAGCCGCCTTGGAAGTGACAAGTGCAATAGATTAAAACCCTGTCGTTAGTACCGACCACATAGGAAGGGGACTATAGATCTTGAGAAATATAAGATGGACCAAGTAACTATCTGAAAATGAACTGGCCCTACAATACCCACAACAACACCAGAGAAAGTCCTAGATATATTTTTACTATTTTTACGATCATTCTCTTTTTTTTTTAATTTTTAAGTCCTCTATTGCTCCTTTAATTTTCACTTTTATAACCTACTATTACTTTGCAAAAAAAAAAAGACCTTATTTTTTTAAAAGCAAACTTCATATATATGTATATTTTATAATTTTTGTGACTTTTTTCCCTTTCTTTTTTTTTCTTTTCTTTCTTTGTTTCATTAATATTGTATTTTTGAAATTCCAAACTCTACTCTAGATTTTTAATCTTTGCTCTTTGGTATTTGTTATCAATTTTGTACCTTTAAGGACCCAATCTTCAGTACCCATTTTTACTTGGGAACAAGATTACTGGCTTGACTGCTCTCTCCCTATTTGGACTCTCTTTTTTCTCCACCAGGTCGCCTGTGTCTCCTCCCTACCCCCTCTCTTCTCTACCCAACTCTGAATTTCTGTGTTCCAGACGATGGAGAACACTTAGGGAACTGATTACTGGTTGGATCTGTCTCTCTCCTTTTGATTCCCCCCTTTATCCTCCTGGCCACCTCTGTCTCCTTCCTCCCTCTTCTCTTCTCTGTATAACTCCATGAACATCTCTGAGTGGTCCAGTTGTGGAGTGCACATAAGGAAGTGATTACTGGCTAGCTTGCTCTCTCCTCTTTTGATTCCACCTCATCTCATTTGGGTCACCTCTAATTCCCTCCTCCCTCTTCTCTTCGCCATGTAACTCTGTGAACCTCTCTGGGTGTCCCTCAATGTGGAGAAAATTTTGATCTTTAACCTAGATGTTTTATCAATGGTGCTGTATAGAAGGAGAAGTCTTGAGACTACTGTAAAAATAAGACTGAAAACCAGAAGCAGGAGGCTTAAGTCCAAATCCTGAGAAAACCAGAGAACTCCTGACTCCAGAGAACATTAATTGATAGGAGCTCATCAAATGCCTCCATACCTACACTGAAACCAAGCTCCACCCAAGGGCCAACAAGTTCCAGAGCAAGACATACCAGACAAATTCTCCAGCAACACAGGAACACAGCCCTGAGCTCCAATATACAGGCTGCCCAAAGTTACTCCAAAACCATTGACATCTCATAACTCATTACTGGACACTTCATTGCACTCCAGAGAGAAGAAATACAGCTCCACCCACCAGAACTCCGACACAAGCTTCCCTAACCAAGAAACCTTGACAAGCCACCTGTACAAACCTACCCACAGCAAGGAAACTCCACAATAAAGAGAACTCCACAAACTGCCAAAATACAGAAAGGACACCCCAAACTTAGCAATATAAACACGATGAAGAGATAGAGGAATACCCAGCAGGTAAAGGAACAGGATAAATGCCCACCAAACCAAACAAAAGAGGAAGAGATAGGGAATCTACCTGATAAAGAATTCCAAATAATGATAGTGAAAATGATCCAAAATCTTGAAATCAAAATGGAATCACAGATAAACAGCCTGGAGACCAGGATTGAGAAGATGCAAGAAAGGTTTAACAAGGACCTAGAAGAAATAAAAAAGAGTCAATATATAATGAATAATGCAATGAATGAGATAAAAAACACTCTGGAGGCAACAAACAGTAGAATAACAGAGGCAGAAGATAGGATTAGTGAATTAGAAGATAGAATGGTAGAAATAAATGAATCAGAGGGGAAAAAAGAAAAATGAATTAAAAGAAATGAGGACAATCTCAGAGACCTCCAGGACAGTGTTAAAAGCCCCAAAATTCGAATCATAGGAGTCCCAGAAGAAGAAGAAGACAGAAAGACCATGAGAAAATACTTGAGGAAATAATAGTTGAAAACTTCCCTAAAATGGGGAAGGAAATAATCACCCAAGTCCAAGAAACCCAGAGAGTCCCAAACAGGATAAACCCAAGGTAAAACACCCCAAGACACATATTAATCAAATTAACAAAGATCAAACACAAAGAACAACTATTAAAAGCAGCAAGGGAAAAACAACAAATAACACACAAGGGGATTCCCATAAAGATAACAGCTGATCTTTCAATAGAAACTCTTCAAGACAGGAGGGAATGGCAAGACATACTTAAAGTGATGAAAGAAAATAACCTACAGCCCAGATTACTGTACCCAGCAAGGATCTCATTCAAATATGAAGGAGAAATCAAAAGCTTTACAGACAAGCAAAAGCTGACAGAATTCAGCACCACCAAACCAGCTCTCCAACAAATGCTCTAGACAGGAAACACAAAAAGTGTGTATAAACTCGAACCCAAAACAATAAAGTAAATGGCAATGGGATCATACTTATCAATAATTACCTTAAATATAAATGGGTTGAATGCTCCAACAAAAAGACAAAGACTGGCTGAATAGATACAAAAACAAGACCCCTATATCTGTTGTCTACAAGAGACCCACCTCAAAACTGGGGACACATACAGACTAAAAATGAAGGGCTAGAAAAAGATTTTCCATGCAAATAGAAACCAAAAGAAAGCAGGAGTAGCAATACTCATATCAGATAAAATAGACTTTAAAACAAAGGCTGTGCAAAGAGACAAAGAAGGCCACTACATAATGATCAAAGGATCAATCCAAGAAGAAGATATAACAATTATAAATATATATGCACCCAACATAGGAGCACCACAATATGTAAGACAAATGCTAACAACTATGAAAGGGGAAATTAACAATAACACAATAACATTGGGAGACTTTAATACCCCATTCATACTTATGGATAGATCAACCAAACAGAAAATTAACAAGGAAACACACTTTAAATGATACAATAGAACAGTTAGACCTAGTTGATATCTATAGGACATTTCACCCCAAAACAATGAACTTCACCTTTTTCTCAAGTGCACACGGAACCTTCTCCAGGATAGATCACATCCTGGGCCATAAGTCTAGCCTTGGTAAATTAAAAAAAAAAATTGAAATCATTCCAAGCATTTTTTCTGACCACAATGCAGTAAGATTAGATCTCAATTGCAGGAGAAAAACTATTAAAAATTCCAACATATGGAGGCTGAACAATATGCTGCTGAATAACCAACAAATCACAGAAGAAATAAAAAAAAGAAATCAAAATATGCATAGAAACAAATGAAAATGAAAACACAACAACCCGAAACCTGTGGGACACTATAAAAGCAGTGCTAAGGGGAAAGTTCATAGCAATACAGGCATACCTCAAGAAACAAGAAAAAAGTCAAATAAATAACCTAACTCTACACCTAAAGCAACTAGAAAAGGAAGAAATGAAGAACCCCAGGGTTAGTAGAAGGAAAGAAATCTTAAAAATTAGGGCAGAAATAAATGCAAAAGAAACAAAAGAGACCATAGCAAAAATCAACAAAGCCAAAAGCTGGTTCTTTGAAAGGATAAATAAAATTGACAAACCATTAGCCAGACTCATCAAGAAGCAAAGAGAGAAAAATCAAATCAGTAAAATTAGAAATGAAAAACAGAGAGATCACAACAGACAAAACAGAAATACAAAGGATCATAAGAGACTACTATCAGCAATTATATGCCAATAAAATGGACAACCTGGAAGAAATGGACAAATTCTTAGAAAAGTACAACTTTCCAAACTGAACCAGGAAGAAATAGAAAATCTTAACAGACCCATCACAAGCACGGAAATTAAAACTAATCAGGAATCTTCCAGCAAACAAAAGCCCAGGTCCAGATGGCTTCACAGCTGAATTCTACCAAAAATTTCGAGAATATATAACACCTATCCTACTCAAACTCTTCCAGAAAATTGCAGAGGAAGGTAGCTTCCAAACTCATTCTATGAGGCCACCATCACCCTAATACCAAAACCTGACAAAGATGCCACAAAAAAAGAAAACTACAGGCCAATATCACTGATGAACATAGATGCAAAAATCCTTAACAAAATTCTAGCAATCAGGATCCAACAACACATTAAAAAGATCATACACCATGACCAAGTGGGCTTTATCCCAGGGATGCAAGGATTCTTCAATATCCACAAATCAATCAATGTAATTCACCACATTAACAAATTGAAAAATAAAAGCCATATGATTATCTCAATAGATACAGAGAAGGCCTTTGACAAAATTCAACATCCATTTATGATAAAAAAAAAAACTCTCCAGAAACCAGGAATAGAAGGTACATACCCAACATAATAAATGCTATATATGACAAACCCACTGCAAACATTATCCTCAATGGTGAAAAATTGAAAGCATTTCCCCTAAAGTCAGGAACAAGACAACGGTGCCCACTTTCACCGCTACTATTCAACATAGTTCTGGAAGTTTTGGGCACAGCAATCAGAGCAGAAAAAGAAATAAAAGGAATCCAAATTGGAAAAGAAGAAGTAAAACTCTCACTGTTTGCAGATGACATGATCCTCTACATAGAAAACCCTAAAGACTCCACCAGAAAATTACTAGAGCTAATCAATGAATATAGTAAAGTTGCAGGATGTAAAATCAACACACAGAAATCCCTTGCATTCCCATACACTAATAATGAGAAAATAGAAAGTGAAATTAAGGAAACAATTCCATTCACCATTGCAATGAAAAGAATAAAATGCTTAGGAATATATCTACCTAAAGAAACTAAAGACCTATATATAGAAAACCATAAAACACTGGTGAAAGAAATCAAAGAGGACACAAATAGATGGAGAAATATACCATGTTCATGGATTGGAAGAATCAATATAGTGAAAATGAGTATACTACCCAAAGCAATCTATAAATTCAATGCAATCCCTATCAAGTTACCAACGGTATTTTTCACAGAGCTAGAACAAATAATTTCACAATTTGTATGGAAATACAAAAATCCTCAAATAGCCAAAGCAATCTTGAGAAAGAAGGATGGAACTGGAGGAATCAATCTGCCTGACTTCAGGCTCTACTACAAAGCCACAGCCATCAGGACAGTATGGTACTAGCCCAAAGAGAGAAATATAGATCAATGGAACAAAATAGAAAGCCCAGAGATAAATCCATCCACCTATGGACATCTTATCTTTGACAAAGGAGGCAAGAATATACAATGGAGAAAAGACAATCTCTTTAACAAGTGGTGCTGGGAAAACTGGTCAACCACTTGTAAAAGAATGAAAGTAGAACACTTTCTAACACCATACACAAAAATAAACTCAAAATGGATTAAAGATCTCAATGTAAGGCCAGAAACTATAAAACTCCTGGAGGAGAACATAGGCAAAACACTCTCTGACATACATCACAGCAGGATCCTCTATGACCCACCTCCCAGAATATTGGAAAGAAAAGCAAAACTAAATAAATGGGACCTAATTAAACTTAAAAGCTTCTGCACAACAAAGGAAACTATAAGCAAGGTGAAAAGACAGCCTTCAGAATGGGAGAAAATAATAGCAAATGAAGCAATGGACAAACAACTAATCTCAAAAATATACAAGCAACTCCTGCAGCTCAATTCCAGAAAAATAAATGACCCAATCAAAAAATGGGCCAAAGAACTAAAGACATTTCTCCAAAGAAGACATACAGATGGCTAACAAACACATGAAAAGATGCTCAACATCATTCATTATCAGAGAAATGCAAATCAAAACCACTATGAGGTACCATTTCATGCCAGTCACAATGGCTGCGATCCAAAAGTCTACAAGCAATAAATGCTGGAGAAGGTGTGGAGAAAAGGGAACCCTCTTACACTGTTGGTGGGAATGCAAACTAGTACAGTCACTATGGAGAACAGTATGGAGATTCCTTTAAAAAATGGAAATAGAACTGCCTTATGACCCAGCATTCCCACTGCTGGGCATACACACTGAGGAAACCAGAATTGAGAGACACGTGTACCACAATGTTCATTGTAGCACTGTTTATAATAGCCAGGACATGCAAGCAACCTAAATGTCCATTTATAGATGAGTGGATAATGAAAATATGGTACATATATACAATGGACTACTACTCAGCCATAACAAAGAATGAAATAATGCCATTTGCTGCAACATGGATGAACTTAGAGACCTTATACTAAGTGAAGCAAGTCAGACAAAGAAAGACAAATGTCATATGCATATATGTGGAATCTAAAATATAGCACAAATGTACTTCAAAACAGAAACAAACACAGACATAGAGAAGAGGCTTGTGGTTGCCAAGTGGGAGCAGTAGAGGCAGAGAGCTGGAATGGGAGATGGGAATAGCAGATGCAAACTAGTATTTGTAGGATGGATAACAACGTCCTACTGTACAGCACAGAGGACTATATTCAATATCCTATGATAAAACATGATGGAAAAGAACAATAAAAGCAATGTATTTGTGTGTATGTGGGGGGCATTCCTAGTAGCTCAAGCAGTAAAGAAGCTGCCTGCAATATGTTGTATATGTGTACAGCTCAGTCACTTTGCTGTACAGTATACATTAATACAGCATTGTAAATCAACTATACTTGAACAAAATACATTTTTCTAAAACTCCCTTTCTGTGAGTCTCTGACCTTGCACGCAGCTTTGCTCTGTTGTTTGTTCACTTCACTCGGGAGTGGACGTACAAGCCCTGTGTGTGTTCAGAAGCCATGCATTTCCCTCACATGGTCACTGGGACACCCAGAATTCCCTTCCCTGTTTTAATGAACCCAGGGAAAGAGCTACATCTTTGAGCGTGTTCTTCAAATGTATAAAAGATGTTTTATTTAGAATAAGAAGTAACCTTTGGAAACGTTTTTCAAAAGAGGATTGAGTGACAGGAGGAAGAGAAACCATTCCGCCCTGAGAGGCCTTCCGCTCTACATGGCCATGCAGCAGGCTGAAGCCTGAAAATGCCTTTGGGGATCCGAAGCTTACCTGGGAATACAGGTACATACTCACCACCAAAGGAGAGTTCAGTGACTGAGAGGGTCCTGCTAGGAACAGAGCCCCCTCCCACTCCCCACACCAGGCTCCCTGGGGGTGATGGAAGGAAGGCTCTTACCCTATGATGGAAAGGCTCTTCTCTGGTTAATTCAATGAACCCAACAGGAAGGACCTAGAGATGAAATGTCAACGGTTACCCCACAACAGCTCTGCTACAACTGAGATCAAAACTAACAAGCCTCACCCATGACAGAGCCTCTGATCAGCTTTTCAGCCCTTTTAACTGCCAGAAAAAAGCCATGTATGATCACATATCTGAATAAAGCTCCTTTCACAGAAAAGAAAGACTTCCTGAAATAATAGGAATAAACAAACAAACAAAAAATAAAAACAACTTGGAGGCAATAGGGACCATGCTGGGAGAAGAAAAACTAAAACATAACAAACATTAACATGCTCAGAGAAAGAAAAGTACTAGCCTATTAAATGAAGTCAGTAATTATATAATTAAGAGATATATATGGTTTATATGACATCTATTTTGTATATATAATATATATAATTAATTACATAATTACAGATAATTGTCTATAAATAAGAACTCTATGCACAGAAAATAGACATACATATTTGACATACACATGGCATGTGTGCTGGGCAACCTCGTGGACCATAGTCCACCAGGCTCCTCTGTCCATGGGATTCTCCAGGCAAGAATACTGAAGTAGTTTTAATTTGCATTGAAACATGTATAATATCATATAAGAAACGAATCGCCAGTCTTGGTTCGATGCAGGATACAGGATGCTTGGGGCTGGTGCACTGGGATGACTCAGAGGGATGGTATGGGGAGGGAGATGGGAGGGGGTTCAGGATTAGGAACACGTGCACACCCGTGGCAGATTCATGTTGATGTATGGCAAAACCAATACAATATTGTAAAGTAATTAGCCTCCAATTAAAATAAATAAATTTAAATTAAAAAAAAAAAACTTTAAAAAATTAAAAAAAAAAAAGAAAGATTACTGGAGTAGGTTGCTATGCCCTCCAGGGAATCCTCCCAACCCAGCGATCGAACCTGCATCTCTTAGGTCTACCTGTATTGATAAGCTGGTTACATCTAGTGCCACTTGGGAAGCACCTGTACACGGCATACATTTCTGTTATATATACTACATTCAGCAAAGAGTAAAGAGACCCTAATAATGGATGACATGATAGGGTGACTAGAAAACAGAAGAGAAGAATTTCCACGTAAGGTCTAATCAAGACTGCAGAGTAGCAAGACCCTGAGCTCAGGGACACGTCCACACTACAACTACATAGACAACAACCTCTGAGAATACGCTGAAGCCCAGCAGAACAAGTGGTCTACAACTAGGGATATAAGGAAAAGGCCACATGGGGATGGGGAGGAGGGGCAGAGACACATCCAGTCAGAACCAGCACCTCAAGAGCCCAGACTTACAGGTCAGGGGACAATCACCACCACGGAGGCCCCCACCCCCAAGGAACCAGGAGTCCGAGCCTCACATGGGGATCCTCCTCTGAGGCAACTCTGCCAGAAGAATGAACCACCCCTGCCCATTCCTCTGAGTTTAGAAACCAGCAAGGCTCCATCCTGGAGCACCTGAGGGCTGAGCAAGGCTGGGACTTGAAGGGCTCCCACACAGACTCCGTCCTTCTGAGTTCCAGAGCAGAGGCAGCAGCTTCAGGGCAGCTCCTGGGCCTCAGGAGCAGGAGATACTTTGACTAATTTTAAAGAGGGTGCCAGGGAGAGAGGAGCCTCCTGAAAATTCCTTGAGGATGGAAGCAGGGATGGTCCCTTTTTTTTCCTCACTCTCCTTCCACCTGCTGACCCATCTCTGGTGGGTCCTGTTTCTGTCACTCTCCATCATACTAGCTCACCCTGTGTGCCCTGCCTGGTCGTTCCTCTGATGACCTGTCCTCCCCAACCCACACACCCCAGGGTGGCCCTCCAAAGTGCTCCCACCTGGGGGATCAGCCCTGACCACTAGGATGCCTGCAGCAGTCACAGGCAAACCACAACAAGAGCCCCTCCACCCACCAGGATGACCCTGGGGAAACCAGTTCTGGTGAGAAGTAAGCGCTGCACCACTGGATCCAACAGGACATCTTCCATATCAGACCACCCCTTCAAGCCTAGGACATGTAGCTGATATATCTGATACAAAGGAACAAACACAGAGAGACTGGCAAAATTAGGACAAATAACCCTGATTTTAAAAGTGGGCAGGGCGCCTGAATAGACATTTTTTCAAAGAAGACATACAGATGGTCAACAGGCACATGAAAAGATGCTCAACATCACTGATCATCAGGGAAATGCAAATCAAAACCACAAGGAGATATCACTCAACACCTGTCAGAAATGGTATTATCGAAAATAACAAATTTTGGCCAGGATGTGGAGAAAAGGGAACCCTCATTCACTGCTGGTGGGAATGTAAATTGCTGCAGCCACTACAGAAAACAGTTTGGAGGTGCCTCAAAAAATTAAAAATAGAACCACAATATGACCCAGCAATTCTAATTCTGGGTAATTTTCTGAGAAAAAAAAAAAGACAGTAAATGAAAAAGATATACACACCTGTACATTCATTACAGCATTATTTACAATAGCCATGATATGAAAGCAAATAGGTGCCCATGGATAGATGAATGGATAAAGAAATACATATTTTGTATGTATTTGAAATGAAATATTAGATTTTCATTTTTTAAAAGTCTTATTTGTAACAACATGGATAGGCCTAGAGGATATTGTGCTTAAAATATGATAATCTGAATTGTCCTATATCTATGAAAGAAATTAAATTGACAGTTAATCACCTTCTAGCCCAGACAACTGCAGAAGATGGCTTCACTGTTCAATTTTTAAGAAACACTTAAAAAAGAAATGATACCCAAACTACACAGACTCATCCAGAATACAAAAAAGAGAGACTGTGTTTTGTTATTCAAGCCTTACTCCGATACCCAAATTAGGCAATGACGGAACAAGCAAAGACAATCACAGAACAATATCACTTAGGAGCATGAATGCACACATACTTAGTCAGTCCTCACAAATGAAATCCTGCACAGGGTGAAGGCTGTCATGTATCCCAACCAAGTGTGTTTCATCTCAAGAACACAAGCTGGGTCAATGTTCCAAAGTCAATCAATGTTGTTCATCATGCATCTCCTGTTAAGTATTTTTACCACAGTACAATGAAATAAAATATTTTTTTAAAAATAGTGTGACCAGTTAAGACTAATAGGTCATTGGGAAATTTAGGTCATTGGGAAATTTGAGAGGAGACCTACTGCCAGGGTTGCCGGCAGGTGAAAGCCCAGGTGGGATGGAAAGCCTCTGTGAGCAACTCGCTGATGTGAGCAGAGTGACGGGGGTTCTTGTGAGCAGGCCCAGCCACCCTGCAGCTCCGGCTCTAATCTCCTTCACATGTGAAACAGGCACAGCACACAAGGCATTAGAATGTCCCCATCATCAGACTGGAGAAGAAGAAGAACAGGAATGCAAAGGACGAGAAGAGAGGCTCACTAAGCTCTGCATCACAGCTCCTTACACCTTGAGAAACAGATAAATGCCCCCAAATTATGGCTTTCCTGTTTTTCTTTCTTTTTTTTTACTTTAAGCTGTGCATTTCATTGTTGTTTTTTTTTTTTTTTCAATAAGCTCAAGTAATATAGTCATTGTAAGAGACTAGGAAGTGTGGGTAAGAAAACATGGGGAAAAGGTAATATAGAATTCCATTGTCCAGAAAGAACCACCACTTATGTGTCAGTTTGGGTGAATATGTGTGTATGTGCATGATAATTCTCTGTCTTTACTAATCTCCTTTCTCTCTTCAAACACAAAGCTTTCCTTGTAATAAATAAAATAGCTTTATCATTTTAAATAACTATTGCTTTGAGGATCCCATAATTTCTTTTAAAATGGTTAGCCTGAGGCAAAAGAAGCTTTATCAGTAAAGATGGACTTTTAAGGATATAAAATGGCAAAAGATCTTGGGAGACCATGTGGGCAAGTACTTCATATTTTAATAAATGAATCAACTTACTAAAAACCATTTGCAGTGAGTATTCTGCACACATGGTGATCCTCTGTGAAATAAAGAAATAAAGATGAAACAGAAGCGGATTCTGATCTCACAGTGTTTACTATGTAAGAGATACAGAATCAATTTTTTCAGAGAAACATTTATTCAACAAGCTACATAACAGGTGAAATGTGAAAGTGTTAGTCACTGAGTCGTGTCTGATTCTTGGGACACCATGAACTGTAGCCTGCCAGGCTCTTCTGTCCATGGGATTCTCCAGGCAAGAGTACTGGAGTGAGCTGCAGTTCCCTTCTCCAGGTGACCTTCCCCATCAAGGGATTGAACCTAGGTCTCTTTCATTGCAGGCAGATTCTTTACTATCTGAGCCAGAGGAAACCTTTATGGAGGGTGAGATGGGTGTAGAAAAGCATCATGATTGTACAGACACTTCAGCTATGTCCTACTGGGAGACTGGAGGGAGGTTTTCTGGAAAAGATGGCATTTTATTGGGTGCTTCACAGTGATGATTCTCAGGCCCAAATTGACTAGGAAAGTTCCCAATGATGAGAGAACAGCCTGAGCAGAAGGCAGGGCAGGAGAGAGAGGCCAAAGCCTGGGGCTCTGAGGGCAACACCAGCTCTAGGCTTAGTGGGAAGGAGGGGCTGAGTGGTCACCAGATCAGAGCTGACAATGAATTCATCAGAAGCTCCACAGGTAAAACTTGCAACTGCCCAAGAGGTTTACTGGACAGAATGGAAGAGGAGGAGTACCTTAGGGCCCTTGCAAATGACTTCCTCTTGTGGAAAGTCTTCCCAGGCGGTGTTAGTGGTAAAGAGCCCAGCTGCCAATGCATGAGACATAGGAGACATGGGTTCCATCCCTGGGTAAGAAAGATCCCCTGGAGGAGGGCATGGCAATCCACTGCAGTATTCTTGCCTGGAGAATCCCATGGACAGAGGAGCTTGATTGGCTCCAGTCCATAGGGTCGCAAAGAGTCAGATATGACTGAAGCGACTTAGCGTGCATGCACAAATCACATAACCTCATTACCCACCAATTGAGTTTTGTAAATACTGAAGATCATCAAATTTGTCCTCCAATCAACAGATAAGAAGTGATAGAAATGCATTAGCTTCCAAAGACTATTTTAATCCCATCACTGCTACCCTGAAAGTGATTTAAGTGCAGGCAGTCCCCTGAAATGAGCTTCTCAATGAAAGGAAGGTCCAAGTTGATGGAGGAGTCCCAGAGGAGATCTGAAGCTAAAGATGAAAAGAGGAAGAAAAAGAAGCAGTAGGAAGATCCTGTCCAGCTGACAGGCTTGGACCACTAACTGATGCTTCCTCTCAACTCCACTGTCTGGAAAAGAGGCCCTCTTACAAGCCACAAAATACTAGCAGAACCTCTTTCCCATTATGTCAGCCACACTTCAAACAGCCGTCTGAGAGAGGCCCAGAGTCTCCAGGGTACCTGGTATCCAAGGAAGAAGGGGCTGTACTGTGCTCTGCTTAGTCACTCAGTCGTGTCTGACTCTGCAATCTCATGGACTGCTGCCCTCCAGACTCCTCAGTCCATGATTCTCCAGGTAAGAATACTAGAGTAGGTTGCCATGCCCTCCTCCAGGGAATCTTCCCAACCCAGGGACTGAACTCAGGTCTCCCATATTGCAGATGGGTTCTTTACCGTCTGACCTACCAAGGAAGCCCAAGAATACTAGAGTGGGCAGCCTATCCCTTCTCCAGAGGAACTTTCCGATCTAGGACTCAACCGAGGTCTCCTGCATTACGGGTGGATTCTTTACCAGCTGAGCACCCAGGAAGCCCCATCCAGGGAAGAAGGGGGACCCTGCTTAAATTATGATTTACATTACTCCAGACTGTTCCAAGTAAGCTGGACTTGGGAAAATCTGCAGCCAAACCCCAAGCACCTGAGCAGGGAGCACGTAGACCTGTACTGATCGTTCCAGGGCCTGGTCTTCTCACTGTCCATGGGGAATTTTTGTTCTGGGAAGGAAAAGGCACAGCTGAAATCTATGTGTCACCCACAGCCCCAAGAGCTCTGCTGTGAGCCTCTGAAAGAGCTGGGCATTCAGGGACAAGACATTTTTGAAGGCTGGGAGAGATTTGCAGCAGGAGAGGAAGATGGCCAAGCTCCAGACACTTGGCAGGTGGAGAAATATTTATTCAGTGAGTTTGAGACCAAGTATGGAAATGACTCTGCTCAGTTCCCCAAAGCAGGTGGATTTGTGAGACTTGGAAGCCTTCTTGAGAAATTTGAAGAAAAAATTGGGGGAATATCAAACAGGGCTCCCTGGTAATCAAGACTCCTGACATTTAAGCTCTATTTCCAGCCCACAGGAGCACCTATTTTTGAAGGCAAGGGCCTCCTTTAGTTTCTGTGCTATGGTTCCCCAATGTCCATGATCTGTGGAGAGATTAGCTTTTTCAGGATGGGTTTTTTTCAAAGCAAAGACATATCCAGGGCCACCTATCAACTAAAGATACTAATTTGAAGTATCATGTTATAATAGAAATGCTCTATGCACATACTAACCATGCAGAGGACCAGATGGCTCCTGCAGCTACTATTTGTCACTGCAGGAACATATTTGTAGACAACATTCATCCTCTAATAAAGGGAATCAAAAGCTAGACTGTTGAGAAGGCCTACCCCTACCTCTAAGAATTCCAACATCTTCCTCCTTGGGATCAGTTTTAAGGTTTCTTCTGTGATGGGGTGGCTGCCACTCTAGATGTCTCCAGCCCGCTTTGGCACTGGATGGACACAGCCAAGAACGAGGTCAGGGGGATGGGAAAGCCAGCTAATGGCCGGACTCAAAGCTGCAAACAAGCAAGCAAGTAGCTGCTACAATGGGAACAGGTGGGTTTCTGCAAGGGAGGATCAGGGAGATTCTAACTGGGAGGTTCAAGGTTGCCTGTATTATTTGGAGAAGCAAGGGATCTAGGATAACAGAAAAGACAACTATCATATCATATAGCTTATATGAGGAATCTAAAAAAAATGATACAGATGAATTTATTTATAAAACAGAAATATGTGGCTTCCTTGGTGGCACAGTGGTAAAGAATCTGCCTGCAATGCAGGAGACCTGGGTTCAATCCCTGGGTTGGGGAGATCCCCTGAAGAAAGGAATGGCTGTCCACTCCAATAGTCTTCCCTGGAGAATCCCATGGTCAGAGGAGGCTGGTGGCTACAGTCCCTGGGGTTGCAAAGAGTTGGACTAACACTTTCACTTTCACAAAACAGAAACAAGGACTTCTCTTGCACTGCAGTGGTTAAGACTTCACACTTCCATAGCAGGAGCAAGAGTTTGATCCCTAGTAGGGGATCATGCTTCGGGGTTCTAACAAAAAAAATAATAAAAATAAATATTTAATACATTTTAAAATGTTAAAAATATTTAATAAAAGGCAAGCACTTAGAAAAATAGAAACAGACTTACAGACATAGAAAACAAACTTATGGTTACCAAAGAGGGGGCGGGGTAAATTAGGAGGTTGATATCAACAGATACTCACTAGTGTGTATAAAATGAATGACCAACAAGGACCTACTGTATAGCACAGGGAACTATATTCAATATGTTGTAATAACCTATATGGAAAAACAATTTGAAAAGGAATATACATAAATATATATGTATAAAACTGAATCACTTTGCCACACACCTGAAATGAACACATTATGTCAACCGTACTTCAATAAAAAATAAGTACAAAAAATATGCAAAAATTAACCACCTCCAACTTAAAAAAAAATGAAAGAAAAAACAATTACTAAGACACAAAAGGCAGAGTAATCTTAAGCCTTAAGAATTGCATCTGTGTGTAAATAGGTATGTAGTCAGCATTTAAAAGTTACCTTGCAGGCTACGACAGGAAACTGTTTCTGTATATAGGCATATAACTTTGCTCACAGGCTGACTGCTGGAGTCTGAGACACAGTGATTCTAAAATTATATACACACACCCTTCTTCTGTCTATATAAAGAGTGAAAGGAATGGGTCAAGATGTGAAGAAGCTTTTCTCGAGTGATCTAATCAGTGTTTATTGCTTTCCTAGGCATTGTTTTAATTCTCCAAATGTTCTTAAATGAGCAAGTTTAATTTTTTATTAAATGATTTTCAAATAGCAATAAGAAGACTGTGTCCTTGTCCTCAAGGAGGTTACAATATAACAAAAGAAACTTCAGTTCCACAAACATTTACTTGGATCCTTTCCCCAGAACTCAGGATCATAAAGTGATTTCACTAAATGTCAAAATCTCTACCAGCAAAGCTCTGATCACAGAGAAGAGCAGAATGTTAAAATAGTCATTTATTTTTACCTTTTGACTTGGAAAACAGGGAAAGCTGTCATTATCATGTCTTCTTATAGAAACTCTTAACACAAAAAGTCAGCATTATGCAATCAATGGAAATGGGGTTGTCAGGTTTAGCAAACAAAAATGCAGGAGTCTCAGCTAAATTTGAATTTCTGATAAACAATATACAATATTTTTGATACAGTATAATCTCATAAGGTATTTTACATGTTTGTCTGGCAATCCCAAGAGGAAAGAATCCAGGAATAAGAAGCCTGACTCTTTAGCTCAGACTCTTGCCCTGGCTCTGAGGAGGATCTGGCTCTCAGTTTTATGGGTTAAATAAGAGGGCTTTCTGCTGACTCTTCCAATATTCTATGTAGAGGCTTCCAAGCTGAGGAAAAGTTCCTTATTAACTTCACTTCCCAGGGAGATGTGATTGATTAAAATAATATTTTTTCCAATGTGACACCTGAAGATCCTGAAAACTTTGCACATAGATGTTGAGGTTTTTGTATTTGTTTCATTGGTTTTCAGTTAATTTTCATTCATTAAATAATTTTTTTAAATCAGATGAGTAGGTTCCACTTCACTTAGTATTTAGAAGGATGTAAAAAAAAATCAGACCTATTATATCAATCAAAAGTCATAAGAAAGTGTTTTAATGAATCATTGAGGTGCTGTGAATGCAAAGAAATCTAAAAGGACAAGACTACAGATTGTCCTAGAGATCAAGGGCTAAGGCATCATTTCACAGGAGGAGAAAAGAAGAGGAGAGAAAGAGGAAAGAAAATTGGTTTTCTGATCTTGACCAATTTTTTTAAAAAACTTGATCAAAAACAGTAACCTAGAGATATAGAAAGCTCTGAAAGCTTTAAACAGAAGTATAAATGAAATGACACCCAGGAACAACAGAGTTAAATGACTTAAAAGTACACATAGAAAAACTGTAAAGAAGCCAAGGAAAAAGTCATGTTAGATACAGGTAAACAATGTTTGAAAAATAATAGACGTTGCATTCAAAACAATGGAAGATCAAAAATACTGAAACAACATATTTAAAGTTTCCAGGGAAAATAAAAATCTATCAGTTTAGCATTTAATATCTAGTGATAAAAATTTTCTAAAATAAAGACGAAATGTTCAGATAAATGAAAGCTGAGGGATTTTTATTGCCAGCAGATAAGACAAGCTAAAGGAAGTTTTTCAAGTTAGAAAGAAACTAAAAAAGGATACCAGATGGAAAAGTCTATGTTTAGAAGAAAGGAGGAGCACTAGAAAGAATGAGAATGTGAGCAAATAGAAATATTGTTTCGTTTCTTTTCTCATTAAAAACGTTTGTGACTGTTCAAAGCAATACACACACACACACACACACACACACACACACACACAAGGAAAGTTATGACCAACCTAGATAGCATATTCAAAAGCAGAGACATTGCTTTGCCAACAAAGGTCCATCTAGTCAAGGCTATGGTTTTTCCAGTGGTCATGTATGGATGTGAGAATTGGACTATGAAGAAAGCTGAGCACCAAAGAATTGATGCTTTTGAACTGTGGTGTTGGAGAAGACTCCTGAGAGTCCCTTGGACTGCAAGAAGATCCAACCAGTCCATCCTAAAGGAGTTCAGTCCTGGGTGTTCATTGGAAGGACTGATGTTGAAGCTGAAACTCCAGTACTTTGGCCACATCATGCGAAGAGTTGACTCATTGGAAAAGACCCTAATGCTGGAAGGGATTAGAGGCAGGAGGAGAAGGGGACGACAGAGGATGAGATGGCTGGATGGCATCATCGACTCAATGGACATGGATTTGGGTGAACTCCAGGAGCTGGTGATGGACAGGGAAGCCTGGAGTGTTGCCATTCATGGGGTCACAAAGAGTCAGACACGACTGAGCGACTGAACTGAACTGAACATATTTTATATATATTAATTAATTATATTGGGGTTTATATCATATGGAGAAGCAAAATGTCTAACAATGGAAGCATGAAAAATAGGACAGGGTGCAAATAGAATTCAATTCAGTTCAGTTCAGTCGTTCAGTTGTGAACCCATGAATCACAGCATGCCAGGCCTCCCTGTCCATCACCAACTCAAATATAATTATATTGTTGTAAATTCTTACCTTACACATAAAGAACTGCAATATTAATCAAGCTCGAATTTCAGGTTAAGGATAGTCACTGTAATCCCTATAGCAACCATGACAAAAGTAATACAAAAACATGTTTAATAGTCAATAAAAGGGACACAATGAAATGATGTAAAATAACTAATGAACCCACAAGAAAATGACAAAGAGGGAACAAAGGAGCAATGAAAATAAAGGACACACAGATAGCAAACATAAAGCAGATCATGTGAATAATTACAATAAACTTAAGGGAAAGGCTATCCACTTCAGTATTCTGGCCTAGAGAATTCCATGGACTGTATAGTCCACGGGGTTGCAAAGAGTCGGACTTGACTGAGTGACTTTCACCTTCTTTAAATAAAAGGCAGAACTTTTCTTTTAAAAAGCCATAAAGAAGGGACACAATTGTTTATGCCTCAGAATGGCAAGGTTGGTCTGGCCCATCTTTATGCTGGTCCCAAGAGATGAATGTTAAATAGTAAAGTATATAGAAAGATTGCAAAAACCATACAAATGGTTGTTGTTGTTCAGTCGTTCAGTCATGTCTGACTCTTTGCATCCCCATGGACTGCTGCACACTAGGCTTCCCTGTCCTTCAGTATCTCCCACAGTTTGATCAAACTCACATCCATTCAGTCAGTGATGGCATTCAACCATCTCATCCTCTGTCTACCCATTCTCCTCCTGCCTTCAATCTTTCCCAGCATCAGGGTTTTTTCCAATGAGTCAGTTCTTTCCTTAAGGCCAAAGTATGGGAGCTTCAGCTTCAGCATCAGTCCTTCCAAAGTATATTCAGGGTTGATTTGCTTTAGGATTGACTGATTGACCTCCTTGCTATCCAAAGAACTCTCAAGTATCTTCTTCAGCGCCACAGTTTAAACGTATCAGTTCTTCAGCACTCAGCCTTCTTTATGGTCCAGCTCTCACATTCTACATGACTCCTGGAAAAACCATAGCTTTGACTATACAGACCTTTGTCAGCAAAGTGTTGTCTCTGTCATAGCTTTTCTACCAAGGAGCAAGCATCTTTTATTTTCAGGACTGCAGTCACCATCTGCAGTGATATTGGAGCCCAAAAAATAAAGTCTGTCACTGTTTCCATTCTTGCCCCATCTATTTGCCATGAAGTGATGGGATCAGATGCCATGATGTTAGTTTTCTGAATGTTGAGTTTACAGCCAGCTTTTTCACTCTCCTCTTTCACTTTCATCATGAGGCTCTTCAGTTCCTCTTCACTTTCTGCCAAAAGGGTGGTATCATGTGCATATCTGAGGCTGTTGATATTTCTCCCAGCAATCTTGATTTTAGCTTCTGTTTCACCCAGCTCTGCATTTCACATGATGTATGTACTCTGCATATAAGTTAAATAGGCAGGGTGACAATACACAGCCTTGACCTACTCCTTTCCCAGTTTTGAATCAGTCTATTGTTCCATGTCTGGTTCTAACTGTTGCTTCTTGACCTGAATACAGATTTCTCAGGAGGATGTTAAGTTGATCTTGTATTCCCATCTCTTTAGGAATTTTCTACAGTGTGTTGTGATCCATACAGCCAAAGGCTTTAGCATAGTCACTGAAGCAGAAGCAGATGTTTCTCTGGAATTCCCTTTCCATTTCCATGATCCAAAGGATGTTGGCAATTTGATCTCTGGTTTCTTTGACTTTTCTACATTGAGCTTGTACATCTGGAAGTTCTCAGTTCATGTACTGCTGAAGTCTAGCTTTAAGGATTTTGAGCATTACCTTGCTAAAACGTGAAATGAGCACAATTGTATGAGGGTTTGAACATTCTTTGGCATTGCCATTCTTTGGAATTGGAATGAAAACTGACCTTTTCCAATCCTGCGGCCATTGCTGAGTTTTCCAAATTTGCTGGCATATTGAGTGCAGCACTTTTACAACATCATCTATTAAGATTTGAAATAGCTCAGGTGGAATTCCATCACCTCCACTAGCTTTGTTCATAGTGATGCTTCCTAAGGCCCACTTGACTTCACATTTCTGGATGTCTGACTCTAGGTGAGTGACCACAGCACTGTGGTTATACAGTTCTTTGAGACCTTTTCTGTACAGTTCTTCTGTGTATTTTGCCACCTCTTATTAATATCTTCTTCTGTTAGGTCCATACTGTTTCTGTCCTCTATTGTTCTTATCTCTACATGAAATGTTCCCTTGGTATCTCTAATTTTCTTGAAGAGATCTTAGTTTTTCCCATTCTACTCTTTTCCTCTATTTCTTTGCATTGTTCAGTTAAGAAGGGTTTCTTGTCTCTCTTTGCTATTCTTTGGAACTCTGCATTCACATGGGTGTATGTTTCCTTTTCTCTTTTTCCTTTCACTTCTCCTCTTTTCTCGACTCTTTATAAGGCCTGCACAGATGACCATTCTCCCTTGTTGTGTTTTTTTTTTTTTCTCCCCTAGGGGATGGTTTTGATCACCATCTCCTGGACAGTGTAACAGAACTCCATCCATAGTTCTTCAGGCACTCTATCAGATCTAATCCCTTGAATTTATTCATCACTTCCACTGTATAATCATAAGGGACTGAACTAATGTCATACCTGAATGGCCTAGTGGTTCTCCCTACTTTCTTCAATTTAAGCCTGAATTTTGCAATAAGGAGTTCATGATTTAAGCTACAGTCAGCTCCAGGTCTTGTTTTTGCTGACTGTATAGAGCTTCTCCATCTTCAGCTGCAAAGAATATAATCAATCTGATTTCAGTATTGACGATCTGGTGATGTCCATGTCCATCTGGTATTTGCTATGACCAGTGTGTTCTCTTAGCAAAACTCTATTAGCCTTTGCCCTGCTTCATTTTGTACTTCAAGGCCAAATTTGCCGGTGACTCCAGGTATCTCTTGACTTCCTACTTTTGCATTTCAGTCCCCTATGATGAAAAGGACACTTTTTCTGGTGTTAGTTCTAGACTATCTTTTTGGTCTTCACAGAACCGTTCAACTTCAGCTTCTTCAGCATTAATGGTTGTGTCATAGATTTGGAGTACTGTAATATTGAATGATTTGCCTTGGAAATAAACCAAGATCATTCTGTAGTTTTTGAGACTGCACCCAAGAACTGCATTTCAGACTCTTTTATTGACTATTAGGTCTATTCCATTTCTTCTTGCCCACAGTGGTAGATATAATGTTCACACATTTCAGTCCATCTTAGTTCACCGATTCCTAAAATGTTGACATTTACTCTTGCCATCCCCCCAGTTTGACCACCTCCCATTTACCTTGATTCATGGACCTAACATTCCAAATTCCTATGTGTTATTCTTCATAGCATCAGACTTTGCATTCACCACTAGACACAACCACAGCTGGGCATCATGTCCTCTTCATTCCTTATGGAGCCATTTCTTGGCTCTTCTCCAGTAGCATATTGTACATCTACTAACCAGTGGACTTCATTTTTCAGTGTCCTACCTTTTTGCCTTTCATACTGTTCATGGGGTTCTCAAGGCAAGAATGCTGAAGTTTGCCATTCCCTTCTCCAGAGGTCCACGTTTTGTCAGAACCCTCTGCAATGGCCCATCCATCTTGGGTGGCCCTACATGGCATGGCTCGTAGTTTCATTGAGTTAGGCAAGGTTGTGGTCCATGTGATCAGTTTCGTTAGTTTTCTGTGATTGTGGTTTTCATTCTGTCTGCCCTCTGATGGATGAGGATAAGCAGCTTGTGCAAGCTTCCTAATGGGAGGGACTGGTTGGGGGTAGGGGGCTGAAATTCAGTCTTGCTAACTCTCAGTAAATGATAGGCAATATAAACAAAAAAAGCACTAAGAATATAGAGATATGAATAACATTATCAACCAACTTGACATAATTGACATTTGTAAAACACTACACCTAATAACTTCAGAATACATAGTGTTTTCTAGAGCTGCTGCTGCTAAGTCGCTTCAGTCATGTCCGATTCTGTGCGACCCCATAGACGGCATTCCACCAGGATTCCGCATCCCTGGGATTCTCCAGGTAAGAACACTGGAGTGGGTTGCCATTTCCTTCTCCAATGCATGAAAGTGAAAAGTGAAAGTGAAGTCACTCAGTCGTGTCCGACTCTAGCGATCCCATGGACTGTAGCCTACCAGGCTCCTCCATCCATGGGATTTTCCAGGCAAGAGTACTGGAGTGGGGTGCCATTGCCTACTCCGGTTTTCTAGAGCTCTAAGACTATTGATCAAGGCAGAGAACATACTGGGCCATGAAACAAGTCTCAGTACATTTCACAATACTGAAGTCCTAAGTATTATGTTCTCTGACATTCAAATTATATTAAAATTCAAGGCCAGTAATAACAATTACTAGGTCATTGTAATAACAATTACTAGGTCAGTAATAACAATTACTAGGTCAATGACAATTACATTGTCATTACTGACAATTCAAGGTCAGTAATAACAATTAGAAACTTTCAAAATATTTGGTGTATTGTGGAAGATTTCAAATAAGAACTAGATCAAAGAAAAAAAAAATCTCCAGAAAAATTTTAAAATATTTTGAACTTAACAGTAAGAAGTTAATATATCAACATATATAAGATATAGATATAGTGTTCTTCAGAGTAAAATTAGTAGCTTTAAATGGTTATATTTTACTAGAAGAATATAAAATTAATTACCTAAGCTTCCAATATTCAAACACTAGGGAAAAGAGCAGAACACAACATAGCCAGTGAAACAGAAGATAAACTATAGAACACATCAACAGATCCCAACATTGCTTTTTGAAAAGATTAAAATTTAAAGGAAACAGAAAGAAAACACAAGCTAGAAGAATGAAATTGGAGAGACAACTAAGATTGAATGGCTTCAGCATTAACAGGATGACAGAGGCATAGGATGAATAACACTACACCAAAATTTGACAACTTAGATAAAATTACCAAATGTCTTGAAAATATCTTACTGAAGAGGCACAAACTAGAAACATTAGCTGTGGTATATTTATTTTGCAAGTAGAATTTATCACTGAAGTTCTACTCACAGTGTTGGTCTGCAACCTCAGCACCTTCCCAGGTGAGATCTGAACATGGTCTTCACACTCAAAGGGCAGGGAGAAAACAAAGAAAGAGGCAGACTCTCCAGATGGGAAAGTAGCAGGCTCAGTAAGCAGGGGGCTTACATATGAGGCTTCTCATGGGCACCTCAAGATGAGTAGCTCTCAGCACCTGCCCGCCAGAATCTTGAAAGTTTACAGAGAGGACTTACCTGGATTCAGTCACATGTATCATCCAAGTGGTCTCAACAACACTCTACTATCTCAAGGCTGTGTCCTCCAGCAGCTTCTATCCTGGGGAAGACAAGCAGATCACACCTTCTAAGAACAAGGAGGAAGGGTGGAGTTAAGGAACCACCAGTTACCCTGGTCCAGCAGTCATGTCCTCTCGATGACTTCCTCCAACAATATGGAACCCTCAAGTATGGATGGGTTCACTGGTGAGTTCTATTAAACATTAAATGAAGAAACTATATGAATCTTAAATGCTTTCAGAAAAGCAAGATTGAGAAAATGCTTCCCAATTTCTTCTGTGAGGCCAGCATTACATAAGAGCAAAACCTGATAGAGATCTTAGAAGAAAAAATGTAAATCAATATTTCTCTTGAAAATGTACATAAAAGTCCTCATTAAACATTATAAAATTGAAGTGAGCATCCTAACCTTGTTGGGTTTATCCCAGAAATGTAATATTTGTCCAACATTCAAAAACCAAGCAATGTAATTCTCACATTAGGAGAAAATCATATATGAAGGTTAACAGACACATAAATTAGATAAACAAAATTCAACACTTGTTCATCATAAAAACAACCATCAAAGGAAAAAATAGAAATTTCTTCAATCTAATAAAGATGAACCATAAATAAAACCTAAACATTATATTCAATCATGTAATTTGAATGCTTTCCATGTAGAATTGGAGACAAGGCTGTGAATATTTTTCCCACATGTTGTTGGAGGTCCCTAAAGAAACATTAAAAAATAAAACATAGTAATTGAAAAATAATTAAAATTGTCTTTTGTTGAATCCCATATAATTTTTGCTTAAAAAATTCTTAAGAAAATAAAAATAATATTAGAATAATTATTAGAATTAATAATTCTAATATGACAACCAGGTCATAAGATATAAGGTCAATATACAAAAACCAACTGTGTTACTATATATACTAGCAATAAACAACTGGAAAATAAAATTTTAAAGTATCATTTATGATAGCACCTAAAAACAGAAAATACTTTTCTAATAAATTTAAGAAAGTATGTGCAGGATTTTTACATTAAAATTCCACGGAGAAAATAGAGCTAAACATTTAGAAATATACTATGTTCATGTATTAGGCAACTCAATGTTACTAAGATGTCAGTTTTTCTCAAATGCATCTATAGACTCAACACCACTCCAGCAAGCATTTCTATAGAAACTGACACATTGATTCAACTACTCACATGAAAATTCAAAAGACTTATTAAAGCTAAGAGAAATTTTTAAAGGTTGGAAAGACATTAATTGATTTCAAGGCTTACTATGAAGTTATCATGAGAAATGCTGGGCTGGAAGAAGCACAAGCTGGAATCAAGATTGCCAGGAGAAATATCAATAATCTCAGATATGCAGATGACACCACCCTTATGGCAGAAAGTGAAGAAGAACTAAAGAGCCTCCTGATGAAAATGAAAGAGGAGAGTGAAAAAGTTGGCTTAAAACTCAACATTCAGAAAACTAAGATCATGGCATCCGGTCCCATCACTTCATGGCAAATAAATGGGGAAACAGTGGCTGACTTTATTTGGGGGGACTCCAAAATCACTGCAGATGGTACTGCAGCCATGAAATTAAAAGACGCTTACTCCTTGGAAGGAAAGTTCTGACCAACCTAGATAGCATATTCAAAAGCAGAGACATTACTTTGTCAACAAAGGTCCATCTAGTCAAGGCTATGGTTTTTCCAGTAGTCAGGTATGGATGTGAGAGTTGGACTGTAAAGAAAGCTGAGCGCCGAAGAATTGATGCTTTTGAACTGTGGTGTTGGAGAAGACTCTTGAGAGTTCCTTGGACTGCAAGGAGATCCAACCAGTCCTCCTAAAGGAGATCAGTCCTGGGTCTTCAGTGGAAGGACTGACAGTGAAGCTGAAACTCCAATACTTTAACCACCTGATGCGAAGGGCTGACTCATTTGAAAAGACCCTGATATTGGGAAAGATTGAAGACAGGAGGAGAAGCGTATGCCAGAGGATGAGGTGGTTGGATGGCATCACCATTCAATGGACGTGAGTTTGGGTGAACTCCAGGAGTTCATTATGGACAGGGAGGCCTGGCGTGCTGTGGTTCATGCGGTCACAAAGAGTCGGGCATGACTGAACTGAATTGAATGAAGTTATTTAAATAGGACACAATAGGTGTTGCCTTACAGATGTTTGTATTAATAATACAACAAACTGCTGCTGCTGCTGTTAAGTCACTTCAGTCGTGTCCGACTCTGTGCTACCCCAGAGATGGCAGCCTACCAGGCTCCTCTGTCCCTGGGATTCTCCAGGCAAGAACACTGGAGGGGGTTGCCATTTCCTCCTCCAATGCATGAGAAGTTCAAAAATTACAGTGGTTGATAGAATTTTGACAATTCTATCAATAATTCTGAAAGAAAACTTGTCTTAACAACAGTGCTGGAAAAAATAGATATCTATGTGAAAAGTAAATCAATAAACCTTGACCTCAACCTTGGATAAACCACAAAATGATATTGACCTGAACATAAAAACTAAAACTGTAAAGCATCTGGGAGAAAATATGGAGGGAACTATTCTCAATCACAGAGGAGACAAAGGTGTCTTACAAAGCACATACCCAAAAAAAGAGCACTAATGAATAAATTTGATAAGCCAGAATTCATAAAAAATTACTGTTCTTCAAGAGACTTTGGTTCAAAAAAATGAGCATATGAACTTTTAAAAGTTTATCTTCGTGTCATTGTTAAAAACTGTTGAAAATGCAAGCTTTAAAAAAAATTTAAATAATGAAAATGGGAGAAAGCATTCACAATACTTTTATGAAGGGAATTGTATCCAAAATGTATAAACTCCAGAAATTCAATGAGATAGATAACCAATTTTAAAAGGGCAATTTCAAGCAGTTCTCAAAACATAAGATATACCAAAAGCCAAGAAAGCACATGAAAAGAATCCAGCTTAGTTAAGTTAATAGTAACAGCTAACACTGCAAAAGCAAATGAAAACCACACTGATTCACCACCACTAGAGTGGCTAAAGCTTTAAAAATGGATCACATCAATGTTGACGAGGATATGGGACAGTAAGTACACTCTTACTGCTGGTAGAAATGTACAATATTTATAATCATTTGTGAAAGTAATTTGGTAATTTCTTATAAAGCTATGTACACACTTATAGACATAGCAATACTACGGGGAAAAAAATGGAAACATGTATCCACAAAAAGACTTGTATAAAAATGTTCATGTCAGCTTTTATTCTAAAAGCCAGCCAACATGCTAAACGTCCATTAGCAAGCAAGCACAAAAACAAGCTACTGCAGAGCCATACAAAGGAACATTACTCAGCAACGAGAATGAACGTCCTCCTGGCCCCCATAATGTATGCAGGAATCGCAGGCATGTCAGAGTTCCTGGAAGAAGCCAAGCATGGAAGGCTCTGTGGGGCTGCACGAGTCCAGGCAAAGGAAGTCTTGAACCAGCAGAATGAAAGAAGTTTCCTGGGAGGGAAGTGAGGGGTGGTGCTGGCAGCCAGATAGGGATTGACTCAAGGCTTTAATAAGGGCCTTTGTGAGGTGTAATCATGTATCTCTTGATTGGCATCTGGTGACACAAGTATGATCAAAATGTAACACAATATATATATAATCCGTGAAAATTATTGTTTATAGATTGCTCCTCAAAAGCGCTGGGGATCCAGACCCCCAGAGGATCACCTCAGCGAGGATGCTGACATTTTCACATCCCACAGCTCTGTTACGATCGTCAGTATGCTGACATCACACTGGGTACAATTTTAATGCTCACAGACCCAATAAGAAAGAGCAAGGAATGAACTTACTGACAAAACAGAAACAGACTCACAGACATGGAAAACAACTTCTGGTTACCAAAGGGGAAGCAGGGAGGAAAGATAAATTAGTGAGATGGGCCGGGGCAGGGGGATATATTAGAACTTTGGGATTAACAAATACACATTACTATATTTACATAATATCTAAACAGCAAGGACCTACTGTATGCCAGGGAACTATACACAATGCCTTGTAATAACCTATAATGGAAAAGCATCTGAAATATAAAACTGAATGATTTTACTATACCTGAGCCTAACACAACATTGTAAATCACTATATTTTAATTTTTAAAAGTGGCTATTAAAAAAAAAAGAATAGTAGTGAGCCTTCACAAATGAATGTTGTAGCTGTGATAGGTAGAGGCCAGTGACTTTACAGGAAGCCGTGCTCACTGAAGTAATGTGAATACAGAAAAATGCTGGAGGACCCACACCCTGCCAGGCATGAGCCTTCTCACCATGCTGGGCTCAGAGCCCGCATAAACGACGACACGGCCCCCAACCCTGCCCACAGATCTTCAGGAGCAGCCCTCCCTGGTCTCCCCAGACGAATGTGGTTCGCTTCAGTTCCATTGGTTTTGTAGTTTATTTTACATTCTATCAGTAAATTTATAGGTGCTTTTTAAATAGGTACTTACAAGCTAAAGGCCTAAGAGTTTGTAGTGTTTTCTATTTGCATACATTTTTTACAATGAAAAGAACTGAAGCAAACATTGGAGGTCTGTGAGTATTTCTTCTTTTAAAGGGATCAATACATTATTCAAGGCTGGGAGATGCTCAGTATTTCTAAACGGTGTTATAATTGGAAGAGACCCAGAAATCTTGATTGGATGCTGGGGCTGCCAGAAAAAAATGTAGCAGCGCTGGCTATGGTGAGTCTTTGTGCGATTCAGACACAGCTCTGCCTCAGCACACAGAGAAGGGTTTGCTGGGATGGCATGAAAGGAATTCTTGTGTAGAAAAAGCAGTGGCTTCATTTCTAAGTGAGAGGGCACTTTTTCAAATGCTGTGGAAAGGACTAAAACTATTGACAGTCTAACCATTATGGTGGGATTTTGGTGTCTGCAGATATATGGGGGCTGCTATTAGAATTATGACATTGCTGAATTCCATCAATGAGCCATTATATTTGCCAAGTCTTTCTAAATTGCAAGGGATGGAAAACTCGAATTCAAATAGACTTGGGCAAAAAAAAAAAAAAAAAATGCGCATTGGCTTTGACCATGGAAGACACCAGCCTTAGGCTGAGAGGATCTCGCGTATTATTTTCAAGACTGAATCTGTCTTCTCTTCTTGCTTCAATTTTCCTCTGTATTGTCTTCATTTCAGGTAAAAACCTGGGCAGGTCCAGGCTGAATTTTCACAAGAGTCAAGTCAATGAGAAAGAGAAAAAAACTTTAATTCTCAGATGATTCAAGCAGAAGAGGTAGATGTGACTCTCATAGTTTTGGAAGGACCGCATGAACATCCCGGAAGCATCCTCTGTGGTTGGAGGACCACGACACGGGCCAGACCAGGTCCCTTGCCCCATTTGACAGTTCTGCCTGAGAAGCAGGTGGTTGAGGATGGAGTAGGGCTTGGTTCTTCTCTAGAGGAAAATAGGTTAATATTTGTTATTAGAAGAAAGGGAATGGATATTGGGTGGCAAACTTTGATATATCCAAGGCTATATCTCTGACTGCATGCAATCTCTAGTAAAATCAGTATGAGCATAAACTAGTAAACAAGCCTCTAATGAATGAAATAATAGTAACTTTGGGAGAAGGGAGAAAGATGATTTGAATGTAAGTATAGGCGGTGGCCTTTTCATACTGTTCATACTGTTCATGGGGCTCTCAAGGCAAGACTACTGGAGTGGTTTGCCATTCTCCAGTGGACATGTTTTTTCAGAGCTCTCCACCATGACCCATCCGTCTTGCATGGCCCCACATGGCATGGCTCATAGTTTCATTGAGTCAGACAAGGCTGTGTTCCATGGGATCAGATTGGTTAGTTTCCTGGGATTGTGGTTTTCATTCTGCCTGCCCTCTGATGGAGAAGGATAAGAGGCTTATGGAAGCTTCCTGATGGGAGAGACTGACTGAGAGGGAAACTAGGTCTTGTTCAGATGGACAGGGCCATGCTCAGTAAAACTTTAATCCAATTTTCTGTTGATGGGTGGGGCTCTGTTCCCTCCCTGTTATTTGACCTGAGGCCAAACTATGGTGGAGGTAATGATGATGATGACCTCCTTCAAAATGACCCAGATAATCACAATGGTGTGATCAAAAACCTAGAGCCAGACATCCTGGAATGGGAAGTCAAGTGGGATGCTTAGGAAGCATCACTATGAACAAAGCTAGTGGAGGTGATGGAATTCCAGTTGGGTTATTTCAAATCCTAAAAATGATGCTGTGAAAGTGCCGCACTCAATATGCCAGCAAATTTGGAAAACTCAGCAGTGGTCACAGGACTGGAAAAGGTCAGTTTTGCTTCCAATCCCAAAGAAAGGCAATGCCAAAGAATGCTCAAGTTCAGTTCAGTTCAGTTCAGTCACTCAGTCGTGTCCGACTCTTTGCGACCCCACAAATGCAGCATGCCAGGCCTCTCTATCCATCACCAACTTCCGCAGTTCACTCAGAATCACGTCCATTGAGTCAGTGATGCCATCCAGCCATCTCATCCTCTGTCATCCCCTTCTCCTCCTGCCCCCAATCCCTCCCAGCATCAGAGTCTTTTCCAATGAGTCAACTCTTCGCATGAGGTGGCCAAAGTACTGGAGTTTCAGCTTTAGCATCATTCCTTCCAAAGAAATCCCAGGGCTGATCTCCTTCAGAATGGACTGGTTGGATCTCCTTGCAGTCCAAGGGACTCTCAAGAGTCTTCTCCAACACCACAGTTCAAAAGCATCAATTCTTCAACGCTCAGCCTTCTTCATAGTCCAACTCTCACATCCATACATGACTACTGGAAAAACCATAGCCTTGACTAGACGGACTACCACACAATTGCATTCATCTTACACGCTAGCAAAGTAATGCTCAAAATCCTCCAAGCCAGGCTTCAACAGTACATGAACTGTGAACTTCCAGATGTTCAAGCTGAATTTCGAAAAGGCAGAGGAACCAGAGATCAAATTGCCAACATCTGTTGGATCATCAAACAAGCAAAAGAGTTCCAGAAAAAAAATTTACTTCTGCTTTATTGACTATGCCAAAGCCTTTGACAGTGTGGACCACAAGAAACCGTGGAAAATTCTGAGAGAGATGGGAATACCAGACCACCTGCCCTGTCTCCTGAGAAATCTGTATGCTGATCAAGAAGAAACACTTAGAACTGGACATGGAACAACAGACTGGTTCAAAATAGGGAAAGGAGTACATCAAGGCTGTATGTTGTCACCCTGTTTATTTAACTTATATGCAGAGCACATCATGAGAAATGCTGGGCTGGATGAAGCACAAGCTGGAATCAAGATTGCTGGGAGAAATGTCAATAACCTCAGATATGCAGATGACACCATCCTTATAGCAGAAAGCAAAGAAGAACTAAAGAACCTCCTGATGAAAGTGAAAGAAGAGAGTGAAAATGTTGGCTTAAAACTCAACCTTCAGAAAACTAAGATCATGGCATCTGGTCACATCAGTTTATAGCAAATAGTTGGGGAAACAGTGGAAACAGTGACTATTTTGGTGGGGGGATCCAAAATCACTGCAGATGGTGACTTCAGCCATGAAATTAAAAGACGCTTGCTCCTTGGAAGAAAAGTTATGACCAACCCAGACAGCATATTCAAAAGCAGAGACATTACTTTGCCACCAAAGTTCTGTCTAGTCAAAACTATGTTTTTTTCATTAGTCATATATGGATGTGAGAGTTGGACTATAAAGAGTGCTGAATGATAAACAGTCGATGCTTTTGAACTGTGGTGTTGGAGAAGACTCTTGAGAGTCCCTTGGACAGCAAGGAGCTCCAACCAGCCCATCCTAAAGGAAATCAGTCCTGAATATTCATTGGAAGGACTTATGCTGAAGCTGAAACTCCAATACTTTGGCCACCTGATGCAAAGAACTGACTTATTGGAAAAGACCCTGATGCTGGGAAAGATTGAAGACAGGAGAAGAGGTTAACAGAGGATGAGGTGGTTGGATGGCATCACCAACTCAATGGACATGAGTTTGAGTAAGCTCTGGGAATTGGTGCTGGACAGGGAGGCCTGGGGTGTTGCAGTCCCTGAGGTCACAAAGAACGAACTAAACTGAGCAACTGAACTAAACTGAACTGAATAGGTGGTAGCTTTGGAATTGTTTGAAAAACTTTATTCCAGGAATCCCAATTAGTGAATTGGTTTCCACCTGGAAGCAAGCCAGCAGTAGTGCCCTGAGATGGCCCACTTTGGGCCATAGAAACACCAAGCTGTGCTCCTCACATCTCCAGATGAAACAAACATCTGCTGGTGAGCCAGTTTACAGGAAGATAAAATGAGGCTGTTGAGAATAATGGACCCAGTTGAATAACTTGATGTAAAGAATAAGATGACGTACAGATGTACAGAGGACCAACTCCACAAATATACTATGGAGAACCCTTGCTGGCTATACAACTTCAGTGGACACATAAGTGGCTCTTCACTGACCAGGTTTTAGTCAGTGAAAAGCAGAAGGAAATGGTCAGGGGTTGGCACTTAACCCAGGAGGAATCAAGGACCAAGGACCCAACTTTGGTGGATACCCGACTGACTCTTTACTGACCAGTGGTGGGGACCAGGTTTTGAACCTGTCAGCCCTCAGCTGACTCCTTAAAGTGTTTCTTTCTTGAATCCTGCAGAAAAGTGGAAGGAAAAAGACACAGAGGGCAACAACAGAGCAGTGGACAAAGCTTCTTCTTGGCTCAAGACCACAGAGAAGTTTCATTCTTCCTTCTGCTGGCCCTGGAAGAAAGGAGTTTCTCTCAATGGCTGGAGATAAAACCTAACTTGCACATTCTCTAGTGAGGGCAAAAGGAAGTCCTCAAGTGCACCTGTAGAACTGCGTTGAGTGACTCAGCCCAGTGCGAAGGTTGGGGAGTCGCAGGAGATTCGGGCAAGGCACGGCCCTCAAAGCTCACACTGTCTGGATTCTTCCCTAAATCATCTGACAAACGTTTGTCACAACCCAGCTACATACTGCAGAGGCCACAGGAGCGAGAGTCACAGAAGTGACTTACAGTAAGGGGGCTGGGCTGCAGAAGGTGAAGGGCATCATTAAACAAGTATAAGCAACACTGTTCTGCAAATGCTCAGAAATGTAGATTTGAAAATAAAAAGCTCTTGGCCCTGCGGGGGCCATCATATGATGTCAGCCTTGTTCTGGTTTGCAGGTCCAAATCACCCCCTATCCCACGAGGACCAGCAGAAATGGACTCCAGGGAAGGCTCTGTGTACAGCAGGATGTCGCAGACTGCTAACGTGAGATACACGATGGATGACATTGACTGACATCCTGCCATCACAGGCTCCCCACAGTCTCCCTTGGTCCTGAGTCCTCCTGGTTTAAGCACCAACCCTTGAGCATCTCTTTCTGCTTTTATCTCAGATCTGTGAGTCAGTCACCGTCCTCATACCCCTAAGTCCCAGATATCTAGATGTTCCCATGTTTGGGGTCTATGTGGAAGTAGTTTGGGGCGAGGAAGCACTTCCTTATGATCGTTGTGACGTACACGCTTATGTCAGAAGCCCCGGGTCTGAGCCCTAGTAGTGTTCTGAGCCACTATTTCCAAAACGATTCTCTTGAGGGTCCATCCCCCTCCTGTCCATGACTCCAGTAGAATGCAGAGTGCCGACATCCCCCAGGGATTGGCATACCATGGAAGGATCAAGAGGCCACTCAGCCTGGGGCCCAGGGAAGAAGTCATCCAAGGAAGACAGGTTGTCTGACTCTCTACCAAAGACACATGTACCACCCAATGGTGTTACTGATCCTCCTGGGACTACCCTCTGCTCTGTACTCTGCTTTCTTTTCCTTTGTTTTCAATATGGCAGTATATACATGTTAATCCCAAACTCTCTAACTATTCCTCCCCCCACCACCCCACCGCAGTAACCATAAGTTCATTCTCTGTGAATCTGTTTCTCTTTTGTATCCTTTTTTTTTTTTTTCAGATTTCACATATAGGTGATGTCATATGGTATTTGTCTTTCTCTTCCTGACCTGCTTCACTCAGTATGAAGATCTCTAGGTTCATCCATGTTGCTGAGTAATATTTATGGCTGAGTAATATTCCACTGTGTATATGTGCCACGTCTTCTTTATCCATTCCTTTGCTGAGGGGCATTTAGGCTGTGTCCATGTCTTGTTGTAAACAGTGCTGCAGTGAACATTGGGGCACATGTATCCTTTCGGATTATGTTTTTCTCTAGAAAAGTGCCCAGAAGTAGGATTGCTGGATCATATGGTAAATATATTTTTAGTTTTTAAGGAACCTCCATACTGTTCTCCAATGTGGATGCACCAATTTACATTCCCACAAACAGCATAGGAGGTTCTTTTTTCTCCACACCCTCTCCAGCACTTACTGTCTGTGGATTTTTTGATGATGGCCATTCTGACTGGAGTGTTACGATAGCTCATAGCTTTTATTTACATTTCTATAACAATTATGGCACTGTTGAACATCTTTTCATGTGCCTCCTGGCCATTTGCACGTCTTCTTTGGAGAAATGTCTATTTAGATCTTCTGCTTCCTGCTGTGCTGGGCTCTCATCCCACTCTGGGGGACCTAGGAGCAGAGTATAAACAGAGCTAGGTCTCTGGCTGTGCCACAGCCCCGTCTGGTGCCTGACTCCCGGGAAGACCAGGGGCCAAAGATGCAGTCATGAGAAAATGCACCCCATCTCAGAAGTGCTCCAGAGTGGACCTCAGACTCCCTTCATCAATTCCAAGGAAAACCCTGCCCAGACTGGCATGGCATCCGGCATCTGACAGGCTGCCTCCTTCGGAACTGTCCAAAAGGAGGAGGAAAACCTTACAGAGTGGCACTTGAGGCTTTTCACCTCTGTTCCACCCAGGCCCTTCCTCTGAGAGCACTGCCTGTGCCAGCAGAAGCCCACGACCCCATTTTGTCCTTCTTTGTCCTTCTCAGGCCAATCAATTCCGAGGGGCCCTGGTTCCATTAGGATTGTTTTGGAAACTTCTATATGGGTCCATGTGTCTGTGGTATAAATGCAGTGCAGGTCTTAACAGTGTATTTGAAATGGATCCCCGGCCACCTCCTTTCAAGAAACATGCTTTGCCACTGATTTCAGAAGAATACCTGTAAGTCATCCATTCGATTATCTGAACAGATGCTGCTGACTTTGGGCAGAACAGCGGGAGGGATGAGTCTCTGAGGTGTGGGGTAATCAGGCTGTCTGTGCAGCGGGCAGGCCTGGGAGCAATAACTCTCCGCTCCGGCCATGGATCAGAGGCTGAGTGGGATGGAGCTGCTGCCTGCGTAGCCTGGTCCAAAGTTGAACTTTAACTGGGGGCTCCCTTAACAGCCAGGCTTGCTCTGGGCACAACTATAAAAAGGCATCTGAGTGTCCAAGGTGGCTTCTCTCATTTGTTAGGTTGAGTTAGTGATCAGCCTTCTGCCTGACCACAAACACCTGGCTGCCCCTGATTTCAGGTGCAAATGGCTTTCAGTCCCTCCAACTTGGAAAGTCAGAGATTTTATGGCTTTTCTCTGGCCCAAGACCAGAATTCAAGAAAAATGCATCTTTAGCAAAGGTGTGAACTCAATAAAGGCAACCCTTAGGCTTTGGGCCCAGACAGGCAGGAGCCAGCAGGATGCAGTGAGAAGCTCGAAGCTCTGCATTTTCTGCCCTGTTTTTACTGGAACAGGAGTTTCCAGAAGGCTCTCCTTCCCACAGAAATGACTCTGCATCCCCTCCCAGTAGGGCTGGTAGTGCTGGCAGCACCCTACCATCCACGGCCACCTCTGGAGAAGCTCTCCCTGCATCCCAATTCTCTTTGCTTGTGGAGAAAATTCACAAGATGCTAGGCCCCCAGGCATCCACTTTCTAGTCTCCATCAGACCCTCTGTACCATGGCTGTTTGTTTGTTCATCCTAAACCCATTCCATGGGCTTCCCATGTGCATTAGCGAGAAAGAACCCACTCGCGAGTGAAGGAGACATAAGAGATGAGGGTTCCATCCCTGGGTTGGGAAGATCCCCTGGATGAGGGCATGGCAACCCACGCCAGTATTCTTGCCTGGAGAATCCCATAGACAGAGGAGCCTGGCGGGCTATAGCCCATAGTGTAGGAAAGAGTTGGACTCAACTCCAGTGACTGGCACATACGCATGTAACCTCATCCCATAGTCTCTTTTCTACTCTCAAGCCACAGACACCACCTCTTCCCCCTCGAGTCCCGCAAATGACCCTGTTTCATCCCTCTAGGGGAGTTGGGAGCAGACCCAAGTTTCATGACATCACTTGCCACTTTATCTCCTAATACACCTCCATTCCAGTGCATCTGGTCTAATTCTTTCCTGGAAGGAGCTACCTTCCTTCAGTTATGCAGGTATCACTCTATCCCTGATTCCTCGGCAGAAACAGACCGAGCCCCTAGGGTAGGTTAGTTTGGCCTGATCTACACACGTGACCACTAGGACGTCCCTGGAACTGACCACAGGGCACACAGCCCTCTCTGATCCCTCCCATCCCCTCTGCCACTGTGTGCTCTCAAGAGAGTAGGACCTGGTATGCAAAGTCACGAGGGATCGGCTGGATTGGGAGGTTGAGAAGTCCTCGTGACATGGACAGTTAAGTTACGGGCAGAGCACCACCACGGTAGCAGTGGTGCTGGCCCAGCAGCCCTGGAGTTAGAGTCTGAGGCTCCAGGGTCACCCGGCTTCTGCCCTGTGAGTCGGGACCTTAGCCAGCTCACAGCTTCCTTGAGGGATGGCTCCCCAATGGCGAGCAGTAATGGTGTCCCAGGCGTGCGGCATGGAATGAATGAGACGGCTGTGCGCATGCCCAGGACTGTGTGAGTCGCAAGCACGGCTCTCCCAGCTTTTCCCACCCCTCCCTCCGCATCTGCTTCCAGGGCTGAAGGCACGAGAAGATGAATCAAGTCCAGCAAGAGCCCCTAGTTTAAAAAGCCACCTTTTCAAAGGTGTGTGCAGACACCCCAGAGCTAAGACAATCTGCGGCTACAAGGCCTGTGTCAGCCAGAAACAAGCATTGATGAAAAGGAAAGTAAACGAGTTATATACCTCAGGAGACAGAAAAACTGAGAACGCGGCAACTCTGAACTTGGCCTGGACCCGCCCGCCTTGCCTGCTGCTCAGGATGGGCCTGGGGGCTGTGGACACACTCACAGACTCAGGTCTTCTGTTGGTTGGTTTAAGACTAATAAAGTCAGTTACAACAGGTCGGGGTGCAGAAACATGCCATGGTCCCAGAGCTCTTTGGGGTTGCTACCTGCTCAGAGATGCTTTTTTTTTTTTCCTTCCTCTTCTTCCTTTTAAAGACCAGAAATGGTGACCCTGAGACAGCAGGTGAATTGTCTGAGGTCACAAAACTGCCCCGAGTGGGACCCGATAAGACCTTGTCACCTTACTCCACAGCCAGAAATCTTTCTGCCACTCCCTCCTACTCTGCAACCTGAGAAGAACTTAGATAAAAGAAAGGATGGAAGGAAGGAAGGAAAAAAAAATTTGAGGAAGGAAGAAAGAGAGGGAGGGAGAGAGGGGGAAGGAGGAAGGGGGAGGGAGGAGAAGGGAAGAAAGAAAGAGACAGAGAGAGAGAAAAGGGGAATCAAGGTGGCGTGGACATTGTTCTCCACTAAGGACAGAAATCCTTCTAAAACTGCCTCTCCCCTCATCTCATCGGCCCTCTAACAGCACTCCTGAGAGTCACCTGCCATGAGGTAGTGTTGGGACACTGGGCAGTGTAAGTAATCCCTCATTTTGTCAGGCCTCTTTGAGGGGCCACCATCTTTCACCACAGCTCTCCACTGTGCCCACACACGGAGGCACAAAGCCTTCTGATTCAAGGGCTCTGTGACTGAGGTGAGATCAGAAGAGGCTTCGTGATTCCCTCCATCAGACCCCCAACCAACTTATTAGCTACAAGTAGAATCTTTCGCACATACCATTAAAGTTTTATTCTTCTTAGTCACATCTACTAGGGGTTACGCCAATGTAACTATCTGAGATTCCTTCGTGTTAAAGACAAACATGATGTGAAATGATTGGGTGGCCAGGCTGCTGAGTCCCACAAGGCTAGTGTGACCAGTCTCTTGAAGTGACTGGATGCAAAGGCAGAAGGGCTTAAATCTTTCTGGACATTGAAATGCTCCACCCAACTGTTTTTCTTTTTTTCTTTCTTTTTTTGGTGCGGGGTTGGCTGTGGCAGGAGGTTGCTTAGGTGAATCAGGAGAAACTTCTTCTGCCCAGTCTTTCTGTGGCTGGGAGAGGGCCTTTCCACAGTTCATTCAAATGGTTTGTTTACGATCAAGAGGTGGGTGCTTTGCGTGGTTAGTTGCTCAGGCATATCCAATTCTTTGGGACTCTATGGACTGTAGCCTACCAGGCTGCTCTGTCCATGAGATTCTCCAGGCAAGAATACTGGAGTGGGTTGCCATTTCCTCCTCCAGGGGATCTTCCCAACCCAGGGATCCAGCCACATCTCCTGTGGAGGAGGAAAGCAATTGCTCTCAAACACACATCCCCAGACCAAGGCCTGGCCTTATAGGATAAAGGTTATGTGTTTATACATCTGAGTATTGTCAGTGATTTTAATATGACACAGTAAGAAACACTGACTGGGAATAGACATCTCTACAAAAAATTTCATTTTAGGGGTTAATTTGAACCGTTTCCTTTTCTCCCTCCTTTTTCTATCCAAGAAAAGTAGCACGTTCATTGAGCAAGATCAGAGTAAAAAAAAAGTCTGAACCACACAGGCTTCTGCTGGACAGCTTAGCATTCCAGCGAAGTTAACCTGGCAGATGTTTCTATTCGGTGACAGAAGTCCCTCACCCAGGAAAGGGGAGGCAGAGGGACCGGGGTGGGGCTGGGGAGTAGAGAAGAGAGACTGGCAGAGTCTGAAAGGACCCTGCACGCATTGTTACGGGTTTCTGACTCTTACACGTCTATACTTCTGGGTTTCTGAATGTAAAGAGAGAAGTAAAAAAAAAAAAACCTGCTAAGCTAACACGTCCTTCGAATTCCAAACTGAACACAGTTCGGGTTTTTCAACAGTCGCAAGACCAGGCTGTCCGCGAGGAGGAAAGCCGGAGGGGGCCAATTAGGAAGGAAGGAATTAAAGGGAAGAATAAAGGAGAGGAAAAAGCCCAGATGGAAGGTCCAGCGGAGGGTGAATGACAAGGCTGGAGGATGGCAGCCGGCGGCGGAGGTGGGGAGGCGGCTGCGCGGGAGACTGACAGGTGGGTCTCCGCCGCTAGGCGGGCGGCGGGGCGGGAGGTCTTCCAACCCCCGGGTAGCTCGGGCCGCCACGGCGACGCCTCCCAAACCCCGGCCGCAGAGGAGGGCGGGGAGCGCGCGGGGCGGGAGGCGGCTGCGGCAGGGGAGGCGGGAGCGAGGGCTCCCACTCCGGCCTCGGGGCCCGTCGCCCGCCCGCCGCGCTCCGGGCGTCTCTTCTGCCTCCTACGTGCTGCGGACACCCCAGCCTCCCGGCTGCCTGGTCCGGGGAGCTCTCCGCGCCTGCCCGAGAAGAGCAAGGACGAGTTGGGGCGCCCCGGGGCGCGATTCGTGGCGGAGACGCTGGGACCAAATCGGAGGATGAGCGGCGGAAGGCGGCGCAGAAACTGACGCGAGTTGGGGCCACAGCTCCCGGCCGCCGGCGCGACGAGCCAGACCGCGGAGACGCCCTAGCTGAGTGCACGCGCCGGGCGGAGCGCGCGCAGGTGGGGCTGAGCTCTCGGCGGTGCGCTCCGCTCCGGGCCCTCGCCGGCCGGAGGATGGGCGCCGGCGCCCAGGGTCCGTGCCCGCCGCTGCTGCCCCTGAGCCCGCCGCGAGCCCGGCGTCCGGCCGGCGCCCTGCGCTCATGTATGTAGGCTGGGCGTCCGCCCTCGGGGATGAGGATGCATGCTGGGTGTCCGCGCCCCGGGCGCCCTTCCGCCTCCCTTGCTGCTCAGGAGGAGTCCCCCCATCCCAGACCCCAAGTTTGTAAATATGGGTGATCGCCCGGGCTGAGGTCCACCGGGCTGGGGTTGGAAATTAGCAGAGGGCACAGAGGAACCCTGCTTACTGGAAGAGGGTGGGGAGGCGGAGGAAGCCACTCCGGGGCGCAGATTTGGGGAGTTGGACGGCTAGGTGGAGAGAGGCTGGGCGGCCAGTACCCTGCAGCGTCTAGTCTAGGGTTCTGTCGGCCCCTTTGGGCCACAGAAAGTTTGGGAACCAGAGAGGTTTTCGGAGACCGGGAGACTGAGGGGCGTTCGCCCCCGCCCTGCATCTCCAGCCTCCTCCACCGCACACCTTCAATCTGCCAGGCCCTCCTGCTCCACCGCCACGACCCCCTCCAGGGTCAAAAAAATTAGGAGACTGCGCGCTGCGGCTCACACGGGGGTCTCTGGTCTGCGCCCGGAGTCGCTGAGCCGCTGCCGGGTGGCTGGCGGAGGAAGAGTAGCCTGCGGAATCTCCCACCCGCAGCCGGGAACTGGGGGTGGGCTGGGGGATAGTCGGGGACCTTCCCCCGGCAGCCGGGTCTGAGCTGGAGGGCGGAGAAGGGGCGTCTGCGCCCCGCACTGGCGGCGTTTGAAAAGTTTTTCAGATGAATCACCGGGCCCTGCAAGGTTTTTTCCCTTCCTTCCCTCCCCTCTTCCCCAAACACCCTCAGGCAAGCGAGGAAGGGTTTCCCTCTTATTTTTCTGCACAGTCTTCACCGTCCACTCCACTGCGGAATTCTTAACTGCACGACCTTTGGGGAAGTGTGGCCGGGACCTGAAGAGGGGCGCCAGGCGCTGGAGTTATGTGGCTCCATCCGAGCCTTGCAGGGGACGCGGGCCCAGCTCGCTGCAGCCCCACCGCTCCACCACTCACTAATAACGACGACAGGGGGCACACTGCGGGTCGGTGTTTTTCTGGGACTCGCTTTCGTGTCCAGGCCCGCAGTCTGAGATCTGTAGGACCCCCGGCAGCGCCGGGAATGCAGCCCCTGCCCTCGTGGTCCGGCGAGTCCATCTAGGGAGCCTCGGGGTCGGGCGGCTCGGGGCCAGGCGGGGACCGGGCGCGCGCGGGCCGTGGGGCTCAGCTGTGCTGCTGTTCTCTCCGCAGGGACGGCGGCTCCCGGCTGGCGGCGGCGCGCCCCCGGGCTGTGAATGCGACTCGCCCCTCGGCCGCGCTCCCCGCCCGCCCGCCCGCCGGGACGCGGTAGGGAATGCCCAGCTCCACTGCGATGGCAGTTGGCGCGCTGTCCAGTTCCCTCCTGCTCACCTGCTGCCTGATGGTGGCCCTGTGCAGCCCGAGGATCCCGCTGGAGAAGCTGGCCCAGGCGCCGGAGCGGCCGGGCCAGGAGAAGCGCGAGCACGCGTCTCGGGACGGCCCGGGGCGGATGAGCGAGCTCGGGCGCCCGGCGAGGGACGAGGGCGGCGGCGGCGGCCGGGACTGGAAGGGCAAGAGCGGCCGCGGGCTGGCCGGCCGGGAGGCGTGGAGCAGGCAGAAGCAGGCCTGGGCCGCCCAGGGCGGGGGCGCCGGGGCCGGGGACCTGCAGGGGCGGCCCCGCGGGGATACCCCGCACGAAGAGCCCCCGGCCGCCGCCGCCCAGGACGTGGCGGGTCCGGAGTCGGAGCCCACGCCCGAGCCGCCGGAGGAGTACGCGTACCCGGATTACCGGGGCAAGGGCTGCGTGGACGAGAGTGGCTTCGTGTACGCTATCGGGGAGAAGTTTGCTCCGGGGCCCTCGGCCTGCCCGTGCCTGTGCACCGAGGAGGGACCGCTGTGTGCACAGCCCGAGTGCCCGCGGCTGCACCCGCGCTGCATCCACGTTGACACCAGCCAGTGCTGCCCGCAGTGCAAGGAGAGGAAGAACTACTGCGAGTTCCGGGGCAAGACCTACCAGACCCTGGAGGAGTTCGTGGTAAGAGGCCAGCGCCCGGGCGACTTTGCACGTCCCAGGAGCCGGTGAGCTGGCTCCTCGCCCCCACTTTGGAGAAGAGGCGCCCTGAGGTTCTCAGAGGTGGACGGCGCTGTGCCTGTGTCCCCTCTCTTTTTCAGTACAGAGGTAATTTTTGAAAGCCACGTGCCCAGCTGACATGCGTTTGCTACAAAAGGGTTTCCTTAAAGCCCGTGGCACCAAAGCCCGAGCAAAAAGCCCAGGCTGCGTTTTTAACCTTAATTGGCTGCTCCGGAGTTAAAAGTGTTGCTGCTGAAATGTTCACCCTGTTTTCAAACACTGGGCAATTTACCTTGCTGTTTGGGATGTATTCTTCAGTTAATAGTTCATTAAGGGAGACTATTCATATAAATAAGCCATTTCCCTGGATTATGTGCTGGGTATCAGGCAGATGTTCTAGAAATTAAAACAAAACAAAATTCTTGCTGATTGGATGACAAAACATGGTCCATGGCAAAAATAAGTCCAGGTTATGGTTTTTAAAATGGTTTTATTTTAGGTGAGTACTGGTCATAATATTAGTAGCGCTATTTCCTGAATGCCTACAGTAATGTCACACCTGCAGGCTGCATTTTCACCTATACTAACTTAGTTAAACCTCAAGCTAGGCTATAAAGTCGATTAATATCTGTTACCTCCAGTTGATGGAGAAGAGGAAACTGAGACAGAATATTTAAATAAGGTGTCCAGGGCTACACAGCTGGTAAGGAGCAGATTCAGTGCCTCAAGCCTGCTTTGATACTCTAGGCTCTATTTACACCAAAAGCCCAGCCCCACGGGTGCTGGGTGGACAGACTGCCCAGTGGGTGTGCTGGCCAGGGGCTAACTTGCCCAGAGCCCTGCTTCTTCACTAGCGGCCCTGGCAGACCACCCGCACCCCTGCTCAGCCTTTCCAGCCCCCCAGGGTTGGCTCAGCCTCTGGCCTGCCTGGACTTGGCCGGTTGACTTGGCATGCCAGAGTTTTCCTGGGCAGCAGAGCGTGTCCTGGGACCTCCGGCCCCCAAAGCTGAGTGAGGAGGCAGATGGGGAGGAATCTCCTCCAAGGTCTCCAGAACAGAGCCTCTGAGATCTACAGATTGAGAATGTGGCCAGGGTGTGACAGCAGGTAGTGAGTTTCAGGAATGAATTCCTGAGTGCTGTAGAAATACTCTCTTTCCTCTCATCTGTAAAGTAAGGCTAGCCATTCCTTAAGGCTCCCTGGAGTTTTAACCACCTGATATTCAAGGTCTAACTCCAGGCAAACATGTTGAAGACAATTCTTGGCTTCAGCCCTTTGGAGGACCAGACAACTTTGAGGAGAACTTTATGGGAACCAGGCCCTGGCCATACAATAGCAGTCAGGAACTCTGCTCTCAAAATTCTCCTAGAGGACTGAAGAGCCAGACAGATGCCTCTGCAGAAGTTTTGGGTGCAGCCCGAAGCACAGAAGCAGAGCTGGCCCTGGGAGCTGGTAGGACCCAAAGGAGCCACTTTCTGTGTTGGCCAGAATGGGGCTGTAGCCAAACAATTCCTGGAGTTTCAGGTTCATCGAAAGTGTTATAAGATCAAAGACAAGGAGTTCGTTTTTTTATTAATAATATTTACTGTCTGCACTATGTGTAGTAACATAATCGTTTCTTATATATCCCATGAGGTGGGCTGAGGAATTACTAACATTTTGATCTCAGAAGCCCAAACACATCACAGAGCAGCCATCACAGGCAGAAGGAAGAATTCAAATCTGTTTGAGTTATTCATTGCTAAATGCTGGATGCCATGGACTGTTTGTGTATATGGTTGGTGGGGGAATCTCCTGTTGGATTCCTGTTTCCAAAAATTAGTGCCTACCCTGATGGCTCAGCTGGTAAAGAATCTGCCTGCGATGCAGGAGACTCAAGTTCAATGCCTGGGCCTGGAAGATCCCCTGGAGGAGGAAATAGCAACCCCTTCCAGAATTCTTGCCTGGGAAATCCCATGGACAGAGGAGACTGGAGGGCTCCAGTCCATAGCATCGCAAAGAGTCAGACACGAGTAAGCATGAGAATGAACAAATGAAAGTGGAATGTGTTTCCTAGTCTGGAGATGGGAGATTTTAGCAAGAAAAGGGAGTTTGGAGAGATGATTATCTCAGGAAGAATCAAAATATTAATAAAGCTATTTTTAGAGTATTAGGTGCATCTTTCATCTTCAAGTGACACTTCATTTTTAACTTTCATCCAATCATTACCAGCTGCTAGGATGACACATGTATGAGGGTTGAGCAGCTGCTGCAAAGTTTCCACTATATTCCTGCTCCTATGACATGTACAATTGCATAAGGATTTCACTGTATATATCATGCTTGTTCATGTCTGTTAGTATCAGGAACATTTCTAGGTGTTTCCCTGATTTAGTGTGGCTTTGTGCAAATTTCCTTCCAAGACCAAAAGGATGCAGGGCTTTGTCAGGGGTGTTGGGAGGTTGAGCTTAGAAGGGTTTAGGGTCAGCTGTGGTGGCTCATTGGTAAAGAATCCACCTGCAATGCAGGAGACCTGAGTTCAGTCCCTGGCTCAGGAAGATCCTGGGGAGAAGGGAATGGTTACCCACTCGAGTATTCTTGCCTGGAGAATTCCATGAAGAGAGGAGCCTACTAGGCGACACAGTCCATGGGGTCACAAAGAGTCAGACACAACTGAGCAACTAAGCGCACAGGGTCAGCCGTGAGTCCATGGGGTTTGCCCCCATGCCTGGTCTGGGCCCACTGGGCTTCCAGGAGGTCCTCCAGGGCTTGCTGGTTACATAGCAGAGAAAACAGAAAAGGAAAGCATTTTATATCTGAAGCTCTGGGGGCTTCTCTGAGAAAAGTGCAGTTCAGTGGAGGTTGTGGTCTCAAGGGTCACGCATGAAACACTGCTGACCACGGCAAAATTGGAGGTGAAAGGGAGACTGGTTCTGGTCCGCTTTCCCTGAGGCACACAGGCGCTGTGGTAGTCTCTACTCTACTTTCTGAGAGAGAGATTACTGATGGAGACTGGGAGCTTGGCAGAACTGATCCTTGTGCCTGTGATGTGTAGGCAGCCCCAGACAAACATCATTCCTCCCAGCCCTCCTGTGAGTCTCCGTTCTAGGGGCCTGTCTGCAGTCACTGTGCCAGCTGCACACTGAAGCCAAATCAACTGACACCTCAGAGTTTGGAGCAGATAAATGTGTATTTATTGCAGGGCCATGCATCCAGTAGTCATATATGGATGTGAGAGTTGGACCATAAAGAAGGCTGAATGCCAAAAGACTGATGCTTTTGAACCATGGTGTTGGAGAAGACTCTTGCGAGTCCCTTGGACTGCAAGAAGATCAAACTAGTCAATCCTAAAGGAAATCAACCCTGAATATTCATTGGAGGGACTGATGCTGAAGCTGAAGCTCCAATACTTTGGCCACCTGATGCTAAGAGCTGACTTATTAGAAAAGATCCTGATGCTGGGAAAGGTTGAAGGCAAGAGGAGAAGGGGATGGGATGAGGATGAGATGGTTGGATGGCATCACTGACTCAATGGACATGAGTTTGAGCAAGCTCCGGGAGATAGTGAAGGACAGGGAAGCCTGGCATGCTGCAGTCCATGGGGTCGCACGGAATTAATCATGACTGACTGAACAGCAATAACAACAGTGCAAGGAGCATGGGGAAGGAGAGGGGTTTCAGACAAGATTTTACTGGCAAAATTTGGGAGGTAGGCTGCTGGGTATGTAACCCTTCTCTGATTGGTTGGTAGTGAGGTCACAGGGCGGTGCTCTAGGAATTTTTTGCTCAGCCTGAAGTTACCGTTGCCCAGGAGAGTAGGTGCGTTAGTTCCTGCAAAGGAATTCAAAGATATATTTCAGAGGTCTGTGTCCATGCCCCAGGAGGAACTAGGGCCCTCCTCCATCTGCACTACTCTTTCTTTTTGCATTCTTCATGCCCCTAATTATTGATGTTTGAATCTGCCCTTTGGAACTCAGGGAAGGTCTTGGAGGCTAAAATCTTTGTCCTACAAAGGAGAAATAAAACACAGAAAGGTTTTTGTACTAGGGAGGGGCCCACAGAGTCCTGCTCACTTTCACTCTCTGCCCAGTTTGCTCTGTACTTCGGTCTGTCTCTTCCCTTCTCTCCAGGCTCTTTACCCCTTTAAAACCCTCATTCCTTACAACCTAGTTGATCTTGGGCAGATGTCAGCTGAAGACCTCACTCTTCAATGAAATACCATTGAGTTGCTAATAATTCTTAGAGTACACCTCATCCCGCCAGGGGTGTTTACAATTTCATTTGTATATCCATATAAAAACATAGTTACTACTAGAATGCCTTCCATTGCCTCTCAAATCATACCTAGTATCCTGTTCTTACACCAACAAGTCTCCAACTTTGAGCAAGGAAACCTGTCTCTTGGTTTATATTTTTCATACATGAACACTGTTCCATTTGCCTAACAAAATGCCCCAGACCTGGTGGCTTCCAGTAGAAGTTTGTTGTCTTATAGCCCTGAAGACTGGGAGTCCAAGATCAAGGAGTGGGTGGGGCTGTTTCCCCCGGGGCCTCCCTACTGGGCGTGTAGATGGCTGTCTTCCCGAGTCCCTCTGTGTGTAACTTACCCTGATCTCTTCCTATAAGGACACCACTCATCCTGGATTAGGGCCCACTCATATGATCTTATTTCACCTTGATGGCCTCTGTCAAGACCTTGTCTCTAAGTACAGTCACATGCTGAGCTCTTGGGTTTAGGATTTCAATGTCTGAATCTGGGAGGGGACCCAGTCCAGCCTGTAACATTGGGTGTCAGTGATCAGAGTTGACCTCATAGGCTTGGGTCCAGGGAGGTGTAAAGAGTGTGGTGGGACAAGGATGCATCAGCAAGAGTGATTGGAAGAATGAATTCATAGAAAAGGCACAGAGGGATGGGTAGCACAAAAAATGCCTGAGAAACATAAATAAAAGGTAATGAAGCTGCCCACGCAGATCACGGTGATTCGGTGTCTGTTCCAATCGGAGCACCATTTTAGGAATTATCGTGCTATTTAAGTCAGTGGGTGCTTGTGTCATGTGAAGGCCTCACTTTTAAATTTGCCCCTGAGAACTTCCATGCAGACCAGCAGCAAGTCAGATTTGAAATTCTTTCATTAAAAAATGACTCCATTTTGAGCAACAGAAGAACTTGTTCCCCTCCTGGGAATCCTGATTTCTGGGGGACTGTGAGGACAGAATTGGGGTCTGCAAATTTGTTTCCCTGTTTCATAGAATCTCATGGAATGTGTGACTCCCCTAGATAAGGCCACTCAGGAGAACTGAACTTTCACTTTGCTTTTGTTGGAATGACATCAGTTCTGTGTATCCACACTGGTTATTATGGCAGATCAGGAGCTCTGATTGGCAATTGTATAAGAGCTTGAAGAAAAGAGAAAATGAATTATTAATACGTGCTCCTTGCTAGGCTGTCTTGCAAAGCACGGGCAAAGTTGGACAGGAAATCAGTGAATGAGGGAGCCATGGGTGAGATGATTGGGGACCACTGAGTTACATGCCGTTCCTGGGGCCTCAGCATCTGACTTGTTACAAAATCTCCTTTCTAGGAGTTTATTAATGGAAAACAACCTACATGAAATTTGGAATCAAAAGCATCATCTCAACAGATCTGTAATGCAATTATGAGAAAGTGCCAAGAAGGAAGACACAATTCTCCATGTTTTTCGGTCTAATAGGATTTATATTCTTTGTACTGATGCTACTTAAATCAAAATAATACCATTATTGTTTTCCTTTGCAAAAGAAAGTGAACTGAGTTGTGTAAAGTGGACGTTCTTTTACGGAAGTCGGTATCATGTGTATGCTATTGCTACCACTGAGTTTGTTTTGGTTCCTAGTAAGATTTGATGAATTCTGGACTTCTTAGTTTCTGCCTTTCTGTCTAAAGCCATTTAAGTGGTAACAATTTTATTTTTAAAGCAAGGAGAGTCCATATAGTTTCTCTAGATCTTTCAATGTGTCCCTAACTCAGGTGGGAGAAACTTAACGTGAATGACTGCTTTTTTTACCTGGTCCACATGGTACTTTATATGCACATATGAGATAGGTACTATAAAAGTTCTTGCAGGACAGTTGTTCATATCCAAACTTTCCTAAAAACTCTGGTCCATAAGATGTTCAATCTATGCCAAAATGTCCTTGATATCTGCATGATCACTTGGTCCAGTCCAAAACTTTCAAAAGATATTTGCTCCATGCCAAGAGGTCCTTGAAGCAACATGCATGGACCTAGAAATTATCACACTAGGTGAAGGTCAGACAAAGAAATACAAATATCATATGATATTGATATCATTTATATGTGGAATCCCCAAAATAATGATACAAATGAACTTATTTACAAAAGAGAAATAGACTCACAGACATAGAAAATAAGCTTATGGTTACCAAAGGGGAAGGCTGGGGAAGGGATAATTTATGAGTTTAGGATTAACAAATACATATTCAGTTCAGTTCAGTTCAGTCACTCAGTCGTGTCCCACTCTCTGCGACCCCATGAATCACAGCACGCCAGGCCTCCCTGTCCATCACCAACTCCCGGAGTTCACTCAGACTCACGTCCATCGAGTCAGTGATGCCATCCAACCATCTCATCCTCTGTCGTCCCCTTCTCCTCCTACCCCCAATCCCTCCCAGCATCAGAGTCTTTTCCAATGAGTCAACTCTTCGCATGAGGTGGCCAAAGTCCTGGAGTTTCGGCTTCAGCATCATTCATTCCAAAGAAATTCCAGGGTTGATCTCCTTCAGAATGGACTGGTTGGATCTCCTTGCAGTCCAAGGGACTCTCAAGAGTCTTCAACACCACACTTCAAAAGCATCAATTCTTTGGCACTCAGCCTTCTTCACTACTATATATAAAATAGTTATTTAACAAGAGCTTTACTGTATAGCCCAGGGAACTATATTCAGTATCTTGTAATAACCAGTGATGGAAAAGAATCTGAAAAAGTTATATGTACATATATAGATATTTATATATATATAAAACTGAATCACTTTGCTGTATATCAGAAACCAACACAGAATTGTAAATCAACTGTATTCATTAGAAAAGGAAAAAGTACCTGCTGTTTGGTCCTGTCCCAAATCATATGGCATGGATTCTTTGAACAGGACCAAATTTTAAGGGCCTTTTGGCGTGGGCCAATTGTCTTACAGATGTTTTAGACAGGACCAGTACCTGCTAACCTAAAAGTTTAGTCTTTTATGACAAGAAGAAGAAAACCAACATTTATCCAGGGCTTATATGTTTTATATTTTGGGGGTGTGATTCACACAACAGACTGACGAGTTGCTGGTATTTTCTTTAAGGAGAGAAAACTAAGTTTCAAAACAGGTAAGTAACTTGATGAAAGTCATCAAGCTAGCAACAGGGTGTTGGGGCACAGGATTTGAGTCCTGGTCTGTTGGACCTTTCCTTCCCGCCCTGCTCCCTTATCTTCCTGATCCCAGGGGGTGGAGGGGCATTTTGTGTGTGGCTGGGAGAATTTCTGGTACCTGGAAAAGGAAAGGCTTATACTGGCCTGGTAAACACTGAATGAATTTGGTTGCGTTTATGTGGATGTGTGTTATGTTTCACTTATAACATAGAGGACAAAGCCATAGGGAACAAAATGAGCATCTGTGGGCTTCAAAGTATGAAATCTTGAGTTGTAAGGAGAACATGAGCTCTGAGCCCCAGGAGCTCCCTGAGGGCAAAGAGGAAGGTTCCAGTAGGTTCCAGATCTTGGCCAGGGGGTAGGACCTCAAAGGTCGTCAGGCCATGGGGTGCAGACTGGTGGTCTGACAACCAGCCCTGGCCCAGGGAGTGCTCTGCTTGGCTCGCAGGGCATCAGCTGTTTGTGTCACTGGAGCAGACATTTAACAAGTGAGAGGTTCATACAGATACTTCAATTGCCAGTTTGTCATGAGAACAGGGGGAGTCCCAGATGGTAGCCATCTGCCAGGGCCACGCTGCTCCTTGAGAAGGGCATTGGCTCCCCAGGAGACCATCACCCCCCTGGCCTGACTCTCCCATGGTCCTACAGTCATGTGGCTTTGTGATGCTGTCTGTTCACAAGTGAAGAGGTGTCACCATATAAAACCAATAACTTCTTCAAGATCAAACAAGCCAGCCTGCATCAGAGGCGGCTCAGGGACCCTAGCCACCCTCTCCAGCCTTGTCCTTCAGTTGGCATGGATAGTCAGTCTCTAGTGAGCTCTTGTTCTATGTCCAAGGATGATAATCGTGCATGCTCAGTCACTCAGTCATGACCAACTCTTTGTGATCCCATACTCTTTGCAACCCCATGGACTGCAGCCTGCCAGGCTCCTCTGTCCATGCAGTTTTCCTGTCCATGCAGGCAAGAATACTGCACCATTTCCTCCTCCAGAGGATCTTCCAAACCCAGGGATCGAACCCATGTCTTCTGCATTGGCAGGTAGATGCTTTACCACTGCACCAACTGGGAAGTCCAGGCAACAGAGCCTCCTTATTAGCTGGTAGAAAACTGTAGCAAGGATCCTGCTTGTCTCTTGTGTTATAGGAAGGAGGTGAGAGATGTGAGAACCCACAGAGCTCTGTACAAATAGCAGAGCAAAAGCCTGCTGCTTGTGTGGCCTGGGGGGTGAGCATCTCAGGAGTGGTCCTGCCTCTAGTGAGGTACTTGGTCTCCAGGAGGATGGCCCATGAAGAAGGTCCTCATTGTTAGGAGGTGACCCTAGGGAGCTGTGTGTTCCCATAAATAGTTCCTCCTCGGATCTGATACATCCCAACAGAAAATTCATTCTTGCATTTATTTATTCAAAAATACTTTTTTGAATAAATCTTTGCAGGCATTGGCCTAGATCCTGGCGATACAGTGACAAACTGCCGGGACCTTGTAGAGAGAGATGTGCCCAGAGGTTGGTCATGGGGCACGGGGTGTCTGCCAGGCAGTGGGTGGAGGCCACTCATTCAGACCCCACGGCTGTTGATGGTTTGCCTTAAAATGGCAGAGGAAGCCTGGGGCCGATTTCGGGGGAAAGACCAAGCCTGTTTCAAATAGAACACTTGTGAGCTTGAGTAAAGGATCCAGTTTTCCACTCAAGTCTGCAGCCCCTGTAGCCATCCTTCATGGCATGGTTCTGACCACGTAGCCGGAAATCCTTCTTGCTGCTTATCTGTTCCAAGGCTGAGATCCTGCCAGCTGGATTTCACTTCTCTTTCTATTTCTGCCGGGCACTGGGGTGCGGCCAGGACATAGAGTGCCTTTCGAATGGATGCAGAAAGCGATGATGTCAGGCATCTGCCCGTGGCCCTGTGAGTTCTCAGGGAGGCCCTGGCCCGTGGAAAAACAGAGCGTTGGAAAATTAAGGCTCTGTGCATTTCCGATCATGGCAGAGGCGATTTTGCCTGAGAATATGGAAGACTTATAGCCTGAAAACCCACTGTTTTTATAAAAGTCATGAAATCTTGGATCTCATACAATAAAGCACATCTTCTTAAAAGCACAGCAGAAATGGCAAAAAGACACATACACACACACACACACACACACACTCACTCACAGAGAAATTAATCCAGAGAGGAAAGTCAGCCAGAGGGGCGGCTGGCTTCAGGGGTGGCTGGCTGAGGGCCATCACTGATGCTTGGGACCTGGACAGTTGGCACTTGTGGCCAGGCTGGGGCACGTGGCAAGCCCAGGACCACAGGTGGAGAGAGTCAGATCAGAATGTGTCTCATAAAAGCAGGCTCCCCAGAAGAGTCTGTCCTGCAGGAGGGCAGTGCAGACACAGCCCTGGACAGCCTCAGTGTGGGCAGAGCTGGGGCTCATGGTCAGCAGTTGCACGTCCCCTCCTGTGGATGCGGATGGTCATGCTTCCCTGAGTGCTCTGGATAATCCACGTGGAATATTTTCATTTAAAGGGGCCCCTGACTGGCAGTGCCCACAGGTATCGGACAGAGGCAAACATTCTCTGGCCTCGGGGACTCCCCGCAAATAACAGTTCCAAGGAATATGATGTCAAAATGACAATAACAGATAAGGAGAAAGAGCAGCTGAGACAAAAGCAGTCAGATCAGACTCAGATGTCAGGATATAAATGAGAATTATTTTTTATGCCTAGAGAAATAAATGCGGGAATAAAATAGATGGGTAAATAATATCACTATGTCCAAAGTACTCATCAGCTTTGGGAAGGAATCAGATAGAACCTCTGTAAAGGAAGGCTACAGTAAAGGGGAGAGTTTGGCAGGCAGGATGATAGATGCAGGTCTGAGATAATCTAGTGAACCTGGGGATGGACTTGAAGCAGTGGCCTGGAATGAAACACAGGGGCACAGGTGGAATGTAGGAAAGACATGCTTGGGGACATAGAGGATTGAGAGAGAAGGTAACATACGTGCAGTTAGAATTTTGAGAGATGTAGCAGAGAATGTGGGGAAAGGAAGAGATAGTGCTGGAGACTTTCTCATTGAAAGACCCCTACTTCCTGGTTCAGGAATCCCAATAAAGCTAAACAAAGATATATGCATGTGTCTATATTTATACACACACTTATATATTAAGTGAACATAACATTACATGAGCTTCACCAAAGAATTGATGCTTTCAAACTGTGGTGCTGGAGAAGATTTTTGAGAGTCTGTTGGACAGCAAGGTGATCAAACCAGTCGATCAAAAGGAAATCAACCCTGAATGTTTATTGGAAGGACTGATACTGAAGCTAAAACTCCAATACTTTGGCTAACAGATGCAAAGAGCTAACTCATTGAAATAATACCCTGATCTTGGGAAAGATTGAAGGCAGGAGGAAAAGGGGACAACAGAAGATGAGATGGTTGGATGGCATCACCAATTCAATGGATATGAGTTTGAGCAAGCTCAACAGTGATGGACAGGGAAGCCTGGTGCTACAGTCCATGGGGTCACAAAGAGTCAGACACGACGGAGCAACTGAACAACAAAAACTGGTGGCTCAGACAGTAAAGAATCCACCTTCAGTGCAGGAGACATGGGTTTGATCTCTGGCTTGGGAGAATCCCCTGGAGAAGGGAATAGCTACCGACTCCTGTATTGTTGCCTGGACAATTCCATTGACAGAGTAGCCTGGTGGGCTACAGTCTGTGAGGTCACAAAGAGTCGGACTCAATTGAGCGACTAACACTCACACACACTGCATAATATATTTAAGTATATATATGTATATATATATATGTCTGTGGGGTCGCGAAGAGTCGAACACGACTGAGCGACTTCACTTTCACTTTTCACTCTCATGCATTGGAGAAGGAAATGGCAGCCCACTCCAGTGTTCTTGCCTGGAGAATCCCAGGGATGGGGAGCCTGGTGGACTGCCATCTATGGGGTCGCACAGAGTCGGACACAACTGAAGCAACTTAGCAGCAGCAGGTGTATATAGGTATATATACATATATACACACATAGGTATATATATATACATACATACACATGTATAAAACCACAGCTAGTGATGCCACTTCTTAGTGATATGGCCCTTCTGCTCCTGAGGCAGCTCAGAAATAAATCGAAACACACACTCTCCTAGAGATGTTGGACCTTCTGTCTTGTGTCTCTGCTTTCGTTGGAGGTTGGCATGGTACAATCGTTTACACTTTCCTGGTCCAACTTTTAAAATTCCCTGGGGACTTCCCTGGTGGTCCAGGGTTAACACTTTGCCTTTCACCTCAGGGAGCACCCGTTTGATTCCTGGTTGTGGGGCTCAGATTGCACATGCTTTGTGGCCTCCAAACCAAAACATAAAACAGTGGCAATGTTTTAACAAATTCAAAAAAGACTTTAATAACAGTCCATGTCACAAAATCATTAAAAAAAAATTGTTACTTGCATTTTACTTTTAAATTCTGTGAGTTTTTTTCCCCAAAATCTATCTCCATAGTTTTGTTTCAAAAGGCTTGAAACAAATAAAGTTCGTTTCAACAAGCCAGGACTCATATTTATTCATCCCTGTTGAGATGTCAGGAGCCATAGTTTTAGGCCTGGTCACACTCTGACTTGTTGAGAGAGATGTTCTGGGGACACAGGGCTCCCGGCCGGTGGGCGCTGTCGTAGGGGCATCCCTGTCCCCCAGGCCCCAGTGCTGGGAAGCCGGATGGCCAGGATGCTGGCCATCTATTCCCACGGGGAGCAGGGCCACCCGGAGCACCTTTGCCTCAGGGTATTATTTGCCAGTAGTTCAGTCATGCCACACTTGCAGAAACGTCGGGGTCTGGGAGGCAGGAAGAGAAAGAATTCTGACAAGCCTGCTGCCTTTGCCTGGGCCTGTGAGGAGCAGGGGGCGCCAGTGGCCTGAGGGATAAACTGTGCTGTCAACCACTGGCTCAGGTCACCTCCCCCTGGCAACAGAGTTCCCCTCAGGCTTCCTGTGCCCTCCAGGGAGCCGAGGAAGTAAGCTTATCTTGCTCCAGGCTAACAGTGAGGGGCCACCGGCACAATTGAATGGTCAGCTCTCAGGCAGATGTCTGAGCTCAGAGATGGTCCCTTTCTTGTGAGTGAGCCCCATGGCATTTTAAACCTCCGTGGAGAGGGACCTCATTAATTGGAGAAACCGCTGGGCTGGCCTGTTGTAACTGCAGGATGCTGTGGAAGAGGCTGAGCTTCAAGGGGAAGTGCAGGGGCCAAGGTGTGAGCTGAGGATGCCTGTGCGCCAGGCTCAGCCCGTGGTTTAGCACTTGCTGGGTGATTGACAGCTGAGGCAGGCTGCTGGGAGCCAGGCTCCAACCTCAGATGTGTCCACGTGGCCTCTTTCTAGTTGGCGATTGTGACCCTTGTTCCCTCCAGCTCCACTGAGTCAGCTCGCCTCTGGAGGTCTTCATCTCTCCCCGTTTAGCGTTTAAGCATTATTACTTCCATCCCAAGTGAAGAATGATGAAGGAAAACAGCATGGTTTTGTTTGCTTTCAGTATGTGTACGTGTCTGTGTGTTAGGAAGGGATACACATATGGGCTTCAGTGTGTTAAGTGGTTTCTCCATTTGCCAGAGTCCCCACCACTCCCTGTTATCACCAGTTCACTGCCTCATTTCTGAACTTGTATCCCCAAGGAAACCAGTCCTCTCATCACATCTCACACCCACCTTTTAAAAGCCTGCTCTTGGAAGACAGTTTTTGTCATTTGTATATTAAGGGAAGGCTGTGCATGCTCATTTGCTTCAGTCATGTCCAACTGTTTGTGACCCCATGGACTGTAGCCCACCAGGCTCCTCTGTCCATGAGATTTTTCCTGGCAAGAATATCAGAGTGGGTTGCCATTTCTTTCTCCAGGAGATCTTCATGACCCAGGGATCAAACCAATGTCTCTTGCGTTTCATACATTGTAGGCAGATTCTTTATCACTGAGCCACCAGGGAAGCCCATTCATTTTATTGCTTCTTTCTCCTAAGGATTACTTATCTTTAACCTTTATGCTAATTCCAAAACAAAAGAGTTTAGAGCCTCTCATTATTTAAAAGGAGTTGGGCTTTTCAAATTTTTTCGGTTGTACCACTCAGCTTAAGGCTCTTAGTTTCCCGACCAGGGACTGAACCTGGGCCCTGGCAGTGGAAGCATTGAGTCCTAACCACTGGACAACCAGGGAGGTCCCAGAAGGAGTTTGGCTTTAACAGAACTGCTCCCCTGGCCTTTTCCCCGCATTTGGCCCGAGTGGGTGATCATGCCCAGTTGCCCTCATGTCCCATCTATTAGCTCTTAATTTTAGAAATCTGTGAATAGGTAAAGTATTAAAGCTGCTCCATCAAAATCTCACCATCCCCCGTAATCCCAAGTAGGAGGAGAGGGGCCCTCCCTACTTGGAGTGGGGTCCAGGCTGGGGCTCTGAGCCTGGCTGCCTGTGGCCCTGGGGTCACTCCAGACCTTGTTGGCCCCGCCTCCTCTCTGCCAGCTCTGTTTGCAGCAAGCCAAGAGCTGGAGGCCATGGCTGGGTCCACACACCTCTCTCCACTGCAGAAATAGGGGTGCAGGTGGTGTCTTAGCTCAGGCTGCTAGAGTAAAATACATGGGACTGGGTGCCTGAAACAACAGAAGGTTGCTTCTCCTGGTTCCGGAGCCTTGAAGTCTAAGATTGAGGTGCCTGCAGGGTCTGATTCTGCTTGCTCTGTCTTATACACGGCCACCTTCTCACCATGTCCTCACATGGTAGAGAGAGGGCCTTCCTCCTCACACAGGAGGACACTAACCCCACCCTAAGGGCCTCACCCTCATGAACTTGGCCTCGTCTTACCCTTATGACCTCCCACAGGTTCTACCTCCAGAGACCATCACGCTGTGGGTGAAAGCTTCACCGTATGAACTTTAACCATATGAATTTACAAATGTTCAGCTCTTAACAGGAGGCCAGCAGGTTTTTTGCTGCATCTTATTTGACTGTGTGATCTGTCAGATTGGGACCCTTCCAGGGCATTCACCAGGTCTGGATCTTCATCTCAGAAGAAGCAGCCTTCCTCATTCTCATCCCAACTATTTCATGGTGAAATACACCATGTAAACACTGTCCACATTTTTCCCCCTTCTAAGTGAGTTCCTGCATGATCCAAATTTATCCAAAGGACTTACTCACAAGAAGTTTTGAAAGATGTTAGACAGAGGGTCCTGCTTCAAGGTAAACTATAAAGGAGAAAAAGTCAGTCTTTGGTGCCTGCAAAGAAAGCAGGGCCTTGTCGGGTTGTCAGACTGTTGTTCTGTTCATCTGCTGTGTGTGTGTGTGTGTGTGTGTGTGTGTGTGTGTGTGTGTGTGTGTGTGTGGTGGGTGAAGTTGTGTTCTTCTTGAGACTGGGAACTGACAGCTCCTGGGGACAGTTCTTAATTAAGTCCCTTTGTGTGCAAATCCATTCTCTGACAGCCAGGGGAAAGACAAAAAGAACAAAACAAAAATCTCTAAAGGCAGAGGAAGCAGCCGCTTGCTGGAGCTACGAGGGACCATTTGCTGGTGTGGTGGCTGGAAGCTGGCTGTGGATCAGATTCATTTCACTCCAGAGCTGCTGTCCTTGTGGTAGGGGGAGGACAGAGAGCCTTATAGGGAGTGGGCTCCCCCTGTGGCCCTGATGGACGGGGGTGGAGCTCAGAGAGTGCTCGCAGCCTGGGAGATACAGGCTGCTGGTTGGTGCCCCCATGTCCCAGGCAGGCCTCTGCTGCTTAGGTGCTTAGTGAGGCCTTGCTCTAATTTAAGACAGTTTCAGGTGTGGAACCTGTAGTAAGGTTGGGGAAGGATTTAGTCCAAAGTGATTGTTGAAAAGAAAGCTGGGACCCGCATAGCATTTTTCAGGCTTCTTGCTGAGAGTCAGGAGATACTGGTCAGAGTAGGAAGAATCGCCCAGGACATACTCATGAAGCTGATACCTGAATGCCCCAGTGCCCTGACCAGACCCCTCAGTTCCAGCCACTGCTCTGACTTGCTAAGCAGGTTTCTTGGCTGCTCATCAGCCCTGCGAGTGTGTGTTCACTCCATACAAAAGCAGGGTTGAAAAGCATTGCTCCTGCCTTTTCCTCCAGCTCCAAAATAACCCAGCTCCCGTCATCAGAAGCTGATGAGACCTGTGGTTTAAGTAGAAGGGACTTTTTGATTCCCCGTAAGTGCATCCTGCTCACAAGTGTGACTCTGGGCACTTTGGGGAAGACACTTAGCAGCTAGAAAGGACACTCTCGCCATCTGGTGGCAGAAGTGTGACAGTGGCTTTGGGAGGATGCTGTCATCCAGGGCCAAGCCTAGACTGCTTTTAGGGAAGGGCAGTTTTAGCCTCTTATTTCTCTCTCTCTCTCTCTCTCTTTTTTTTTAGTTTCGATAACATTTACTTTTATCACATTAAATTTTTCCTTAAAATAACTTTATCCTATGAAAATATAACATTAAAAAAGTAAAAAGTGGTTGCTTATTAAAGAAGTTACTCTCCATTCAGGGAGGGAGAGAAAAGATAATATGTAAACAGAGGAATTCTCTTTTTTTAAGAAAATTTTATTTCAAAACTTTAGATTGTTGTTTTGCAGATAAAAAAATGAAATGAGAAAGTGATATAGTATCTCAAACTTGAAAACATTTACTTTCGTTTTTATTTTGAAACTATTGAAAAACTGCTCCTGAAAAAAAAAAGTTAATATTTGTACGTATCCCTGCATGGCAACTTGTTCCTTAATTGGAGATTATCAGAGTAATTAACCAAACAAAGTCATAGTATATCCCTGGGTTGGGAAGATCCCCTGGAGAAGGCAATGGCAACCCACTCCAGTATCCTTGCTTGGAAAATCCCATGGACAGAGGACTCTGACGGTCTACAGTCCATGGGGTCACTAAAGAGTCAGACACGACTGAATGACTAATATATAAATAAAACTCAGATGCACCAACACTGAGTTCTTGTTCTTTAGTTTCAGAACAGTTCTTTTAGTTCTGCTGATGGTAGAAAATGTTTGTTCTCACCAGGTCAGATTTCTGAGTCTCTTTAGGGTAGGTTCTTGGCCCCAGGAGGGAACTGTGGGGCAGTGAGACATCCTCCCTGCCTGGATGGGGCCCCTTCTCTGCCTGCCGCCTTTTCTACAGCTGACTCACCCCCATTCCAGTCTATACTCTTTCCTATCCCCTCAAGCCCTAGGGACAGCTTTACCTTTAGGAGTTGTAACATGCCTACAGCTCAGCTGGCACCTGCCATTGTCTGCAGCCTAGGCACTGAGGTGAATGACTTTGGCATGTCTTTGTAAGTCTCTGTGAGATACAGGATTCTGTTAGGTAGGGAGCCTCTAGAATCAGCCAGTGGAGGTGGGAGGATTTGGTGGTAGGTCCTGGGCAGTCTGTTCCTGTCTTTCTGTCCCAGGACCCATGCCTGCATAATCCCCCAGTCTGCAGGGTGGGTGTGTCCACATCTGGTAACTTCCATATTTGGATTTGAAGTTGGTCCATTGGGTAAGTAAGAGAGTATGTTTGTTGGTGTTTGGTTGCTAAGTTGTGTGTGAGTCTGCAGTCCCATGGACTGCAGCACTCCAGACCCCTCTGTCCTCCACTATCTCCCAGAGTTTGCTCAAATTCACGTCCATTGAGCAGTGATGCTATCTAACCGTGTTATCCTCTGCCGCCCTCTTCTCCTCTTACCTTCAGTCTTCCCCAACATCAGGGTCTTTTCCAATGAGTCGGCTCTCAGCATCACGTAGCCAAAATATTGTATCTTCAGCATCGGTCCTTCCAATGAATATTCCGGGTTGATTTCCTTTAGGATGGACTGGTTTGAGGTCCGTGCAGTCCAAGGGACTCTCTAGAGTCTTCTGCTGTGCCACAATTTGAAAGTATCAATTCTTCAGTGTTCAGCCTTTTTTATGGTCCAATTCTCACATCCATATATGACTACTGGAAAAATGCTAGATTTGACTATACAGACCTTTGTCAGCAAAGTGATGTCTCTGCTTTTGAATACGCGATGTAGGTTTGTCATAGATTCCCTTCCAAAGAGCAAGCATCTCCTAATTTCATGGCTGCAGTCACTGTCTGCAGTGATTTTGGAGCCCAAGAAAATAGTCTATCACTGTTTCCAGTTTTCCCCCTTCTATTTGCCATGAAGTGATGGGACCAGATGCCATGACCTTACTTTTTGGAATGTTGAGTTTCAAGCCAGCTATTTCACTCTCTCTTTCATCGTCATCAAGAGGCTCTTTAGTTCTTCACTTTCTACCAATGAGTGGTATCATCTGCATATCTGAAATCATTGGTATTTCTCCCAGCAATCTTGGTTCTAGCTTGTCAGAGTATGAGTCCTCAGGTATTCCATATAAGTTTTAGCTATTTATAGGAGAAGGCAATGGCATCCCACTCCGGTACTCTTGCCTGGAAAATCCAATGGATGGAGGAGCCTGGTGGGCTGCAGTCCATGGGGTCGCTAAGAGTCGGATTCGACTGAGCAACTTCACTTTCACTTTTCTGCATTGGAGAAGGAAATGGCAACCCACTCCAGTGTTCTTGCCTGGAGAATCCCAGGGATGGGGTTGCACAGAGTCGGACACGACTGAAGTGACTTGGCAGCGGCAGCAGCAGGAAACCGTGACACACAGAATAGAACAGTTAGGAGAGATGTAACAGGCAGAGCATGGTGAGACACCTGCTTCCCACGTGCAGGACTGGATTGCTCCAGAATCTCCAGGATTTGCTTACTGATGTCAGGCTGTGGGTTTAGGGGCCCAATTTCCGTCCATCCCTCTTGCACTGTCGGATCCTTTCTGTAAGTCTCCATTTTTGTGTTTATATCAGTCTAACGTCTGTATCTTCCCGTCCACTTGTGGATTAGGCATGTAATCCAAATCTTGATCCCTCGTAATAGAAGGATCTGTCTTCCCTTTGCCTTGTGTGTGGGCATCTAATCCTCCGAGCTCCTTACCAGGTGGTGACCAGCCCTTTCTGAAGCAAAGCTGTAGATTTCATTTTTTTCTGTTTCTCACGTGTTGTGCAAGTTAATTTCAGCTCTTGTGTCTTTCCCTTTTTTTCCTTGACTCAGTCAATATGTATTGAACCTGTGCAGCATTTTGCACCAGCTCAGTTGCTATAACTATCCCGATGTGACAGGGACTCAGCCCTGGCTCTTGAGTTGTGCTGAATCTAGCTAGCAGCTGACTGCAGGCTGGGAGTAAGACTGTACTCTCAGCCAGTGCGCCTGGAGGAATTCAAGGGGCCCTGGGGCTTACAGAGATTTGAAGAAAGGAGAGGATGGGGGAGCAGGAAAGGGGAAGGGAGAGGGAAGCCCTAGATTTCGGTGTTTCTCTTTGTTTTCATGTTAATCTTACTTTGCAGAATCCAACAGTACAACAGTTAGAAAAATAAAGAGGATCTCTGCTGATGGATGAAATAAAGAGAAGAGTTTATTTCAGGTTGAATGATTTTAGTTGAGAAAGGTCTGGGCTGACATCTCTTCATGCATAAATTAATCACATTTATGAAAATGTTACAATTTCTTGGGACATTTTACTAGGATTTTCATGGTCTCTCATTCGTCTGTTCTGGCAGAGGCATCTGCATTCAGCGTGGAATTAGTGGGCTTTCATGGCTTCCATGCCAGCAACCCCAGGACAAAGTTCCAGATTGGAAATATAATGCTGGTTGTTAGTCAGACAGCAGAATTCAGGTGACACAAGGCATCTTTGACTTCTCACCTGGGTCACCGGCCTTTTCTGGCAGCACAGGACAGAAAGGTGTAGAAACCGGATTTAAGAAAAGCATATTGGCATTCCCAAGTAGGTGGACATTCTGCCGGATGGTGAGGAGAAGGTGCTGTGTAGGCGGAATGGAGCAGCAGGAAGTGTCTGGAAACTAGTTTCTTTTTTGTGTCCCTGAGTTTTCATTGCAGCTTTATGGGTAACAGCCCCAAACTAGAAACAACCCAAATGTCCATAAACAAGTGAATGAATACACAAACTGCAGCATGTCTATCCAATGGAATATGATCAAAAAGGAATGGTATGCTACAGCACAGATATATCTCAAGGTCACAATGCTGAGTAAAAGAAGTAAAAAAAAGAAGAGTACATGTTGTACAAAATCAGTTGCTGTCTTGAGAATAGAAAGACGTTTAGGACACAGACAAGAGTGGGATTCGAGTTCAGCATTTGAACACAATAGTTTTCTGCTGTGTTTCAGAGCCTGGTCCTTCTCACTGTTATAATGATCATAACCATGGTTGTGAAATGACACAAGGCAAAGCTCCTTACAGACAGAGATCTGACTGCACCTGAATTCATGAATGTGAAATATATGGGATAAAATACAACTGCTAATAGGTGACTTGCACAGAAGGTCTTCCCAAACCACTACTCACTTATAGACATCATTTACATGTGAGGCGATTGATGTAAGTAGTGTCCCTCATGAAGGCCTCATTTTACACTTCATGTGTAAATCATTTCGTGTGTAAACTACATTGCTTGCTCCTACTTAACTGTTTAGAAATAAACTCAGTATTTAGAGTCTTACTGCCTATGCACATGTGATATGGACCTGTACGTCATTACTGAGCATTCTAAGGTTCTAACTATGAAAACACTTAGTCACTGTCAAGTTAATATCTTTCTTTTATCTGTTCATAGATGGTTCAGCGAAAACATGTTCCGGCAAGTCTGTTCTTCATGGTTTTGCTTCAGGTTGAAAGTGAAAGTGTTAGTTGCTCAGTAATATCTATGTCTTTGCAACCCCATGGACTATAGCCCGCCAGCCTCCTCTGTCCATGGGATTCTCCAGGCAAGGATACTGGAGTGGGTTGCCACTTCCCTCTCCAGAGGATCTTCCTGACCCAGGGAAAGAACTGGGGTCGCCTGCATTGCAGGCAGATTCTTTACAAGTTGGGCCACCAGGGAAGCCCTTCAGATGAGATCCACTTTGAGGCTGTTCGTAAGTCACGGTCACTGGGGTGACTCTGAAAGCAGAGGAGGCCCGTGAGACAGAGAGGCCCTCGGCATCCAGACTTGAATCCCAGGCCGGTCAATTGCTGGCCCCTCACCAGCCTTCCTAGCCATCACCCCCCTCCCAGCCATGACCAATGTTCCCACCTTTCTGGAAATAGCACACAGTGGGGGCTCATCATCTGGCCTCAGGACTGGGATAAATGAATGAGTGACGTAGAGCTTATCTTTACTCTCATTCTGAAAAATCGTTTTCTTCTTCAACACAACATTTGATTACTTCAGTCCATGGTGGGTTCCTTGAGAGTGACTCCTTTTCCTCAAATGACCAAGTGCTCTTCCAGGCTCTGCATCTAATTTCTAATCTGTACAAAACTTGGATTTGTAACTGGAAGACTGCAGAGGGTGATATTTAAGTCATTGGATGTGTTATACACAGTGTAGGTAGCTATTGCTTAACAGGAGAGACCGCAGAAATGTACCTTAGAAGCTTACGTTGCTGCTCACAGATTCAGGAATGCACTAGGCATCCTTACCTTCAGTTTGCACTGAAGGACAGAGAACATGGGGTGGCAGGAGGCCTTTTGGTGTTCAAGCTGGTAGCTGAGGATTCTGTGGCTCGGGCAGTGCTCAGACCTGGCGCCTGGAGTCAGAGCAGCCATGTGGAATCTGATCAGGCGCTGGGCAGGCTGACCTCCCACCAGTTTCCTAGAGGCCAGTCTGCTGCCCCCGCCTGCTACCATTGGGCAAGGGGGTTTTCAGCCACACACGTGGTTGGGGAAGGCAGAGCACGGACTGAAGTCTGGGAGGGACACCCTTGTGATCTTGACTGTAAGCCTAAACTCCAGTTTTTGAGAAGTAAATAAACCTCCACATAGTTGAACCAGGATTTCCAAATATTTAGTGATAGTAAAACCCACAACCCAATCTTTGATCAAGTTGCAAACCTTTTTTAAAAAAACTTATTTATTAGTTTAAGTTACTTAATTTATTCATGAATAATTTGGCTGTGCCAAGTCAGCATGGGACCTTCTATCTTTGTTGTGGCTTGCAGTATGTGGGATCTAGTTCCCTGACCAGAAATTGAACGCGGGCCTTCTGCACTGAGCGTGCAGAGTCTTAACCACTGGACTGTTGAGGCAGTTTGAGCATGCGTTGGAAAATAATTTCCAGACACAGAGCATTTCAGAAGGGAGTGTTTATTAAGAACAAAGAGCAGAGATAACGTGGGTGCTGTGAGCACAGCAGGCAGACTTCCTGCAGACCAGGGAGAGTCAGTAGTTTTCGTAGGTTAGTAGCTGATTTTTATAGCCTCCAAACAAAGAAAGTTCCTCCTGGAAGGTTGGCACTAGGTGACTGGTTAGGGCAGTGTAGGGTGGGGTGTGTGTGTGCTAAGTCACTTCAGTTGTGTCCAACTTTTTGTGACCCTGTGAACTGTAGCCCTCCAGGCTCCTCTGTCATGGGATTCTCCAGGCAAGAATACTGGAGTGGCTTGCCGTGCCCTCCTCCAGGGGATCTTCCTGACTGAGGGCTCAAACCTGCATCCCTCCCGTCTCCTGGATTGGCAGGTGGATTTTTTACCACTGGCACCACCTGTTGGGCATCTTTGCCTAATTTAGAGTCACCTAGTCTGTTCGTGAAGATCACGGGGCCTTTTGACAACAGTTACAAAAGGGGTCAGTCAGTTTCAGAGATGACTTTGGTTCTGGTCTCTGCTTCTATGGCCTTAGTAAAAGGCTGCACACCTGTGACCTTGAGGCAGGACTCAACACGGACAACCAGGGAAGTCCCAAGTTGCAGTCCTTAAAGAAAACAGCAGTACAAGCCGCTTGTGTGATTTGAGTATGGCTCTGTGGTGGGGCAGGGTGCTGTCTCAGGCCCAGAGCAGGAAGAAGACTGGTTTTCAGGAGGGGCTACTTAGGACCTGTGACGAAGCCTTTCTGGCCCTGTCCTGGGACAGGACAAGAGGGCCCTTCTCTCCTTTCAAATTCCCAAACCCAAATGGGGCTTTTTCCAGGCTTCCTGCATGACAGCCAGGCTGTGCTGTGGTGCCTGGCTATTGCCCTTTTTTCGGCCACACCATGGGGCATGCAGGATCTTAGTTGACCCCAGGGACTGAGCCTGTGCCTCTGCGCTGGGAGCATGGAGTCTTCACTGCTGGCCCACCAGGGAGTTCCCTGTGCCCGGTTTTTGTGGACAGACTGAAGTGACTCCCAGCCCTCTTGCTCCTCCCTGAGTCTCTAGCCCTCCCAGTGGGACTATCTTCACTTCTGGGGCAGGAGATGCCTCCCCTCTGTCAAACCCACCCACTCTGCACTTTATGCCTCCCCTCTGGAGCTTCTGACCTGTAGTGAGCTGGAGCCCTTGCAACTCAGGATCTCTGCTTTTGAAAATCCCACAATTCTTTTCATATCCTGCTCACTGTGTAAACCCACCCTGGACACGAGGATGCTATGGGCTGAGCGGGGAACTGGTAGGAGACAGAGGACAGAGGGGAGCAGCGGAGCCATGCTCGTTATGGAAGCAAGAGAACCTTCTCATGCCGGCTCCGTGTCTCTAACATGGGCCTTTACATTGCTGGCAGATTGACTTTAACTTCTAAGGGTGTAATGCAAACCAGTCAAGGTTTTGTCCTGGGCAACTCTAAAGTGTTTTTTCAGCATTTTATTTCTCTTATTTTTCAAGTGTGAACACACACACTCACACCCCCCTCACTCCTGACTCTCAGCTACATGGTGGTCTAGTGCCTGAAAACCATGCCTTTAAGTACAAGTAGAGCTTTTGCGTCATGCAGTAACCAGGCCGCTCGGCGGAGATGTCAGTTCACTGAGTGGAGATTTCAGTTTGGGGTATCTGCACTGTTTAGTCAGAGATGGCAGTGGCACCCCACTCCAGTACTCTGCCTGGGAAATCCCATGGGTGGAGGAGCCTGGTGCGCTGCAGTCCATGGGGTCGCAAAGAGTTGGACACGACTGAGCGACTTCACTTTCACTTTTCACTTTCATGCATTGGAGAAGGCAATGGCAACCCACTCCAGTGTTCTTGCCTGGAGAATCCCAGGGACGGGGGAGCCTGGTGGGCTGCCGTCTGCGGGGTCGCACAGAGTCGGACACGACTGAAGCGACTTAGCAGCAGCAGCAGCACTGTTTAGTCCAAGGGAGCAGCCACGAGAGTCGTTTGTGTGGTGCTGGTTGTGCCACAGGTGTTACCGGCAAAAGTGAAGCAGGGCCTCCCTGTCCAGAAAACTCGGTTTGACAGCCCTGCCCACATCTGCACTGTCCCACATCACAGTGTCTGATTGCTGGGTCTGCATGTCCTGTTTCACTTTGTCATGGGTCAATCCAGAGGAAAACTCACTCCACTGGGGATTTCCAGGAAGATAAATATCATCCCCACCACAACCTGTCTCAGTTACTACAATGGGATTTGTTGGCAGTGTCCAGCCTTGCCAGGAATGGCCATAACACTTGATTGCATGCTAAGTTGCTTCAGTAGTGTCTGGCTGTGCAACCCTATGGATTGTAGCCCCCCAGGCTCCTCCCTCTGTCCATGGGATTTCCCAGGCAAGAATACTGGAGTGGGCTGCCATGCCCTCCTCCAGGGGATCTTCCCGACCCAGGGATGGCACCCACGTCTCTTACATCTCCTACTTTGGCAGGCAGGTTCTTTGCCTCTAGTGCCACCTGGGAAGCCCCTTATTGTGCTGGATTGGAGAGAGTCAAAAAGGGAGCATTGGGGCCAGCAGCTGGCAAATCCAGTGAGGCTAGGCGGAGCCAGGATGTAAAGGATGTGGTGACACTGGGTGATGGAAGTGATGGCCCATGAGTGGCCTTGGGCTCTGGAGCCGAAGCCCTGCCTCTGATGAAAGGTCTGCCCCGCCTGTGGCCAGTTGCCTGACACCTGAGTCTCAGTTTCCTTGCCAGAAACAAGGGCCTTCATTGGAGTAGGTGTGGTTACTGCTGCCCTGAGAGATAAATGAGGTCATGTTGGGACAGCCCCTGGCCAGGTGCCCAGCTCTGAGAAGCCCTAGGTTTCTCCTTCGCTCACCCCTCCCCTTCCCGTCCTGCTCTGCTCTCTTCACTGGGCAGGGATGATAAGAGTAGGCCCTGAAGGCCGGCTGGCCCTGGGCAGGGCTATGCAGGACCTACAGGGTGCCTGGGTGGGCAAGAATTCTGTACAATGTGCTGTGTAATTTTTAGAGAAACAAAAATATTTCTTCAACAGAAAGCTTGTAAAGCTCACTATGTGGGTTAATAAAAACAGAGGCTCCCCGGTGTGGAGCTAGGAGGGAGAGAGCAACCTCGGGTCCCTGGCGGGTCGGTGCACTCGAGGCCAGGGGAGCCTCCTCAGCCTCAGTCCCTGTCCTCATGGGCTGGGGACATGTGTGAGGCTTCAGCACAGGGTGGAGACGCTGCCCCTGACCGTGGCCTGTGTTGCAGGTGTCCCCGTGCGAGCGGTGCCGCTGCGAGGCCAGCGGGGAAGTGCTGTGCGCGGTGTCCGCGTGTCCACAGACCGAGTGTGTGGACCCCGTGTACGAGCCGGACCAGTGCTGCCCCATCTGCAAAAACGGTAGGTGCATGCGCGGTTGGCCCTGCGCGCCGCGATGACGCACAGGTTCTCAGCGCTTTCCGTGGACGCAGGAAGAGAGGCACGATGGGATGCAGGACGGGATAAAGAACAGGATGCGGGTGGGACGCTTGTGAGTTTCGGTATTTGCATCCATGCCCTAGCACGCGAGTCCTTGGCCTCTGGGCCCCGGGGAACCCACAGGAGCTGGATTCCAGTGAGGCCTGCCCTCTTATTGGTATCAGTCCCGTGTTTTAAAGGTGTTTAAGTTCTTTGGAGGAAAATTCAATTTCCACTGTCGGGGCGAGTCGCTTACTTTAATTTAACTTTGTTTGTTCTTGCAAAGCAGTTTCTCTCTTTCCATCACAAATCAAACATGCCGGTTGGGCTCATTTACTTTTCATTACTAAGTGAATTAAACGTGGAACATCGTTGAATATTTTTCTTAAGCAAATTCGGCAGGAAGAGCAAGAAGCCTCTCTTTTTCCATGTGAGAGGTCAGGGGAGATCGGAAGCCTCCTGTGCTTTGTCAAAGAGAAATGGCAGGAGGGATGTGGTTAGCCAGGGAGAGTGTCTCCTCAACCTGCAGGATGGAAGCTGCTTTGTACTGAGCTCTGAGCCTGTCTGGGCACCACTTATGGGGGTGTTAATGAGAGTGGGTTCTTCAGGAGGGGGTTGAAGAACTGTGACCCGGGTGGGTGGGTGGATGAAGCGCGTGGAAGAGTTGACTCTGGTCATGCACGCGCATCTTCAGGTACAGGGGGTCCTGCCTTGGGAGGGGGTTGGCCGCCTCTGTGTGGCCCCAAGGCCATGATGCAAGATGAGGCCAGAGCAGGGTGTCTCAGAAAGATGAAAGCAACTCCCTCACGACCAGAGTGTGTCAAAGAAGTGATGAGCTTACTTTTGAGGTCACCAGCTTGTCAGCTGTGGAGTTGCTGGACAGCAAGCCAGGAGATGTGGGCCTTGTCAGTGGCGGACGGTTACCCGGGCTGTTACTAGTGTCTGAGGTCATTCTGAGATGCTGCCATCATGCCCATTGCTGTTGTGTGGCTGTGAGGTGCCACAGACACAATAATCTGAAAATCCAAATTTTTAGATTATTGAAAGAAGTCAGTAGGAGAGGAGGTGAAGTTTCTGTGGAAGCAGGGTGCAGCAGCATCTCAGTGGGCTGTGGAAAGAAGGGAGCCTGGAGAAGCGGGAGCTGGGGACTGCGTAGGTTTGGGACCAGGACCTTTGAGGTCCAGGCTGCAATACACTGCGCTTGGCGGCCTGGTTCTGCCTTTCCCAGAGTCAACAGTATTTAGTGAATAGCTTCAATACAAGTGGCTCAAATAGTTGGCATCCTAAGTATCCAAGATACTGTGTCTCACTTGTCAGTTATGATAAAAAACAAAGTTTTGGCCTTAGACAGTCGGGGAGTCCTCATCTCAATGTTTACGAAAGATAGGAAAACATGACTTGCATCCTTGAGGATTTTTTCAACCCCCAAACTTTATAAAAATTTCAAACCTACAGAATATTGATAAATAGCACAAGGAACAGAGATCTACCCTTCACTATATGTACCCATTGTTCAAATTTCCCTGTTTCGTTTGCTTTATGTCTTTCGATCTCTGTCTTTGTCCCCGTCTCTGTATATAACTCAATATTATCAATATATTTGCTTAGTTGTTCTTTTCCATAAAACACACAGGATATCTTCTGTTTATACCACAATCAGCATGAAACCTACTGGGCAAAGTTCATGATTTTTTTGCAGTTCTTTTTGCCCTTAAGATATATCCCAGTTAGGGTATAGTGTTAGAAATTATTTGAATTAATTCTTTATCTTGTGTGGATATGTTGAAATGTTATGAAGATTTAAAGTCAGTTATTTCTGTTTGGTTCAGTTTTTATTATTAAGATATAATTTTATTTTTTGGATAAGCAAACAATGTTCAAAAGTAAAATCTGTATAAATAAGGTCGGGTCAGAGATTCATGGGATGTTTTAATATTGTACTGATGTTTTGGGGGGAGAGGAGATGGTTGTTCTGAAATCAAACTTCTAAATGCTCTGCCTCTAACCTTGAGAGACAGCATAAGATGAAATAAGGCAGGATTTGGTGAGTATTATCTTAGAGACTCTTAGAAGGAGGATGAATATGTTTTTTAAAAGATAGATTAAGAAGGATTATTACAAAAGGATTTGTATTCAAAGGTTTGATCCAATTATATAAAAAGAAAACAACTTTTTATTTTCAGAAATGGACCCATAAGTAAATTTAAATGTGTCTAATCATGTAAGTTCTCTTTAAGTTTTGTTTCAGCATATTCACTAGACATAATCTGGCTTTCATCTGTCTCTAGGTGTAGGGTATAGTATTTTGACCTTGACAGGGCAGATGGTGCTTGGAATTCTTAGTGAAAATTTTGCTTGAAAAATGAGAACAGTTTCTCCTGGATATCAAAGTCCTGTAATAGCTGATTGAGATCAGTGAATAATTTATGGTGGTCTGTCTCTATAGCTGCACACAGAAATCAGTGTCTTCACAACAGAAAGTTACACATCTGATAGGTTACCTATTACAGGACATCAGAAGTGATGCCTTATATAAAATTACATGCTTGGATAGACTTAGCTTGGGTGGAACATGAAGGTTTTAACTCCCGATCTTGGGAAATCAGTCTTCACTTTCACACTCTAATGTTTTAACCTGTGGCATTAACTAACCCCTTCTCCCAACAGAAGCATAATAACAGTTCAGTTGCAAGCTGCCAAAATCACTTGCATCAAAGGTACAGAAGTTTGAAATCAAGAATGCCTGGAATATAAATAAACGATCACAAATCACATACGACCTAAAACATTCACGTTGTTGACTTGTATAGATCAATCTCCCAAGGATGTTCTCGGATAAAATGGTGGTTTGTGTGGGGCTGGTTTTCAGATTTTTTCTGCGTTACAGTGAGTGTCCTGCTGGCTTCAGGATTCCGGGCTCTCTCTGGCGCTCCTGCGCCCGGATGCAGCTCACACTCACACTCAGGGCACGCGTTCTCTTCAAGCCAGAGACCAGAGGACTCCGTCCTGCACGTGTGCACGTTTTCTTACTTTGAGCACTCAGAGGAAGAAAGCCGGCAGATGTAGGGCATTGGCGTTGAAACGTGAGAGTCTTGTTGGGATTAACTCCGGTTCTCCAATGTGGAACGTTATACCTGAGGGGAAGTATGTACACCAAAAGCACAATTCACAGGGACTGTGTATCTCCCTGAAGTATTCAGTGCTACTCGATGTTAGTTATTTGCAGCTTTATTTCCACTAAAGGATGAGGATGGCTATTTTTTAGAGAAAAAGGACAGTTTTTACAAAACTTTTAAGATAAATACAGAGATTTCACATTATTAGAAGCACTTTCTTGGAAAATATGTGAGAGGCGTTAAGAATTAGACATAGTTGGATTTTGCTTTTTTCTCTTGTGTATTTCAGACAGCAGGATAAGATCATAATTAAACCACATGTAGTGAGTTGCACAGCATCGAATGATGTGTGTGTGTGTGTGCGCGAGACATCCTTCTCATTAGGAAAAGACCATTCCCACATGGCTTCAACATTATACTTTTCTAAAATTTTTACCAAAGAAATAGTACCTATCTCATGGAAACACTTGGTCATTGCTTAAGATACTACAATTTTGTCCATAAAAAATAAAGGAAACTATGAGTATCAGAATTAATATTTGATTATACTGTTTCTTTTATAAAATTGGTATGTAAAAATCAGCTGTTATGTATAGATACCAGCAACAAACAAATAGAAATGAATTAAAAACTACTCTTTCAAATAACATCATACATATCAAATAATTATAAGTAAACATAACAAACTTGGACAAGATTGCCACACTTAAAAATCTTAAAGTTTTATTGAGAGAAATTAAAGAAATCCTCAGTAAATGGAAGGATAGACAATATAATAATCAGAAAACTCAGTAATGTAAAGATGTTGGCAGCCTCAAATTATTCTGTTAAATAAACAAAATCTATGTATTCAGCATAATGCCAATAAAAAATAAACACAATGACTTTTATGTGCAAATTACCAAGTTGGTTTTAAAATCTACATGGAAATACAGAAGTTAAAAGCTAGCCAGTGAAATACAGAAGAATAACAGAGCTGTAAAATCTACACTATAAAAGTGATGAACACACTGTGGTATTGTCTCAAAGATCAAAAAACTGGCAAATGGGAACAGAATAGAGTCAGAAAAGACTCAAGCATAAAAGATCACCAGATGCATGATGACGCTGATCCTGTGGCTCAGGGGAGGGGGTGATCTTTCCAGTAAATGGTGCTAGGTGAGTTGGATAGCAGCCTGGAGATAAAGGAATCTTGACTCCTTCCTCACATAGTACCAAAAATTCAATTCCAAATATATTACAGATTTAAATATGAAAGTTAAAATAATGTATTCAGAGGAAAACAGAGAACATCTTTATAATTTTGGTTCAGCAAAGTTGAATTTTAAAAGATTCTTAAAAGACTTATCATATGGAAAGAATTGATAAGTTGAATTTTATTAAAATTAAGAACCTCTATTCAGCAAACAACACTATTACACCAATGCAAAGCAGCCCACATGTTGGGGAAAATATGCAATACATATATCTGACAAATGAATAAGCCATTCTAACACATCAAAACAGAGAGATGGAAAAGTAGGGATGAAGAGTAGAGAGAGAAAAATTTAAAGGAATTCCCACTCTGTGGACCTCAGTGTCCTTCTTCTAGTTCTACGAACCATACAAACAAGTTTTTTCACTGAGTTTTACATACTAGAATGTTGCTACTCACCACTATTTTCATAACACTCTGTAATAGGGTATGTTCTTGGTGCACAGAGTCACAAGAGAAAAGTAAACTGAATTTCCTATTTTAGTGAAATTAAGCTAGTATTAATCTGGAATAGATAATGATAAATTAAGGTGCATATTTTAATGCTTAGAAAAATCACTAAGAAAATCAACAACGTGGTTGACCCTGGTGGTCCAGTGGCTGAGAATCCACCTGCCAATGCAGGGGACATGGGTTTGAGCCCTGACCTGGGAAGATTCCACATGCTGTGGGACAACAGGCCCACGTGCCACAACTACTGAGCCTACGTGCTCCAGGGCCCGTGCTCCACGAGAGAAGCTACCACAGTGAGAAGCTCCCATGCTGCAGCTTGAGAGTAGCCCCTGCTCACTGCAACTAGAGAAAGCCCATGCGCAGCAATGAAGATACAGCACAGTGAAAAACAAATAAATGAATTTTTAAAATGAGAATTATTATGGCCCTAGTACTAAAGCAAAGCAAGGACATCACACAGAAAATACAACTACAGATCAATTTTTTCTATGATTATAGGTGGAAAACTCCTTAACAAAATATTGACAATCTGAATTCAGCACCATAAAAAGGATGATACAATATAACCATGTGAAATTTATCCCCAGCTTGCAAAGTAATATACGTATTATCAAAAAGATGAAGAATAAAAAATAATGACCTCAAAAATGAAGGAAAAGTCTTTGACAATATTCATCGCTCACTGATGATTAAAGCTCCCAACAAAATAGCAAAAGTGAAATGTCTCATCCTGATAAAGTGCAGCTAAGAATGCAAAGTAAAGTGTTAGTTGCCCAGTTGTGTCTGACTCTTTGAGACCCCATAGACTGTAGCCCACCAGGCTCCTCTGTCCATGGAATTCTCCAGGCAAGAATACTGGAGTGGGTAGCCGTTCCCTTCTCCAGGGGATCTTCCCAAGCCAGGGATCGAACCCAGGTCTCCTGCATTGTAGTCAGATTCTTTACCCTCTGAGCCACCAGAGAATAATCCATAGCCATAGGTAACATCATGCATAATAGTGAAAGACTAGATGCTGTGTCAGTAAGATCAGGGAAAAGGCAAGATTATCCACTTTTGCCACGTGTATCCATTACTGTAGTGGATATTCTACATGATGGGGAAAAAAAGAAGAAAATTATGATAAAGCAAATTAAGGGGTCAAGTTGCCTTTGCTCTGACATGCCATGATTCTGCATTTGAAAAATTCCAAAGTATACACATACACACACACAACTATTAGAACTAATGAAGAATAACATCAGATTAATGTATAAAAAGTCTATTTTGGGGTAGCAAGCAGTGAACCACTAGTGACCACTAGAGACAGTAAAAATGAAATAGAAAATAGTTCCATTTGCAATAGCATCAAAAAGAATAGAATGCTAAGGAATTTAACAACAAATGTGCAAGGTTTGTACACTGAAAGCTACACATTATTATGGAAAGAAAGGAGATATAAATAAATGGAGAGGCATTTTATGAATAGAAGTCTCAGTATCAAGATTGCAATTCTTCCAAAATTGATCTATAAACTCAATGAAATTCTGTACAAATCCCAGCATACTTTTTGAGTCAAAAATTGAAAAGCTGATCTTAAAATTCCTATGGATCATAAAGGATAGACAAAACAATTTGGAAAATAACAAAACTGAAGAATTGGTGCTCTCCAATTTCATAACATACTATAAAGTCTTAATAATCGAAAACTGTGATGTTAGTACAAGGATAGACAAGCAGTAATGGAACAGAATTGAAAGTCTAGAAGTAAGCCCTGAATGTAAATCCTTACATATTTATTTTTCACCAACATACAAAGGCATTTTCAGTGAGGGAAAAATGAAAGTCTTTTCAACAAATGGGGCTGGGGCTATTACATACCCTTGTGTAAAAAGGGAAAAAAAATAACTTAGGTCCTTGCTTAGATCACTCCACATGCAAACATTAACCCAAAATGAATCACAGAATTAAATGTAAGGCTTTAAACTATGTAATTTTTATATAATAACAAATAAAACATTGTCATGACCTTTAGTTGGGCAAAGAGTTCTTAGATTCAACACCAAAATCATAACTCATAAAAGGGGAAAAAAACTGATACATTGAATGACATAGAAATGAGAAGTTTCCATATTTCAGAACGTATGGTTACAAAAGTGAAAATGTAAGCTACAGACTGTGAGAAAATGTTTACAAATTATATATCTGATAAAAGTCTTTTGTCCAGTATGTATAAAGAACTCATATAACACAATAACATAAACAACCCAATAAAAATTGAGCTGAGTATTTGAACAGATAGTTCAGCAAAGAAGATAAACAAACGTAAATAAGCACATAAAAATATTCTCAACCTCCTTAGTCCTCGCTGCTGCTGCTGCTGCTAAGTCGTTTCAGTTGTGTCCGACTCTGTGCGACCCCATGGACGGCAGTCCACCAGGCTCCACTGTCCCTGGGATTCTCCAGGCAAGAAACTGGAGTGGGGTGGCATTGCCTTCTCCGACTTAGTCCTTAGGGAAATAAAAATTAAAGTCATGGTGAGATACCAGTGTACCCCGCTAGAATAGTTTTAATAATAATAAAAGACAATACCAGGCACCGGCAAAGATGTGGAAGATGTGGAGAGACTAGACTCAGCGACTAGAACACATTGCTGGTGGGAACAGTCCGTACACTTTGGAAAACAGTTTGGCATTTTCTTAAAAAGTGAAGCAAGTAAATTCCTTGGCAGTCCAGTGGTTAGCACTCAGAGCTTTCACTGCCAGGGCCCAGGTTCAATCCCTGGTCAGGGGACTAAGATCCCATAGGCCTCCTGATGTGGCCAAAAGAAAAGGAGGAAAAAGAAAAAGAGAAAACTTAGTATCTGTCCTAGCAATTCCATCCTGGAATTCAATCCCAGAAAACTAAACATATGTCTATGCAAAGGTGTTAGATAAATATTCATGACAGGATTATCCTTCATGGCCGAAAAAATGAAAATAATCCAAATGTCCAGCAGTAGTGAATGGATAAATAGCATGTTTTTATTTCCATGCAGCAGAATATTCAGTTCAGTCTCTCAGTCATGTCTGACTCTTTGCGACCCCATGGACTGAAGCACGCCAGGCCTCCCTGTCCATCACCAACTCCTGGAGTCTACTCAAACTCATGTTGATTGAATCGGTGATGCCACCTAACCATCTTATCCTATGTCATCCCCTTCTCCCACCTTCAGTCTTTCCCAATCAGGGTCTATTAAAAGAAATCAGGGACTTCCCTGGGTGTCCAGTGGTGAAGACTTTGCCTTCCCATGCAGGGGCTGCTGGTTTGATCCTTGGTGTGGGAGCTAAGATGCCGCATGCTTTGTGGCCCCCAAACCAAAATATAAAACAGAGGCAACTTGTAACGAATTCAATACAGACTTTAAAATGGCCAACATTAAAAAAAACTTAAAGAAATCCGCAAACAATGCATGCTACAAGGTGGTTGTACCTCAAAAACATCCTGAATGAAAGAAGCGAGTTGCAGAGACCACATATTGTATGATTCTACTTATTCAGAATGTGTAGAGAAGACAGATTTTTAACAGGGAGAAAGCCCCTGGGATCAGACAGAGGGTTAACTACATATGGGTGTGTGGTAATTTACTGAGGTGATGGAAAGTTTATTAATTGGGTTGGTTACTAAGATCATTAAATTGTTCGCTTGCATTGAGTGAGTTTTATAGTATTTCAAATGTGCCTCAATAAAACTGCTAGAAACATAGACAGATCTCTTTAAAAGATGGCCCAGTGCAGTTTTTGTAATTTCCTTTGGCTGATTTCTAAGGCCAGCCTTGACTACACAGCCTTTCATCTTTCCTTAAGCTTTTCAAACCTGTGCTGGTGCCTTAGCTGAGACCCTCCTAAGTATATACTGTTATGCACCTTGAGGGGCTTGGAGGTTGTAAAAAGTTGCAGACACACAAGCCCATAAAGGTTTGTGGCCTTTGCTAGACTATGGGCTCTGGAGCCCCCCATACCTGATGCAGATGTGCAAACCTCCTGTTCTCTACCCTTCACTTACAGTGTGGACACCTCTCTCCCTCCTTCAGTGCCTATTCCCCATGCCATTCTAGACTCTTCTTGGTGATCCAGCTTCCTAGGACATGGGGCTGCAGATCCCCTGAGAATGGAGGTTGCTGGCTGCCTCCAGATCTCATGAAAATATTGTGCTCTTTGGGGATCCCAGACCCCAGAATGCAGTGTTCACCCCATTCAGGCCTGGTGAGCATCACCTACAAGGCTTGTTATAACACAGACTCACTGATCCCTCCCGCTCTGCACAGTTCTGGATCCAGCTGATCTGGGCTGGGGCCAGAGAGGGCTTCCCTGGTGGGTCAGACAGTAAAGAATCCACCTGCAATGCAGGAGACAGAGGTTCGATCCCTGGGTTGGGAAGATCCCCTGGAGGAGGGAATGGCACCCCACTCTAGTATTCTTTCTTGGAGAATCCCATGGACAGAGGAGCCTGGTGGGCTACAGTTCTTGGGGTTGCAAAGAATTGGAAATGACTGAGCAACTAAGCACAAGAATGGGGCCAAAGAGTTTGCATTTTTAGTATGTGCCTCCCTGGGTGCTTCTGGTGCTCTTGGTCTGGGGCCATCATTGGAAAACTCTTGCTTTGAGGTACTTATCATCTCACTCTTTGATTTTTCCTCCCAAATTTAAGAAAAGAAGCATACTGTGAAGCTGTGCAACTTTAGGCATGAATGAGATCTTTTTGAGGTTGTGAAGCATTTTGTTGTTTTTCTAGAGATTTCAGAGTGTATAGAAATATGTAACATGTAGTCTTATTTTACTTTTTCATACTGTTTGTGGGGTACTCACAGCAAGAATACCCGAGTGAGTTGCCATTGCCTCTTCCAGTGGGCCACAGTTTGTCAGAACTCGACATTATGACCCTTCTGTCTTGGGTGCCCTGCACGACATGGCTCTAGGCTTCATTGAGTTATGTGAACCGATTTACCATGACAAGGCTGTGATCCATGAAAGGGATCAAACCAGTCCACCCGCAAGGAAATCAACCCTGACTGTTCATTGGAAG